>NC_141697.1:412804515-413104515 GCF_964263255.1 Lissotriton vulgaris | reverse complement strand
GCGTCAGTCTGGATCCGGAAACTTTTGCGTAGCAGTACCCCTGCGCGTCGGTAGGCGTCGTCTGCAGGCGTCCCCTGCGGCTCCGCGTCCGTCGTTGGCGTCGTGCGCCGTGATGACGTCGCTGGAGTATATAGACGCCGCCTCCGCGCGCTGACGTCAGTTCTTTGCACACAGCATTTCCGCGCCAGGAGACGCAGAGCCATGAGAGAACCAACACTGGTGCCATGTAAAACTAGGGCCCTGAAAGGGATGACCTTAACCCTAGGTATCAGTTCGCAGAACGGGGAGGATGGGTGGGCTCGGTAAGGAATCTAACACTAACTAATGTTTCTTACAGATATATCGTTACCGAAGGTAAGTAACTTGTTCATCTGAAAGAAACACATTAGTGTTAGATTCCTTACCTTAGAATACATACCCCAGCAATACCAACCCCGGTGGTGGGTCTGCGAACCAATACAATACTACACCAGAAAGTCCTGGAGGACAGAACGGCCAAAGAAGCCATCCCTCCGGACTTGACTGTCCAGGCAGTAGTGCCTCGCAAATGTGTGCAGCGAGGCCCACGTAGCCACTTGGCAAATGTCCTGCAAGGGGACTCCCCGGCCCAGGGCAGTAGTAGCCGCCGTGGCCCGAGTGGAATGGGCCCTCAGCCCAACAGGAGGCTCCTTCCGAGCCAAAGAGTAGCACGCTTTGATGCAGAGGACGACCCATCGAGAGATGGTTCGTTTACAAACCGCCCGTCCCTTCTTCGCACCCACGTAGCCAACAAACAGTTGGTCATCCACCCGGAACTGGCGTGTGCGATCCATGTAGAATGAAAGCGCACGTTTTGGGTCCAGACGGTGGAGCCGCTCTTCATCCTTTGAAGGATGCGGAGGCGGGAAGAAGGAAGGAAGGGTGATGGACTGCCCGATGTGAAAGGCCGAAACAACCTTGGGCAGGAAAGAAGGTCTAGTCCTCAGAACCACCTTGTCAGGATGAATGGACAGGAAAGGAGGTTGGACAGAAAGAGCCTGGAGCTCACTCACTCTCCTGGCAGAGGTGATGGCAACCAGGAAAGCCGTCTTCAAAGTCAGGAGACGGAGAGGACAAGAATGAAGGGGCTCAAAGGGAGCACACATCAGGAAGGTCAGAACCAGGTTCAAATCCCACTGAGGCATCACAAACGGAACAGGTGGAAACATGTGAGTGATGCCTTTTAAGAACCGAGTTACAATCGGGGATTTGAACAAAGAAGGCTGATCAGGAAGCCTCAAAAAGGCTGAAAGGGCAGAAAGGTAGCCCTTGATAGTGCCCAGAGCAGAGCCCTGCTGGGCAAGAGAAAGAAGATCTTCTTCAGCACTCTGGGCAGAAGTGGTATAGGCGGAAAGGCATATAACAGACCGCAACTCCACTCGCGCCGAAAGGCGTCGCCGTGCGAGTGCCGTCTTGGAAACTCCAACGCGCAGAACTGATGACATTGCGCGTTCTCTTCTGTGGCGAATAGATCTAACCAAGGCTCTCCCCATTGCAGAAAGATGCCTTGCGCCACGTCCGAGTTCAGACGCCATTCGTGATCCATCGAGCCCCGACGGCTGAGTTCGTCCGCCCTGGCGTTCAGAGAACCTGCCAGGTGTTGAACCGTCAGAGTCACGCCCTGACGTTCCAGCCATTGCCAGAGGCGCAGAGCCTCCTGGCAAAGGGTCCACGACCCCACTCCGCCCTGTTTGTTGCAGTACCACATGGCGGTGGTGTTGTCGGTGAACACCTGCACTACACTCCCGTTGACAAAGGGGAGGAATGCCTTCAGTGCCAGACGAATCGCCCGCAGCTCCAACAGGTTGATATGGAGCCGGGACTCCGCCGGAGACCAGATGCCTCTGATCTCTGCCTCTCCCAAGTGGCCACCCCAGCCCTGGAGGGACGCGTCCGTCACGACAACGTGCTCCGGTTGGGGAAGGGAGAGGGACTTGCCCCTGACCCAGTCACGGTCCGTAAGCCACCACTGCAGTTGTCTCGCAGTGCCCTCCGAGATCAAGACGTGGTCGGACAAGTTGCCCTGATGCTGGGCCCACTGAAACTTCAGGTCCCACTGCAGAGCCCGCATCCGCCACCGGGCGTGATGCACCAGAAGGATGCAGGAAGCCATCAGTCCCAGCAGCCGCAGCGTCAACCTGACCGAAACTCGGGATAGCGGCTGAAAGATGGGAATCAAAGCCTGAATATCCCGAACCCGCCGTTCCGGAGGATAAACCCGAAACTGCGCCGAGTCCAGAACCGCTCCGATGAAAAGGAGCTTTTGAGAGGGACACAGGTGTGATTTCGGCACATTGATGGAGAACCCCAGGTCGTGCAAGAGGTCTGCCGTCATCTGAAGGTGGAGGACGACTGTCTGGGGCGAGCCCGCCTTCAACAACCAGTCGTCTAGGTAGGGGAAGACTGAAACCCCTAACCTGCGCAGATGGGCTGCGACCACCGCCATCACCTTTGTGAACACCCGTGGGGCGCTGGTAAGGCCGAAGGGGAGCACGATAAACTGAAAGTGCTCCAGGCCTACCGTGAACCGCAGGTAACGCCGGTGGGCCGGCAGGACGGGGATGTGAAAATAGGCGTCCTGCAAGTCCAACGCTACCATCCAGTCTTGCGGGTCTAGAGCAGCCAAGACCTGAGCTAACGTCAACATCTTGAACTTCTCCTTCCGGAGGAAGCCGTTGACGTTCCTTAGATCCAAGATAGGACGTAGGCCCCCCTTGTCCTTCTTGGACACCAGAAAGTAGTGGGAATAACAACCACGCCCTACTTCTGGCCCAGGAACGCGCTCGATGGCCCCCTTGGCCAAGAGGGCCGTAACTTCCTCCTGCAGAAGTGTCAAGTGGTCCCCCGACACACGGTGGTTCTGCGGTGGCATGGCTGGAGGAGAGGTCTCGAAGGGGAGGGAGTAGCCCCTTCGGACAATTTGCAGCACCCACCTGTCCGAAGTGATCGTGCGCCAGTGAGCGTGGTGATGGCGAACCCTGCCACCCACTGGCGTCACATGGGGCCGAAAGCACGGACTAGGAGGATTTTGGGGTAGATGCTGCGGGGGAGGGTGTGGTCTGACCCCGCCGTTGTCCCCGACCGCCACCACGGCGGTTTCCACGGCCACCACCGCGTTGAAAGGATTGTTGCGGCGCGTGGCTGGCAGCACGTGTGGCGGCGCCCCTTCCTTGGCCACGAAAGGGGCGAAACGAACCCGGTTGCTGACGCTGGGTCGAGAGACCCAAGGACTTGGCCGTGACCCTGGAGTCCTTGAAGCGTTCCAGCGCGTGGTCCGCCTTGTCACCGAACAGGTGACAGCCATCAAACGGCATGTCCATCAATGTACTCTGGACATCTGCCGAAAAATTGGCGGATCTCAGCCAGGCGTGGCGACGAATCGCCACCGTCGTTGACATAGCTCTGCCTAGCGAGTCGGTCGTATCAAGACCACACCGTATTGAATATTTCGCTGCATCTCGGCCCTCAGCCACAGCCTGACCGAGTTTTGCCCGCACCTCCATGGGGCATTCTGGCAGCAGTTCCGCGACCGTATCCCACACAGAGTGGGTGTAGCGGCCCAAGAGGCAGGCGGTGTTGCAAGACCGCAGGCCCAAACTAATGGACGAGAAGACCTTCTTGCCAAATTGGTCATACCTCTTGGATTCCCGGTCGGGTGGGGCCGACGGGAATGCGGACTGGGAGGTCGAGGCCTGGATCACCAGACTCTCAGGAGTGGGGTGGGTAGACAGGAACTTGGGGTCGTCCGGACAAGGACGGTGGCGCCTGGCCACGTTCCGATCGACAGGCGCACCTGAAGCGGGCCTGGACCACGTGCCCAACAGAACGTCCGACAAGGCTTCATTAAACGGCAGCAGTGGCTCCTGTGGGCATGACTGCGGTTTGAAGACCTCGGTGAGGATGTTAGGCCTCACGGCCGCGACGGGGAGCTCAAGGTGTAAGGCCTTGGCAGCCCTCATTAGCACCACAGAATATGCAGCTCCCTCCACCGATGCCACGGAAGGAGGAGAGATCAAACCAGGGTTAGGAGAGTCGTCCAGACCACTGGCATCCCCCAAGTCACCTGTCCAGTCCGGGTCATACTGGCACTCGCGTGACAGAGGGTCCTCGGACCCCTCCCAACCTCCACCGAACTCTTCATCTTCTCCGTATTCGGAGTCAACGATGTAGACCGGCTCCTCGGGGTTCATGGGCCCCATCGGCGCCGGGACCGGCGTCGAGCGACGCCCGTCCGGCCCCGCGTCCGGCGTCGGTGAAGGTAAGGGGACGGCGCCGCCCGGAGCCGGCGCCGGAGCCCCAGTGCCGCCCGAAGCCGGCACCGAGGAACCGGCGTCGCGCGGAGGCGGAGCCGCGGGCAACCCCGATGGAATCGGCGCCGGGATGGATGGGCGTCCGTCCGGCGTCGACCCCGAAGGCCCTAGCGGCGCCGGAATCGGAGCATCCGACGGCGTCGAGGCAGGGTCAGCAGAACCGCTAGGGCCCCCGGACGGGTTCACTGGGCCCGTAGGCGCCGTGGAACCCGCCGGAGACCGGGCCCTCATGGCCATGAGGAACGCCTCTATCTCCTCAGGCGTCGCACCGTGCCCAGGGACCTGAGGGTATGGGGCAGGCCGCGCCGGCGACTCTCGCGGAGCCGCGGGGTTGGGGTCACCCGAACCCCCGGCCGCATCGCGCGAGCGTCGGGGGGAGTCGGGGGTACGATGACGACGCCCCGACTTCTTGTGTCTCTTACCTGACGAGGATGACGAATGGTGTCGGCTTCCGGAACGTTCGGCGCGGCCCCGCGACCGCTCCCTCGAACGTTCTCTCGACCTCCGGCCGGACCGGGACCGCTCCCGGTCCCGACGTGGGGCCGACACCCGGAGCTCCAGTAGCTTGCGGGACCGCTCCCGTCTAGCTTTGCTGGTGAGGGCCCGGCAGTCGACGCAGGAGTCCACGTCGTGGTCGGGGCCCAGACACCGGAGACAGAGGCGGTGATGGTGTGTGACCGACATCGTGCGCTCACAGTCATCACAGTGCTTGAACCCAGGCATCCTAATAGGCACAAGTGATAACTCGGAAAAACTTGGTCAAAGACCGGAGTACTGCTCTTCAGATCTGCGTCCACTGGCGCGGAAAAAAGAAGAACTGACGTCAGCGCGCGGAGGCGGCGTCTATATACTCCAGCGACGTCATCACGGCGCACGACGCCAACGACGGACGCGGAGCCGCAGGGGACGCCTGCAGACGACGCCTACCGACGCGCAGGGGTACTGCTACGCAAAAGTTTCCGGATCCAGACTGACGCCTGGGGATATTCTAAGGTAAGGAATCTAACACTAACGTGTTTCTTTCAGATATGCAGTGGTCACTATTCTAGTGAACACTATGTATCAGTCCAGCAACCCTTATTGATGATTGGTTGTAAGTCAACCTTATAGACCAGCTATCCTAGTAGCGTGGATACGAGCAGTCTAAGGCTAAAGACTCGAGAGGGCGTGTTAAGCCAGCTGTTATACCACATATACCCCTTGAACACCAAGTGAAAGGACACCACACAAGTGTTATGAAAATAAACAGTTATTTATTAAGAATCACAACAGCCCTGTACTCTTTATGAGGACAGGGTACTAAGCACAAACCAAAACTCTTACAAAAATACTTAAGTTAGCACAGTATATACAAATGCCCCAGGGGCACGGAAAACCATATACTTGAAAAGTGGAATGCGAAATTACTAGCAGGCAAGTACAGTACTAATAGGCTTTGGAATCGCTAGGACTTGACTATAGAATCGTTAGATTACTTCTAGGAGACCCAGGGGACTCGGGTGCAGTGTGTGCACTCTCACGCGAGATGCGGGACAAAGTCTATGGTAGCTAGGAATTGCAAAGTTAGTGTTCTCGGGCGAACCCGACCTGGTAGGAAGAAAACGAAAGTGGATTCTGACCCTTGGATACTGAGGCTATGCTGGGGCACCGAAATGCCGAAGTTACCTAGCCCAGGGGCTGCAGCTGCATAGGACTCAAAGGACGTCGGGAATCCTCGTAGACGGACCAGGAGCCTGGAAGAAAGAAGTTGCTGGCAGGCGACCAGTGAAGAAAGTTCGATGGATCCAAGCCTGGATCGAAGGAAGATGACACCTGAAAGCAGAGGGGACCAAGTTCGTGACTACTAGCCAGTAGTCAGTGGGCACCAGGAGGGCACCGGATGGTAGCCACCTCGACTAGGCGAGTGGGTGACGCTGTGCTCGGAGATCTCACGGACCAGGAGGCGTTGTCGGCGACCAGGATGGAGGAGCGAGCTGTCCCACGAAAATAGAAGCTGTCGGCGTCGCTGGACCCAGGATTGGGCAACAAAGCCTTGGCAAATTCAAGCCCACGCGGTGGACCTAAAATGGCGTCTGGAGTGGACCAGGAGGGTCCGGGGTGCCTCTCTTAAAGAAGGAAGCAAGGGCCAGTCTGGAGCAACCAGACCAGCAGCAGTGATGTCGTCGGGCGTCGTTCAGAAGGCCACAAGCCAGCCGGCTAGTAGCCAAACAACGCGGTGCACAGCAAACAGCAGAAGGGCCCCACGCAGATCGTGGAGATGCAGGGAGGCTGATCTTGGGTGCTGGAGCTGCGCAGGGTTGGGGCTTCTCGGACCCCAAAGCACTCACCAGTGGAAGACTCGGTGGGCTTGTTACAAAGAAGTCGTGCAGTCTTGGCGATCGTCGGTCCCTCGAGGTCTCGTCGCACTCACGGTTCTCAGCTTCGCTGTAGAGGTGAGTAGAGGTCAGAGGTGCCAGGGAAGCCGGGTCTCGTCGAGCTGGGTCGTCGGATTCGTGAAGAAGGACTTGCAGCAGACCGCAGTGTTCTTAGGATGGTGCCTGCTTGATGCAGGGTGACTACTCCTTAGCCACAAGGGAGAATCTTGAGGAAGAAATCTTGAAGTCCTTTCGCAGAAAGTCGTGTCTTGATTCCAAAGATGATCTCATTTTAACAGGGGGCCCGCTCCCATCTTTATACTAAAAAAGGGGGCTGACCCGGTGACTAGGTCCTGCCTATGGGTGGGACTAGGAGGGGGGTGGTTACACCCCTCTGCCATGCCGGACTTCCCCAGGCCAGGGGCTGGTGTGCCCCTGGAACTGGTTCAGACCGGCCTATGCGTAGTGAGCACCGGGATGCCACTCAGCAGTCACCTTTCTGAAAAGCCCTGCCTACCCAGGATACACAAAACCATGTCTGGGACGGTGCTAGCACCGCCCCGGACAGGAAACCCTTTGTCCAGGCCTCCCTCGCTGGAAGGACTCCCAGCAGCAGGAGGTCAGACTCGTGTCTGTGGTGGCAGCATCCTTTTTGTGGAGCTGAGGCTTCAGTTAACTTTAACCGGGGTTCACAGTTACATACATGTCGTGCCCCTCTAGAAGGGTGGAATGCTAACCCCGTCGCCAGAATTGGCGAGGGGTTAGTATTCCAATTCGTATGACACCTTACTCGACATGTTTTGATAAAGCAATACCAAAGTTAGCATTTAACCGCGAGGATTATAATGCACTTAAGAGTATATGGTATGAGATATCATGGAACAGCTATTAGGACTTGGTTCCGCAAGCTGCAGACAGGCTCAGCTCATGCCAGAGCACCATCTCACACGATTCCAAGCACTCTGCCTTCAGGATTGTCAAGGCCTGCCATAGGAGTGACTGATAGGAACCTGTGTGTCCATTTTAGGGTTAGGTATAGGTATACTACACCTACAGCAAAGGGTGATTACACGACTTTGCCCCAGCTGTCATGCAGCCAGTTGTGTCAAATTTAGGAGGCCAGCCAGGGGTGGCATAATACATGCTGCAGCCCCTGGCAGCCCTGGGTGCACCCATGCCCTGAGTTACAGGGTCTGATAGGGTGGCCCAGTACCAATTGGAAATGTACCTAGGGTACATGGAATCCATTTTACAGAGAGAGCAGTAGGCCTGGGGTCCTGATTGGCAGGGCCCCAGGTCGACTATGTCAAAAACCAGCTAAAACACAGGGCAAAAAGTTGGGGGCAACCATAGTCAGGAGGTACCTTCCTACACAACCCCCCCCCAAACGAAAGGAGATAAGGCTATCCTTGTCCAGGTAAGCCTCTATTACCTAAGTGGCCATATAAGGAAGGACCAGCTCTGGCTTGGTTTCCCCCTGTGTCATGGTCCACTAGGCAACCCCTCACCCTAAGGGTATCTGAGGGTCTCCACCATAGGGAATCTCTGCCTTTGGTGTGTCTTGGGAAAGAAGAAGGCTGATGCTGGGATGGAGTACTGAAGTGAGGCTCCTCTACCTTTGGGTTCAACTTCCTCCAATCACCATTCATCATGTGTGCCCTTCTTTCTTTAGCTGAGATGCGCTGAGCTCTCAGGGTCAGCCTCTGGCTACCTAAAGCTGGAGGCTGAGTCCCTCTGTTTGGCTTGCTGGAGGGACAGGTCAGGTCTGGGGTTTTTAGGCCCCATGTTTGGCTGTGCCCCACAGTGTCCAGCTGGGGGAGTTCCCTAACTACTTTTAAGGGGGATCCCTCAGGAGTCTGTTCTATTTTCACTTGGCTAGGGTTACCAGCTTCAGTGATCCTAATCTGTTGATTAAGGGGTTCTTTTGGACAGGGGGCCCTTTTGGGTCCACCACTGGCCTCCCTGGTCTCTTCAGCCCTGGGCTGACTGAGGCAGGGTAGAGAGGTGCAGGTTACCTGCTCCAGACGGGGTCCCACCTGGGAAGGGTCCACTGCCATCAGGGGCACTGCCAGGCTAGGCCTGACTACCTCTGGGGCAGTTCCTTCAATAGGGGTAGAGTCAGTTCCCTGAGGAGGCTGGCTCTCACCTAGTGTCTGGGAGGGGGAAGACTCTTCTTCCTCCTCAATGCTCTCTGTTTGAGTGGAGTGATCCATTGTTTCAGGCTTCACAACCTCACTATCTGTCTGAGTAGAGGCTGAGACCATTTCAACCTTGCCAACCTTTTCAGGAGGGCACTCAGTCTGTGTTTGGGCTGTGACTGTCACAGCCTTCCTATCCTGTTCAGGGAAGTCTGTCTGAGCCTGGGCAGTGGCTACCACTGCCCTTCCAACCTTTTCAGGGAGGAATGGTGCTTGGACTGGGGCTGTAGCTATTACTGCCCCACTAACCTGTCTGGATAGGCCTATCATTCTGGAGTGAGTTTCTTGTTCCACCTCAGCCCATGCTGAGAGTTCCAGGTCATTCCCCAGTAAGCAATCTACAGGTAGGTTATCTGTCACTGCCACTCTCATGGGCCCTGTGACATTACCCCAACTGAGCTTGACTACTGCCATGGGATGCCTTCTCTTCACTCCATGAATGTCTGTCACCTGATAAGTAAAACCAGGGGTCAGTTGAGCAGAGGGGACCAGATGGTCACTCACCATGGTGAGGCTGGCCCCTGTGTCTCTGAATGCCTCAACTTTCTGACCATTCACTAAAACTTCTTGTCTATACTTTCCCAGAATGTGGGGTCCAGTAGTGAAGTTGGCAAACCCCATGCCAGTCTCACAGACAAGAGTGTGGTCAGGGAACCTGGCTAGGCCATAGTCCTCCTGTTGGCCCAGAGTAATGCCCACCACATTCTTGGGGGCACTCCCACCACCTGGGGGATTACCACTAGTGGTAACAGGAGGTTTAGGAGTATTACCTGGGGGTATATTTCCCTTATTACCATTTTTAGGGCAACTGGCATCACTTTTGTAATGATCCACCTGTTTACAGGTATGGCAATAAGGTTTCTTCTGTTCTGAAGGAGTGTTCTGGGACCCACCACCCTTGTTGGAGTTTTGGGGCCCTTGGGAAGTCTTCTCTGTGGATTTATCCCCACCCTTCTCTTGAGGCTTGGTTGATTCCTTTTTCTGGTCACCACCCTGGTTTTTAGGCCTGACCCTGGTTCTGACCCATTTGTCTGCCCTCTTACCCAATTCCTGTGGAGAGGTCAGATCAGAGTCTACCAGGTGCTGATGTAATAACTGGTTCTGACAATTATTTAAGATTTGCTCCCTCATAATTAGATTATACAATCCTTTAAAATCAGTAACCTTACTACCCAGTAGCCAGCCTTCAAAAGCCTTAGTGGCACAATCAACAAAGTCAGTCCAATCTTGAGACTGAGTTTTCTGGGTGTCTCTGAACAGCATCCTGTATTGTTCAGTGGTTAAACCAAACCCATCAACCAGTGTATTCTTCAAGATTTGGTAATTGTTAGCATCCTCCACCCTTGTGGTGAGGAGCTTATCTCTACCTTTACCATCAAAGGAGAGCCACAAGATAGCTGCCCACTGACTTTGGGGAACACCCTGCACAGTGCAGGCTCTCTCCAAAGCAGTAATCCATTTGTGGATGTCATCCCCTTCTTTAAAGGGGGGCACTATCGTATTCAGGTGCTTTGTATCAAAACTCCTTTCCCTATTGCTAGGTTTATTGCTGCCACCAGTGGCTGTAGCCCACATAATTCTTGCTCTCTAGCAAGGGCAAGTCTCTCTTTGGCCAGGGCAAGTTCTTCCCTTTCAATCCTCAGTTTGATTGCCCTTTCTTCAGCTTCATACACTCTCCTCTTAGGGGAAGACATCCCTCTGTGAGAAGAGTTCAGAGAGCCATTGGTTCGAAGGGATCTGTTAGAGCCTCTTGATAGAGACCTAACTCGTCCATTCCCAATGTTAAGCTGACCTGAGAGTGGGCCCAGGAGTCCCCTAGTACCAAGCTCATGTCTGCTTAAGTTGGACCTGGTTAGTCTATTGACTTCTACCTGTCCCTTATCTGCCTCATCCCCTGACAACTGGTCCTCATCCTCATCCTCAGCATCATCTGCTTCCTGGAGGGGATGGTCCTGGCTATCAAAGGGTCCCTGTAAGGAGGGCAAACTCCCCTCTGGATTAGAAGGGTCTGGGTTACCAGCCCTACTGGCATCATAGGCCTCTAAGAGACCAATCAGAAAGGAGGTGGTGGGGTTAGACCCCTGTTTTAGCTTCCTGAGGGTACACACTTGTCTCATCTCATGGAAGCTAAGAGCAGCATATTTTGAAGTAAGGACCTGTGGAGGGTCCACTGACACAAGGGGATACTCAGAGTTTCCTCCTTTGTCTGACATGCTGATTCTAGTGTGGTGTAAGTGATGCACCTACCTACACTATGTGTTTACCTACTGATCCCTTGCTAAGAGTTGCAGCCAAGGTGTGCTAAGCCTTGAGGAGCTGCAACAGCTGGTTCAGTAGAACTCAGAGTATTCTAAGCTTAGTTATGTGTACTAACAGTACTTATGTGATCTTTCAACAAGATATTCTTAGGATACGTGTGGTAAAACAACAGCAAGCTTAAATCCCAACCGCTGCTCACCAATGTGAGAAGGTGGCCTGATATGCAGTGGTCACTATTCTAGTGAACACTATGTATCAGTCCAGCAACCCTTATTGATGATTGGTTGTAAGTCAACCTTATAGACCAGCTATCCTAGTAGCGTGGATACGAGCAGTCTAAGGCTAAAGACTCGAGAGGGCGTGTTAAGCCAGCTGTTATACCACATATACCCCTTGAACACCAAGTGAAAGGACACCACACAAGTGTTATGAAAATAAACAGTTATTTATTAAGAATCACAACAGCCCTGTACTCTTTATGAGGACAGGGTACTAAGCACAAACCAAAACTCTTACAAAAATACTTAAGTTAGCACAGTATATACAAATGCCCGAGGGGCACGGAAAACCATATACTTGAAAAGTGGAATGCGAAATTACTAGCAGGTAAGTACAGTACTAATGGGCTTTGGAATCGCTAGGACTTGACTATAGAATCGTTAGATTACTTCTAGGAGACCCAGGGGACTCGGGTGCAGTGTTTGCACTCTCACGCGAGATGCGGGACAAAGTCTATGGTAGCTAGGAATTGCAAAGTTAGTGTTCTCGGGCGAACCCGACCTGGTAGGAAGAAAACGAAAGTGGATTCTGACCCTTGGATACGGAGGCTATGCTGGGGCACCGAAATGCCGAAGTTACCTAGCCCAGGGGCTGCAGCTGCATAGGACTCAAAGGACGTCGGGAATCCTCGTAGACGGACCAGGAGCCTGGAAGAAAGAAGTTGCTGGCAGGCGACCAGTGAAGAAAGTTCGATGGATCCAAGCCTGGATCGAAGGAAGATGACACCTGAAAGCAGAGGGGACCAAGTTCGTGACTACTAGCCAGTAGTCAGTGGGCACCAGGAGGGCACCGGATGGTAGCCACCTCGACTAGGCGAGTGGGTGACGCTGTGCTCGGAGATCTCACGGACCAGGAGGCGTTGTCGGCGACCAGGATGGAGGAGCGAGCTGTCCCACGAAGATAGAAGCTGTCGGCGTCGCTGGACCCAGGATTGGGCAACAAAGCCTTGGCAAATTCAAGCCCACGCGGTGGACCTAAAATGGCGTCTGGAGTGGACCAGGAGGGTCCGGGGTGCCTCTCTTAAAGAAGGAAGCAAGGGCCAGTCTGGAGCAACCAGACCAGCAGCAGTGATGTCGTCGGGCGTCGTTCAGAAGGCCACAAGCCAGCCGGCTAGTAGCCAAACAACGCGGTGCACAGCAAACAGCAGAAGGGCCCCACGCAGATCGTGGAGATGCAAGGAGGCTGATCTTGGGTGCTGGAGCTGCGCAGGGTTGGGGCTTCTCGGACCCCAAAGCACTCACCAGTGGAAGACTCGGTGGGCTTGTTACAAAGAAGTCGTGCAGTCTTGGCGATCGTTGGTCCCTCGAGGTCTCGTCGCACTCACGGTTCTCAGCTTCGCTGTAGAGGTGAGTAGAGGTCAGAGGTGCCAGGGAAGCCGGGTCTCGTCGAGCTGGGTCGTCGGATTCGTGAAGGACTTGCAGCAGACCGCAGTGTTCTTAGGATGGTGCCTGCTTGATGCAGGGTGACTACTCCTTAGCCACAAGGGAGAATCTTGAGGAAGAAATCTTGAAGTACTTTCGCAGAAATTCGTGTCTTGATTCCAAAGATGATCTCATTTTAACAGGGGGCCCGCTCCCATCTTTATACTAAAAAAGGGGGCTGACCCGGTGACTAGGTCCTGCCTATGGGTGGGACTAGGAGGGGGGTGGTTACACCCCTCTGCCATGCCGGACTTCCCCAGGCCAGGGGCTGGTGTGCCCCTGGAACTGGTTCAGACCGGCCTATGCGTAGTGAGCACCGGGGTGCCACTCAGCAGTCACCTTCCTGAAAAGCCCTGCCTACCCAGGATACACAAAACCATGTCTGGGACGGTGCTAGCACCGCCCCGGACAGGAAACCCTTTGTCCAGGCCTCCCTCGCTGGCAGGACTCCCAGCAGCAGGAGGTCAGACTCGTGTCTGTGGTGGCAGCATCCATTTTGTGGAGCTGAGGCTTCAGTTAACTTTAACCGGGGTTCACAGTTACATACATGTCGTGTCCCTCTAGAAGGGTGGAATGCTAACCCCGTCGCCAGAATTGGCGAGGGGTTAGTATTCCAATTCGTATGACACCTTACTCGACATGTTTTGATAAAGCAATACCAAAGTTAGCATTTAACCGCGAGGATTATAATGCACTTAAGAGTATATGGTATGCGATATCATGGAACAGCTATTAGGACTTGGTTCCGCAAGCTGCAGACAGGCTCAGCTCATGCCAGAGCACCATCTCACACGATTCCAAGCACTCTGCCTTCAGGATTGTCAAGGCCTGCCATAGGAGTGACTGATAGGAACCTGTGTGTCCATTTTAGGGTTAGGTATAGGTATACTACACCTACAGCAAAGGGTGATTACACGACTTTGCCCCAGCTGTCATGCAGCCAGTTGTGTCAAATTTAGGAGGCCAGCCAGGGTTGGCATATTACATGCTGCAGCCCCTGGCAGCCCTGGGTGCACCCATGCCCTGAGTTACAGGGTCTGATAGGGTGGCCCAGTACCAATTGGAAATGTACCTAGGGTACATGGAATCCATTTTACAGAGAGAGCAGTAGGCCTGGGGTCCTGATTGGCAGGGCCCCAGGTCGACTATGTCAAAAACCAGCTAAAACACAGGGCAAAAAGTTGGGGGCACCCATAGTCAGGAGGTACCTTCCTACAAAAGCTCATTGAAGATAGCTGGAAAAGTATTTTACTAGAAGTCAAACTACCCTGTGCTCCTGGCAATAAGCTATGTCGTGTAAGTGGGGTTTATACCCGCTTTAATCTGATGAACGATTTGAAAAGGTTACACACTAAAATCCAACTAGTTTGTTAATAAGGCCACTAGGGGGCGCAGTAACGACACTTGATAAGAAAAGCCCTGTAACCCTGGTAGCAACCTCAAATCCAATGGCGGGGTGGTCAACCACCTATGGACTAATAATTCGTGAGGGGGCACCACAGACAACAGTATATGAACTCCAGAAAGCATTCAATTGAAACAGGACTTAAAGCGGGCGGAGTCCCCAGACCCTGTAGCATTCTAGAACGGACAAGTAATCGGATCCCTAAAATCTTGTCCTTAACTTTACAGGGGAAAACATGGACTATTTATAAACAATTAATGTAATCTAGGTCAGTTTTGTGTCAGTTTATATTTCACGTTTTATTGAATCTTTCATTTGCAGGACAGTTTTTGTATTTTCCATCTGTAGTCTACAAAACGGCTACGTGGTGCCCAGCAACAAGCCCTAATGGGAACTCAAGCGGATCAATGTGACCATGCTCGAAATAGCTTGGTCTTGATGGATAGCCCACCCCAAAATGCCTCTCTTCCTGTGCACACCCTCAACAGTGTGTCATCTCTCTGCAAGCTAGGGGCTGTGCCTCTCTCCGGTGCACCTGGCCTGGAGTGTCCTATTACTGTGGTCCCAGTCGGCTTGCCCACTACATCGGATTGCACGCACAGAGGCGCAACCTCCTCGGCATCACACTCCCTTTAACACAGCATCACACTCTCTGCAACACAGCATCACACTCTCTGCAACACAGCATCACACTCTCTGCAACACAGCATCACACTCCCTGCAACACAGCATCACACTCCCTGCAACACAGCATCACACTCCCTGCAACACAGCATCACACTCCCTGCAACACAGCATCACACTCCCTGCAACACAGCATCACACTCCCTGCAACACAGCATCACACTCCCTGCAACACAGCATCACACTCCCTGCAACACAGCATCACACTCCCTGCAACACAGCATCACACTCCCTGCAACACAGCATCACACTCCCTGCAACACAGCATCACACTCCACGCAACACAGCATCACACTCCACGCAACACAGCATCACACTCCACGCAACACAGCATCACACTCCACGCAACACAGCATCACACTCCACGCAACAAAGCATCACACTCCACGCAACAAAGCATCACACTCCACGCGCAACAAAGCATCACACTCCACGCGCAACAAAGCATCACACTCCACGCGCAACAAAGCATCACACTCCACGCGCAACAAAGCATCACACTCCACGCGCAACAAAGCATCACACTCCACGCGCAACAAAGCATCACACTCCACGCGCAACAAAGCATCACACTCCACGCGCAACAAAGCATCACACTCCACGCGCAACAAAGCATCACACTCCACGCAACAAAGCATCACACTCCACGCAACAAAGCATCACACTCCACGCAACAAAGCATCACACTCCACGTAACAAAGCATCACGCTACCTGTAATCACGCTACCTGTAACACAGCATCACTCCCTGTAACACAGCATCACTCCCTGTAACACAGCATCACTCCCTGTAACACAGCATCACTCCCTGTAACACAGCATCACTCCCTGTAACACAGCATCACTCCCTGTAACACAGCATCACCCTACCTGTAGCAGACCTCCCCGGTTGCATCAGACTCCGGCCCGTGGGGGCCTCTTGTGCCCACGTTGGACGCCGACTCAGACCGCAGAAAGCGCCGCGAGGCCCATGTAGAGTCGGAGAGGGCGCTCTCTGGCTGGCTCTTGGATAGCACGGTCAGACATTCGCCTCGACGCCAGGATGAGGCGCTCCGCCCGCTCGGCTGTCTGCTGGCTAAATGCGGGAAATGCACATTTTACACCCCTCCCCCCCCCCCCCCTCCATGAGGAGCGGGGGGCGCACGTTTAAGATGCTCCTCATGCAGGGAAGGAGTGACGTCACCTGATCGAGGCCCGGCCGAGTGACCTTCACTGGGGAGGAAGGTGTGAGGGGAGGGGGGAGGGAGAGAGCAGAAGATGGAGTGGAGGGAGGGATGGGAGAGGGAGAAGGGTCACAAAGCAAAAGGAGGAAAGGAGAAAAGAGTGAGGGTATGGGGGAGGGGTGCTACACGAGAGGAAGGGGGCCACAAATCAAACAGGCCTTCCTCTCAGGGCCCACTTGGCAGGGGCCTCTTCCAGTCTGCAAGGACTCCCGGGGCCCCCTGGACCCAAGGTAGCAATGCTGCCCCCTGGGCTTCACTCTCACAAACCAGAGCTTTCAGGGGTGACAGCAGAAATGGATCAACCCCAGTGTACCAGGACTACAGATCCCAGCATGCACTGGGTGGTTAAACCAAAACCCCTGACGTCGGCCTTGGTGACATGAGTCCTCTTTGTAACCTTGAGTTTGGAGAATTCTGACAATAACTAGACGCAGCAAAATGTTAGATAAAGTAAGAAGCACCTTACAACTGCACCCCACCCAGCCCCAGGCCCCCTGCTGGGGGAGAAGGGGAGGCAGTGTGGTACGGGGGAGGGGTGGGGAGAGGGAGTACACAGACAGTGGGTGGAGGAAGAGGAGGCAGAGAGGAGGAAGAAAGGCGCAGAGGGGAGAGACTGGCACTGGGCGTCCTGGCAGAATCGTACAACTGGGCAAGGCTCTCACGGGGCAGCAGGTGTGTTCCAGGGGTGGAGGGTGCTTTCATAGAGCGCCTAAACTTCTTGGCGGCCTCTTCAGAGCGCAGAACGTGAATAGGACCCCCCAGGGCCTGGCAGGACTGGCAGAGGTAAGTGAATGACAGAGCAGGCTCTTTGGGGTAAGAAGCAGGGTCGGTGTCAGAGCGGCGGCTTTTCTGAGCGCTACAAGGCCCAGGGCGCAGCTCTAGCGCCGAGGCGCTACACAAGGAGGAGCTATGAGGATACACAGACCTGTAACTTTCATATGTTGGCGAGTAGGTGCAAGCAGGTCTTGGGTGGGTGGCGAGTTAGGAGAGTCACTCAGCGGTTGGCGCCTCAAAGCCGCCAGCCCTTTCGTTGCGAGGCAGGGTCAAGAAACACAGACAGCGGGAGGGGGGCGGGAGAAACACGGACAGCGGGAGGGGGGCGGAACGGACAGCGGGAGGGGGGCGGGAACACGAACAGCGGGTGGGGGGGCGGGAACGGGCACAAGGACAGCGGGAGTGGGGGGCAGGAACAGGCACACGGACAGCGGGAGGGGCGCGGGAACGGACAGCGGGACTTCGCGCAACCCACCCCTGCAAAGAACACTTCCGAAATGGTGGAAAACAAAGCTGTAAAAAAAATAAAAATAAATAAACACCGCCCACCGCCGCATGACGATTGCAAGGGGGCGGGATGAGTAAAAATTGCCGGAATGCCCATGAATCTGCTCCGGCCATGACAGACAGATCTCTGTTCCAATGGCTAGCCTCCATTTATGGAGCTAGCCAATGGAACAGAGGGTCGGGACATGAGTACACATCTCTAGACATAAGCTTTCGCCCTGCGCGAAAGTCTGTTGCGCAGCCTTTCGGCGAGGCGAAACCTAAAAAGGGATAAGGACACCATAAACCTTAACCTGATTTCGATGTATAAAAAAAAAGGTATTTAGCGTTTCCCAATGTACCCCCCCAAAAAAAAAAGAAGAGTACCTTCAATTCTTTGGCTCCCCCAGAAGCCGCAGCCTGTGAGATATTCTGTAGCTGCTTGATACGGTCACTAAAATCAGCCACCCACTGGATAACAGTCAAGCCAACAGGTACAGTGTAGAGAGACCAGCTTCTGGGCAGAATACCTTGAAGACAGAATGACATCAATTAATTTCACATACATGTTTTTTTATTTTAAATTATATTTATTGATTTGAAAATGCGGGCAAAAAATACATTCATAAGATATTCACGAGTGGCTGCAATCAGAGCAAGACATCAAAGCAACGCAACACGTTCCCACTTCAACAATTTGGAAAGAACAATACATTTGGCCCTCCTCCCCGACCCCACCGCATTTCAAATAATAAAGAAATATTGGAATCTAGTAGGCCCTGAAATTGGAATATTGGATGCCCCGATGTGTTCGTTCAAGAGGGCTAAAAATGTGAAAGACTTTGTGGTATCTTCATACTTGGAAACCCCTGAACCAGAAAACATTAGGACACAATTGGGTCTTCCACCTATAACAGGCCACCGAAGATGTGGAAATTGCAAAGTGTGCAAATATGTAAGAACAGGAAATACATTTGTACATAAGTCAAAACAATACAATCTGATGAAATTCACCAACTGTAACAGTCAAAATTTGATCTATGCAATTAAATGCCCATGCCAATGCACAAGTTACTACTTGTGTAACGATATATCTGTAAGAGACATTAGTTAGTGATAGATTCCTTACCTTAGAATATCCCCAGGCGTCAGACTGGATCCGGAAACTTTTGCGTAGCAATACCCCTGCGCGCTGGTAGGCGTCGTCTGCGGCTCCGCGTCCGTCGTCGGCGTCGTGAGCGCCGGGATGACGTCGTCGGAGTACTTAGACGGCGCCCATGCGCGCTGACGTCAGTTCTGACACACAGCTTTTCCGCGCCAGATACGCAGAGCCATGATAGAACTAACACTGGTGCCATGAAACTAGGGCCCTGAAAGGGGATGACCTTAACCCTAGATATCTGTTCGCAGAACGGGGAGGATGGGTGGGTCGGTAAGGAATCTATCACTAACTAATGTCTCTTACAGATATATCGTTACACAAGTAGTAACTTGTGCATCTGAAAGAGACACGTTAGTGATAGATTCCTTACCTTAGAATAGATACCCCAGCAATACCAACCCCGGTGGTGGGTCTGCGAACCAATATCACACCAGAAAGTCCTGGAGGACGGAACGGCCAAAGAAGCCATCCCTCCGGACTTGAGTGCCTGGCAGATGTCCTGCAGGGGGACACCGCGGCCCAGGGCAGTTGTCGTTGCCGTGGCCCAAGTGGAGTGAGCCCGCAATCCAGCCGGGGGCTCCTTCCTCGCCATGGAGTAACATGCTTGGATACACAAGATGATCCACCTAGAGATGGTCCTCTTGTGCACAGCCTTACCCTTCTTTGCGCCCACGTAACCAACAAAGAGTTGGTCATCCACCCGGAATTGGCGTGTGCGATCTAGGTAGTAGGAGAGCGCACGTTTTGGATCCAGACGGTGGAGCCTCTCTTCCTCCTTCGAGGGATGCGGAGGCGGAAAGAAAGTGGGCAAGGTAATGGACTGCCCGATGTGGAAGGCCGTAACAACCTTGGGCAGAAAGGAAGGTCGTGTGCGTAACACCACCTTGTCAGGATGAACAGACAGGAAAGGTGGAGAAGAAGAAAGAGCCTGGAGCTCACTCACTCTCCTGGCAGAGGTGATGGCAACCAGGAAGGCAGTCTTCAGAGTAAGGAGACGAAGAGGACAGTTATGCAGTGGCTCAAAGGGAGCACACATCAGATAAGTGAGAACAAGATTCAAGTCCCACTGGGGCATCACGAAGGGAACAGGAGGGAACATGTGCGTGATGCCCTTCAGAAATCTACTTACAATAGGGGACTTGAATAAAGAAGGCTGATCTGGTAGCCTCAAGAAGGCTGATAGAGCAGAAAGGTACCCTTTAAGAGTGCCCAGAGCAGAGCCCTGCTGGGCAAGGGAAAGAAGAAAGAGCAGCACTTCCGAAAGGGGTGCCGAGAGAGGATCCACAGCCTTTGCTGTGCACCATGCCACAAATCTGTTCCACCGGCAGGCGTATACCGACTTTGTGGAGGGACGCCTGGCTGCCAGAATGATATCACAGACTTCAGGAGGCAAGTCAAATGGCCTCAACTGCCGCCGCTCAATCTCCAAGCTTGTAGGTGGAGACTGGACAGGTTCGGGTGCAGGACCGTCCCCTGCTGCTGCGACAGAAGGTCCTCCCGAAGAGGCAGACGAATCGGGGGATCGACTGACATGCTGAGTAGCTCGGGATACCAGTATCTTCGTGACCAGTCCGGAGCCACAAGGATGACCTGGGCCCGATCGCGCCTGATCTTCTTCAGCACTCTGGGCAGAAGTGGTATAGGCGGAAAGGCGTACAACAGACCGCAGCTCCACTCGCGACGAAAAGCGTCTCCGAGCGAGTGCCGCCTTGGAAATTCCAACGCGCAGAACTGATGACATTGCGCGTTCTCTTCTGTGGCGAATAGATCTAACCAAGGCTCTCCCCACTGCCGAAAGAGACCTTGCGCCACGTCCGAGTTCAGACGCCATTCGTGATCCATCATGCACCGGCGGCTGAGTTCGTCCGCCCTGGCATTCAGAGAGCCTGCCAGGTGTTGAACCACTAGGGTCACGCCCTGATGTTCCAGCCACTGCCAGAGGCGCAGAGCCTCCTGGCAGAGGGTCCACGACCCCACCCCGCCTTGCTTGTTGCAGTACCACATGGCGGTGGTGTTGTCGGTGAACACTTGCACTACGCTCCCCCGGACAGAGGGGAGGAATGCCTTCAGTGCTAGACGAATCGCCCGCAGCTCCAGAAGGTTGATATGGAGCCGGGACTCCGCCGGAGACCAGAGGCCTCTGATCTCCGCCTCTCCCATGTGGCCTCCCCAGCCCTGGAGGGACGCGTCCGTCACAACTACGTGCTCCGGTTGGGGTAGGGAGAGGGGTCTGCCACTGACCCAGTCGCGGTCCGTGAGCCACCACTGCAGTTGTCTCGCAGTGCCCTCCGAGATCAGGACATGATCGGACAGGTTGCCCTGATGCTGGGCCCACTGAAACTTCAGGTCCCACTGCAGAGCCCGCATCCGCCGCCTGGCGTGACGCACCAGAAGGATGCAGGAGGCCATCAGTCCCAGAAGCCGTAGCGTCAACCTGACCGAGACTCGGGATAACGGCTGGAAGATGGGAACCAGAGCCTGAATATCCCGAACCCGCTGCTCGGGTGGGTAAACCCGAAACTGCGCCGAGTCGAGAACCGCTCCGATGAAGAGGAGCTTCTGAGAGGGACACAGGTGTGACTTCGGCACATTGATGGAGAACCCCAGCAAGTGCAGGAGGTCGGCCGTAGTCTGGAGGTGGCTGACGACTGTCTGGGGCGAGCCCGCCTTCAACAACCAGTCGTCGAGGTAGGGGAAGACTGAAACCCCCTGCCTGCGCAGATGGGCTGCGACCACCGCCATCACCTTCGTGAACACCCGTGGGGCGCTCGTAAGGCCGAAGGGGAGCACGGTAAACTGAAAGTGCTCTTGGCCTACCGTGAACCGCAGGTAACGCCGGTGGACCGGCAGGACGGGGATGTGGAAATAGGCGTCCTGCAAGTCCAACGCTACCATCCAGTCTCCAGGGTCCAGGGCAGCCAGGACCTGAGCCAAAGTGAGCATCTTGAACTTCTCCGTCCGGAGGAAGCCGTTGACGTTCCGCAGATCCAAGATAGGGCGTAGGCCCCCTTTGCCCTTCTTGGGTACCAGAAAGTAGTGGGAGTAACAACCACGTCCTACTTCTGGCCCAGGAACGCGCTCGATGGCCCTCTTGGCCAAGAGGGCCGAAACCTCCTCTTGCAGAAGTTGCAAGTGATCCCCCGACACACGGTGGTATTGAGGTGGCATGGATGGAGGGGATGACTCGAAGGGGAGGGAGAAGCCCCTTCGGACAATTTGCAGCACCCACCTGTCCGAAGTGACTGTATGCCAGTGGGAGAGGTGATCGCGAACCCTGCCTCCCACAGGCGTCACATGGGCCTGAAAACTCGGACTAGGAAGGTTTTGAGGCAGGGGCTGCTGAGGGAGGTGTGGACTGGGCTCGCCGCTGTCCCCGACCACCGCCACGGCGGTTCCCACGTCCGCCACCGCGTTGTTGGACATTCTGCGGCGCGTGGCTGAATGTACGTGGTGGGGCACCCCTTCCGTGGCCACGAAAGGAGCGAAAGGCACCCGATTGCTGGCGTGGGGCCGTAAGGCCCAAGGACTTGGCCGTGGCCCTGGAGTCCTTGAAACGTTCCAGCGCATGGTCTGCCTTGTCGCCGAAGAGGCGACGGCCATCAAACGGCATGTCCAGGAGGGTGGCCTGGACATCGGCCGAGAAATTGGCGGACCTCAACCAGGCGTGGCGTCGAACCGCCACCGTCGTTGCCATCGCCCTGCCCAGTGAGTCCGTAGTATCCAGTCCACACCGGATAGAAAAGCGTGCTGCATCTCGGCCGTCCGCCAGGGCTTGGCTGAGTTTAGCCTGGACCTCCTCCGGGCATCTAGGCAGCACCTCCGCAACCGTGTCCCACAGGGTGTGGGTGTAGCGGCCCAAGAGACAGGCGGTGTTCACAGACCGCAGCCCTAAGCTCACAGACGAGAAAACCTTCTTCCCGAACTGTTCATATCTCTTGGATTCCCTGTCGGGCGGGGCCGACGGGAATGCGGTTTGGGAGTTAGAGGCCTGGATGACCAGACTCTCGGGGGTAGGATGGGTGGACAAAAAGCATGGGTCGCCCGGTGCCGGGCGGTAGCGTCTGGCCACGTTCCTGTCCACAGGCGGGCCTGTGGCGGGCTTGGACCAAGTGCCCAGAAGAACGTCACACAAGGCCTCATTGAACGGCAGAAGGGGCTCCGCGGAGCCGGACTGCGGTTTGAGTACCTCAGTGAGGAGATTAGTCCTCACGGCCGCGACGGGGAGCTGAAGGTTTAGGGCCTTAGCCGCTTTCGTCAACACTACGCTGTAAGCAGAACCCGCCTCCGAAGCCACAGTCGGGGGCGACGTAAATCCAGTGTCTGGCGAGGTGTCAATACCACTGGCCTCCCCAAGCTCATATGTCCAGTCCTGCTGTGACTGGCAATCACGTGTCAGAGGGTCCTCGGACCCCTCCCACTGCTCCTCGTCACCTGGCTCCTGGAGACCAGGATCAACAGCCAGGGCCTCCTCGTGGAGATAGAATTCTCCAAAGGCCGTCGGAATAGGCGCCCAGCGGCGCCCTTCCGACTCCTGAGTAGGACCGTAGGAAACATTGGGGGCGGCAACCACATCGGCTGCCGGGGACGACACCTGAAGGGACGGCGCCGGTGAGGTCGTAAGGTCGACCGGCGAGGTTCCGGATCCGGATCCAGCGAGGTCGCGCGGCGCCGGGACCGAAGTCGCCAGCGGCGCCGGGGCCGAAGCACCCGACGTCGTCGGGGCCGAAGCGCCCGACCCGGAAGGACCTCCAGACAGAGCCGATCGGCCCGAAGGCGCCACGGGAACCGACTGGGGAGGGTTGGGCCCTCATGGCCATGCGGTACCTCTCGACCTCCTCCTGCGACGCGCCGTGCTCAGGGACCCGAAGGTGTGGGGCAGGCGGCGACGCTTGCGACTCCCGCGGAGCCGCGTGGGCGGTGTCGCCCGAGTCCCCGGCCGCATCGTGCGAGCGTCGGGGCGGGTCGGAGGATCGATGGTGTCGCTCCGACCTCTCATGCCTCTTACCTGAGGACTTGGAACCAGACGATCGGTGTCCACTCCCGGAACGTCGATGACTCCGACCTCGCGACCTGTCCCTCGACCTCCCGTGGGACCGGGACCTGGAGCGGCGCGGGGCCGACTGCCTCAGCTCGAGACGCTTGCGGGACCGCTCCCGCCTAGCCTTCGACGTCAGGGCCCGGCAGTCGGAGCAGGATCGATCGTCGTGGTCGAGGCCTAAGCACTTCAGGCACCGGCGATGGGGGTCCGTGACCGACATGAGTCGGCCGCACTTCGAACAAGGCTTGAACCCGGGCATCCCTGGCACCGATAGTCGAGACAGTCGACTAAAGAGAAGATCAAAAAGGATCAACATTTTCAGTCAAAAAGTGACTGGGGGTAGAGCTTCTTCCGGATCTGCGCTAGCTGGCGCGGAAAAAAGAAGAACTGACGTCAGCGCGCATGGGCGCCGTCTAAGTACTCCGACGACGTCATCCCGGCGCTCACGACGCCGACGACGGACGCGGAGCCGCAGACGACGCCTACCAGCGCGCAGGGGTATTGCTACGCAAAAGTTTCCGGATCCAGTCTGACGCCTGGGGATATTCTAAGGTAAGGAATCTATCACTAACGTGTCTCTTTCAGATATCTGTATGTAGGACAGACCACACAAAAAGTAAAAAATCGGATACTCCAGCACCAAAGTAGAATCCGATGCAAAACATCAGGAGCACCGCTGGTTGAACACTATAACACAGCTGGGCACACCCACGAAGATCTAGAATGGTGGGTAATCGAAAAGGTTGAGCTGCATCAAAGGGGTGGGAACATGGCATCAACTTTGAACTATAAGGAGTGCCTTTGGATTCACACCCTTAACTCAGTGGCAGAAGGGTTAAACGAGCATGAAGAGACATGTTTACAAATGAGTAAACTATGATGACAACTGAATCCAGACTAGAGAGGGGTACAGCGAATATGTAGCAATATGTAGGTCACTGGGTCCAGACTAGAGAGGGGTACAGTGAATATGTAGCAATATGTAGGTCACTGGGTACATCTAGTACACTAATGCACCCTGTAAAACAATAACAATTGTCCAATAATGTACTGTGTAAAACAAAATATATTCGTTGTAGTATTGTTACCTAACTACAATAATGATATGCGTTTGTTTTCTCTTTATAAAATGAATCACATATGTATTATCTGTGACTAGTGAGATCGTCTTGACAAGTAAGGTCGAGTTAAGTAACAAACCTAAATGGTTGATAATTGCTTGTCGTTGTGACAGTATGAATAGGCTTGATTTTTGTTATGTCCATAGTATATTTACAAAATGGATGTGTAATCCCCGTAATACTGTATGAAAAGTTTACAAATTGTTATGTAAAACCGGAAATTATTTCAAGAGATTGTCCCTTGGGGGAAGGATAAACTAAACAAAGTTTAGCATGATCATAAAGCAAGATCCGTAAATGGTATCCCCGAGCTCACACTTTGGAATGTCTATTAATCCACCCCTGGGTTTATTAGTGGCCCAATGATAGAGGGTAACGTAAAATCGTCATCACGCTTAGAACGGCTGTTTACACTTAACAGACTGGAGTTTTGGGCACTTCGAGTATTGACCGTGAGAAAGCGAGATTAATACGGCTTGAGGTCCTGACAGAATAGAAATTAAGTTGCAGCTGTAAATGGTTCACTTTGAACACGCGCGTTTAAATATAAGGGAAACGTGTCTGCAAGCGGAGTGTCACCGCGCGAGAGAATATTGACTTGCAATATGGAGAGACGAAGAGGAAGTATAGCAATGGCTGTGATTTAAATGTAACGCGGTTGTTTGTTTTTAGACTCGGAAGCGGCGGGGATTAAATAACCTTGCAGGCCCGCTATCTAAATGCAACACGTCGATTCAATTCATTCTAAACTCGGAAGCGGCTGTGATTAAATAACTGTGCTGGCGGCGCGGAGTTGGTTAACTTGAGAGATTAACGTTTTGGAATTGAGTGACATGGGCAAACTACAAGGTAGTGGATGCTTACACAGATATAGAGTGAGATAATCCAGTGATTACTAGGAGAGTGCGTAAAAAGGTTGAGATTTAAGTATGCGTGATTTAGATAAGCGCTGGATATACGACACAGCAACGTGTAAATAGCAATATAACAATTGAGTAATGTTTGGGACAGAGAAGATGAGAATGTTCTCAATTTCCGTTATATAGGTGATCGCAATTGCGGCACTATTACAAAGAGATATCCAGAATCCCCCACCGGCTGGTGGTAGTACTGAGAACAAGGAAGGTATGCATGAATTAGTAATTTAGTTGTAGTTACTTTTGCCTATTTGGGGATAAAAGTATAGTGATATGATTAATTCATTTTCTAGATACCAGGATAATTCCTACTGTGTCAGATAGTGTTGGCTGACATACCGTTTCCGCCCTGCTGATTAATGAGAGATAGACGCAGGCCTTCTTCGAAAATAACAGGTGAGCGGTCCAGTCTGGCAATGCCCATCGGCCTTTTGCCTTAGCAATCCCACACGCACAGAATCTAAAAGTTATCCCTATTTTGTTGTAGGCTGTCCAACTGTACTATAGTCCTGATGAAGACCCGCCCAGGTTGCGATAAAACCAGCACCAATATCTAGGGTCGAAACGTCGACGTTAAAATACGGATCAGTCCCTATTTAAGTTTCAACAGAAAGAAGAAAATTGTATCTATTGAAACTATTGTTTTGAGTTTGGGACTGCCACATTATTTGTTGTTGTTTGTATATATGTATTAATTCACAATTTAATCACTTGCCACTATTTCACAGTAACACAATTTTGTATGGATATGTTGTTATGTCATTGTTTTAGGACAGCTTTTGTATATATGTGTATATAAGATATTTCAAAATTTAAAAATAAGATAAAATTTGATACTATCCTCGAGAAGAGGTGTGTGTGCTTACTTTTACAGGACATTTACCTTTCCTTCAAAATTTTTTTTTCCAATGTATTGGCAGCAGTAGAGAAAAGAAGTTGTTTAATATTAATGCAAATTATGTGATCTACCTATATAGAAGGTTTATGAAAGCAATTGTTTCCCGACAGAATCATTATCCTTATATACACTTGGAACCCAGGTTCTGAGGGTCATTGGGCCACCAATTGTATTTGATGGCCCACCGCATTACAGTCATGTTACGGGGATACATCATCTGCTTCGAGTTCTGGTGGGTCACAGATTTATCCTCTGACCTTATTCCATGCTCCTCATACCTTCTCCCATTTTCGGGGACAACCACGATGGTATAAAATCCGCCTTTTCTGCCACCATTGCCTCATCCATATCCTTGCACCCTTTTCCGGAGCGTAGGCGTTTCATCCGACCCCGATAGCATAGCAATGTTGCGCTTAGCGAAAGTCATACCTAACATCGCCAAATCCTGATCTTGGCGAGTGAGGTCGTTTGGTTCCCACACATTTAATAGACAGCGTCTTGGTTCTGGCAGTATCGAGATTTGTCATCGCGTAATAAAACACACGAGCGCTAAGAAAGCAGAGGTATAATACCTTAGTCTTTCAGTCAAAACCCCATTGTAATATTTTAAAATTTAAACAATTACCTCAATTATCTGTCAAAATTGCATGAGTAAATAAATAACTATATACGCCAATTTGTGTCGACAATAGCGGATATGGGCGATATTAAATAAATAGAAGGTATAATATCGATACACCACAGAGTAGTCAGCACGAAAGAGAATCAAGAACATAGATAGGTTCAAATTCATCGTGGATCAGTACCTCAAATCCATTCTAAGATGGCCGCGGTTTTGCGTGCTTTCAATATGCGCGAAAATTGTGCGAGTAAATAAATAATTGTAAACGCCAGTTTATATTAGTAATAGCGGACATGGGCGACATTAAATAAATAGAAGTTATAATATTGATATACTATAGAGTAGTCAGCATGAAAGAGATTTAATACGATAGACAGGTTCAAATCAATTGTGAACCATATCTTCAAACCCATTCAAAGATGGCCGTGGTTCCGCGTGCTTCTAACAAACATCAGCAGGCATGCGCGAGAAAGTAGCGTAGGATTACCGCGCTCAACACAGCTGAGCCATATTACAGTCTTCAGTTTAAATAGAGGCAGAATCCCTAGTCCGATCATCTTTGTAATACCGGTACACAGAAAGGGGAAGCACGGCGCGTAAAGACGGCAGGTGAGTGCAACAAAAACCTTGGGGGTGATAGATGAGTGAGGTTCGTACTGGCAAATGGTCTTTAGTAAGACCCCGACCCCTAAAAGTAGGCTGTGTATCCATAGGAACCTGGGACCTTCATATAATTAAGACAGTGTGGAATCCTTCAGGCGCAGCTAGTCGGAAATGTTTTTTACTTAATAATTAGATTCGAATTGGGAATCAGACAATACAAGGGGGTCATACTAATGGAATGGAAGGAATGAGCATACTTACCTAAACCTGAAGATAATATTGAAAGATAAGAACTTAGTAGAAAGATAAGATCAAGTCACGAGCAAGCTTTATGACTCAAGTATGAGTACATATATATTGAGCTTAAGTCCAGGAAGCATAAATAAACTAACCAAAATAGGTGAACATGAGTAGCTTTCAGGCGCAGTCCCTCAAAAACTTACTGGTATTAGGAATTATAATATATAATATCAAAGGAGTAGAGCTATCACAACCTTGCTCTTCTCCATAAAACATATCCGGTTTTGGAACCGCTGATAAACGCCCAAATCAGCCACCCCCTGTAACCAAGGACAAGTGCGGGAAATCGTCTCCAAACTAAAGAGAAGGTAAGCCAAATTACAAAATGCTAAGAACCTTGGGGTGGGGTATAATACACGTAAATAAAAATTAAGTTAGACTTATACCCTCTTTTAAACAACAGATACCCGTGAAGGATTTATATGTGGAATCCGAAGAGCGGAAGGCACCAGAAGAATATTCAATAACATTTGGAATAAATGAAAAGGCTTAATTCACTAGTAGAAGGTAAGCCAGACAGTAGGCAAAAATGCTAATAATTAGAATAAAAAGCTAGATAAGGCCGAAAAGTAATTGTTATAATAAATTATATTTGTTAGATAAAAATGATCCACAATTCGCAACGTAAAGAGGCATTTCAAGAATCCAGGGAAACTGGTTGCCAAGGGAGACTTTAAGTACACTATCGTGCCTTTTCGTCAAGATCCATAAAGGTTAGTAATATATATGATCTAACCAAAGAACAAATAAACAAAAAATCAAATATCAAGTTAAATGTTGTTCTATCATAGTGTGAGAAGACTTTTGGCTGCTAATATCAATTATTGAGTAAAACCAGTTCAGATCAGCAGTGGAGCTCTTCAACTATCCAGAAAGAGACTAGGAACTAAGGGGTTCCCCTATATACACCCTCTCCAAAAATATCATTAACCAAAGTATTACGGAGGTCTGGAGGCTTATAAAGTTGTGATTTTTAAAGTAAAGTTGTATTAATTCATCGGCACGATAGATGTCGGTAATGCCAATATAGAAATGGTTTGCAATCTCGTAATTTTGAATTCCGCTTTTTTGGTGACATTTAGATAGCAAAATGTGGAGATCATAGTTATTTACCTGAAGTGCGAGACCTAATGATAGATATCGATTTTCTTATGACATGTAAAGATAAAATTCGTGTCAAGATGGAATTGCAGATGCTAATGCTTAGTACATAACTCAAAATCTCTGGTGTACCATAATGATCGATATCTCTTTAATACACAGGAAGAAACCTTTTTTTGCGAAACTGAGGGCCCCAATATTAACTGTCCTGAGGAAGGTGTGACCGTATCGAGGGTATTAACACCGAAACGCGTCGACGCACTGAACAAATTGAGAATCCAACAAAGCCTAGAATATACCAACTGTATGCAAACTTAATAATGGTGGTATAAAAATGCAAACTTAATAAGGCTATTGGATCCCATAGATCAGTTGATACAACATCCGAGCGAGTATCACCAGTGGGGTTTTTGTTTTTTATATTTTGTGTTACTGATATTACTGTACTGTATTGTATATGTTCTGCGTTTACAACCATATGTAATTCTCCTTTTAAATTTTGAATATGTTATTTATGTGTTTTTTTAATAATTTTTATTAGTATGAAATGTAATCTACATTGTTGACATTGTATTTTCTCAGAAGAATTGTATGCTTTCAGAAGAATTGATTTTTTCTGAAATTTTAATACTATATTTTTATTTTAATAAAAGATTGTAAACGTTATACTTTGGTTGTTGGTGTTTCCCCTAATAATAGGTCTTTGGGTGTTGTGGACACATTAGTACATCTGTCTTCTGTAGACCGCAATCTCTAATTCTATTCCAGGGATTTTCTCTAGACTTACTAGTATCGAGATTTCCACAGTCTGAGATATGGTGCGCATTACCTTGGCCCAGTACGCTGCGATATGAGGACAGTCCCAGATAGTATGAAAAAATGTACCCTTCTCCCCACATTTCCGTTAACAGTATTGGTGTTGGGCTTTCCCTATTGCATAAAGTGTCATTCTAGTGTGATACGTGCGGTGTAGCACTGATTTAGACCAGTCTGAGCCGTAAGGGTATGGCAGTTTCACGTGGTGATGATAGTGCCTCTTGCCATTCTGACTCTTCAAAGTCGCCCACATCCCGGGACCATTTTTGTTGCAACTTGGACGTCGGGTCTGGCAAATTGTTGACTAATTTACGGTATGTAAAGGACGTCGCCCTTCTGTTCATGTGTTCCGTCAGGAGTCTATCCTCCAATGGAGTGGCCTCTGGTATGGTAGTGCCCGGCGCTATGATCGCCTGAAGCGCGTGCCGGATTTGGAGATATCTAATCTTCTCTGTCTGCGCCAAACCATGCTGGGCTTCCAAGTGTGTGAATTCGACCACCGCACCCCTCTTCCAGAAATCGCCCACTGTGGAAATACCAATATTATCCCAGTTTTGAAACCCTTTACTGTTCCGGAGTCATCCCAGCCTTTGTGAGTCCCACAGTGGCATCATTTGTGTGATAGTTCCTAAGCATTTTAATCAAACCTGTGCTTGGTACCATATATGAATTGTGTGCGCCGTTGGTCCAATCAAACAGGGGGGCCTACATTTGCTGCATAGGGCTGACATCAGTCCGCCCTCCGCTAGTTTTTGCCTGTCTGCTTGGTACGCAGGTTCGTCATGTGGGGCATGTATACAATAGTTAATTATTTTAAGATGCGCCGCCCAGTAATTCAGCTGCACGTTTGGAAGCGCTATCCCTCCATCAACCAGCTGCGTACCAACTTGTCCTGGGCGATCCGTGCTGGTTTGTTCCTCCATAATAAACCGGAGACTTGAGCTGCTACGGCTTTGAAGTAGACCTGTGGGACTAGGAACGGTGTGTTCGAGGACATATAGAAAACGGGGGAGCGTCATCATTTTGTAAAGCGCCGCCTTGCTCAACAGAGTGAGAGGAAGACTACGCCAAACCGTTGCATCACGATTAAAGCGCTCCAGCGGAGGCTTTAGATTTTTCACATAGAACTCGTTAGGGTCAGGTGTTGCATAAATGCCCAGGTATTTGAAGGCTTCACCGGTAACCCGCAATGGGCAATCCACAGGGAGCACTGGTGGCAGACCTTTGATCACATAAAGTACGGACTTTTACCAGTTAATAGTGTACCCCGACACTCCCAAATTTTTCACACACATTCAGGAGTTCTAGGATGGATTTTCTAGGAGCGGTTTAATATAGTAGCACATCATCTGCATATAACGATATGCGATCTTCCCAGGCGTCGGTCCACCGAAGCCCACGGATTGAGGGTTCCCATCTGACCCACGCCGCCAGTGGTTCTAGAGCCAGCGCGAATAATAAGGGGGGGACAGTGGACACCCCTGTTGTGTCCCTCGGGAAGTCCCTTGATATGTGTCCGTTGGCTACCACATGTGCCAGCGGGTTAGCATGGAGCAGACTGATCCCGGCACAGAACTTTGGACCGAAGCCCAAGTGCTGCAGGGCTGCAAATAAGTACGGCCATGGACAAGAAAAGAACTCCCTCTTGACCTATAACTACTTAAACCATAGGAGTAACCTCTCTAACATAGGGCATATACCAACAATGTCTACACAAGATGAAAAGTTTTTTTCATTTTATTTCATTTTAGCAGTTTAAAAAGTCATTTTTTTCCTCCTCTTTTTTTTATTACTCCTTTTTTATATCATATTTTTCAAAATTCATCAGTTATAAAAAATATATACATTTTACACAATAGCTACAAAAAAACATTTTACAACACAATCAAATTGTCCTTATTTCTTCAAATTTATGCAAAACATGAAATCAATTAAATAAGCACACCAGGTAAAGAGCCACGCACACACCACAGACATCCTCCTAAACATCCATTCCATCACAAAGACAGCAAAAAAAGGAGTAAACTACGGACGACGGCAGAGGCGGCTTGCATTGGGGACCAGGATCTTTGGATCTTGCAAAATGTATCTACATGATTAAAGACATACCATTTTATGAGGATTATACAACTAGGAAAATTATTTAAAAATGTGGCGTCCCCTCCACACCCACAACGAAAAATAAGTCGACCTTAGAGATAGTAATAAGCCGTCCTCTGCCGGGCTCTGTCCCCTTGTATACAGTTCAGGTTCCTAAAAAAACAGCTGCCTTATCCATTAATAAACAAGCATTTACAATGCAATAGGTCTCGCATTATTAAAGTTTGAGCTATTGGCATTGTAAATGACAATGCCTTTTATTCATTTGTTTTTAAAACCTGCAATCGGTGCATAAACACGCACTTTGAACATATAGTCCTTCCTTAAGATGAGCAAGGCTGGCAGTAAAAGAGACTGCCAGCCTTGCTTCTCATAAGCATGGACTAGAAGTACAAAGTGCTTGTTTACGCACCAATGCAAATGAATAAAAGGCATTGTCATTTACAATGCCATTAGCTCAAACTTTAATAATGCAAGACCTATTGCATTTCTCTAACCATAAGGCTACATCCTCTCCCCTTGAAAATCGAAAAGTTTGCACCTTAACCTGCTTTGCTTACTGTACAGAACCAGAATGACAGTGGTTTACCAACGTCCACTAGGCCACAAGAATTTACGCGTATGAAAATCTTGGGAAAAAACAAACATTTTCACAACAAATATCTCAGGCCTACTGCCTTTAACATAACTTTACATAAACAGATCCGGCACACAGCCAAGATCACTGGCTTGAGACCATAAGCAACAATGTCCTGCTACTCAAGGCAACCAACATGTATGTGGGTGACGCCTAAGCCCCTTTCAACAGTTGTTATGAAATCTGTTTTTTACGTTGACTACAAAAGGTCACTCGACAGCTGCATTAGGAGCAAGAGCTAAAAAGGTTTGAAACTGCGATGAAAAAGTATATTGCAATGTGGTAAATAATGACCTGGTGGGGCACAGAGGGAGGTGGAGAAAGGAAGAACTCAGTGCAAGGGCCGATACTTAAGTTTGTAGGAGGGAGCGAGAAAACGAGAGCAAGAAATACAGAAGGAAAAACATAAAGAACTAGTTTTAAATGCGTGCATGCTGTTTGCGAGGAGCAAATTTAAAATACAAAACACGTGTGCAATGTTATCAAGTGGATTCTTGACGTAAAAACAGTGTTCAGCAAGTGTCAAATACTGACCAAAGACAAATACTGCAGCTTTCACATAGGACATGCAAAAGAATTGTCAATGGCAACGGGCGCCGACTAGCAGGAAATGCAGCAGGAGGTGGTGCGGGACAGCACGCAGCGTCCCCAAAAAAAAAAAATAAATAAATACCGCCTTCGGGTAAAGTCCGCGCTATATAAAAATGCATAAATAACTAACTAAATACATACCGCAATCACCGCCGTCACTCTGCCGGCCTGCGACCAGGAAGTCAGGCAGGCCGGCGCGACAACAGGAAACAGGAAGTAGGGGGGCGGGAGCCTACCCCGCCTCTCACGGAAGAGCCGCGATTGGACAGAGCCGCCGTGTTTGGAGCACCGGAGCAGGCAGGAGCCTACCCTGCGCCCCAGTGCCGAAGGAGGGAAGAAGAGTCCTGCTGCCGGGCCCTGCAGCTGAGGAGAGCCGCCGCACGAAGGAAGCCGGTGAGTGCGTTGCCGAACGGGGGAGCGGCGAGGGGGGCGGGGGAAAAGCATGTGCGCGCGCGAGTGCGGGCGGGCGGGCTTTGTATGTATGTGTGTGTGCGTGCGTGTGTGTGACTGTGGGGGAGGGGTGTGTGTGTGTGTGAGCGAGTGTCTGTGTGCCTGTATGTGTGTGCCTGCGTGTGCATGCGCTCGCCTGTGTGTGCGTGCGTGCGTGCATGCAGAGGGGTGGGGGCTGCCTGCCTGTGTCTGTAAAAGCAAGGGCTGTGAGTTACTCTGCGCATGCGCAGGGGCAAGCCTGTTCATTCCAAGCCAGCCTCAGCCAGCCTGGGGAAAAACGAAAGTAATAAAAAAGCGAAACTGACACTGCCACTGCAGACAATGCTGCGCGCTCCCGAGGTGAAATCTGAGACTGAAAAAGCTCGTAACACTTTGGTGTCCACTCTCCTAAATACTGATCACAATAGTTGTCGAGCTGACAGCATTCATGCTTCGCATGAATGCTAACGTCAGCTCGACCTAAAAAGGAATATAAATCTGGCCTGGTGAACATCTACGTATCTCCAGATCGGGCTTAAGTGTTTGGAAACAAGTAGAAACACCCTTCAATGCCTGTACGTGTCCTAGAAAGATCTGCACCCCAGGTTGAGAGATCCTATACCATACTGTCTGTTTGGTCCTGATGAAGGTGGTCCCTTATGCGGCATTTCCACCGAAACGCATCGACCTTTCTTCTCCTTTTGAAATCTAAATGACTTTGGTCATTTACTGGACTACAGTCTCAATGTTATAGGAAATCTCCTTTTTTTGCTGTCTTTGTGATGGAATGGATGTTTAGGAGGATGTCTGTGGTGTGTGCGTGGCTCTTTACCTGGTGTGCTTATTTAATTGATTTCATGTTTTGCATAAATTTGAAGAAATAAGGACAATTTGATTGTGTTGTAAAATGTTTTTTTGTAGCTATTGTGTAAAATGTATATTTTTTTTATAACTGATGAATTTTGAAAAATATGATATAAAAAAGGAGTAATAAAAAAAAGAGGAGGAAAAAAATGACTTTTTAAACTGCTAAAATGAAATAAAATGAAAAAAACTTTTCATCTTGTGTAGACATTGTTGGTATATGCCCTATGTTTGAGAGGTTACTCCTATGGTTTAAGTAGTTATAGGTCAAGAGGGAGTTCTTTTCTTGTCCTTGTTATTGCCTACCCCTCTACTCCCTGACCTGAAAGCAATTCCCAGAGGGGGTCCCCTTTCCTTACTTATTAATAAGTACGGCCATTCCACCACATCAAACGCCATACTTGCGTCCAGGGAGAGAATGACTGCGGGTTCCTGAATGGATGACCTCTGAGCCAACACCGCCTGTAATCGCCGTAGGTTAAGTGCTGTGCTCCGCTGGGGCATGAACCGGGACTGATTGGGATGTATTAGAGAAGATAGAATGGGTCGGGGGGGTCAATCGCAGCGCCAGTAGATTGGCCAGTATTTTGGCCTCAGCGTTGATCAGAGATATTGGGCGGTAGGAACTGCAATCCTCCGGGGGTTTGCCTGGCTTAGGGATCGTTATGATTGTAGCCAACCGCTGATCTCGTGGCAGTTCTCCAGTCTCTCTCGAGTGTCTCGAAACATGTTCAAGAGGAAAGGGGCCGTCAAGTCAGCATTTTGTTTATAAAATTCGATGGGGATCCCGATTGGCCCCACCGCTTTACCGGATGCTAGGGAGCCAATAGCCGTCCGCAGGTCCTCAACTGTAAGGTCAGATTCCAAAAGTAGTACCGCCTCTGGTGTGAGTTTCAGCATAGCAATATCTTTGATATACTTCGATGCTTCCTCAACCGTGAATGCTGAACGTGAGGCATATTTTTATGCTCAAAGGGGTCAGCCAACGTTGCCACTATGTCACTTGGAGCCGCCACCAGGGAGTCCGCGGGTGTACGCAGCTGCGCGATTGTTCTACCTGCTGCCTCCTTTTTATCTAGCCAGGCTAGTAACATGCCCGCATTATCCCCTAACTCGTATACCCTGTGGCGCGTGGCCTGGAGTCTGGCAGTGACCATCTCTCTCTGGTACGCCACAAATTCACTTTGCTTAAGGCGCACCCTCTATGAGGTATGGGGCGTTGGGTGTTCTGCATGTTGAACTGTTGCGGCATCTAAGTCCGCTTCTATACGATCTAGTTCTGCCCGTTCTCCCCTTTTGTACCCTGTGATAGAGGCTATAGCCTGACTACGCACAACCGTCTTATAGGCCTCCCATAAAATGCTGGGCGATTCCACGGACGACGCGTTTTCTTGAAAAAAATCCTGAGTGGTTTTCGTAAGCCCCCTCAACACCTCAGGTATGAACAAATAACTTGGATAAATGGGAAAAATGTGGCGTTTCACGGTATGATGGCATGAATATGACAGCAGTATCGGTGAGTGATCTGATATACCCCTAGGGCGAATATCTACCTCGACCACCCCCCCCCCCCGAGGCTGCCCGCTGAAACTAGAAAGTAATCAATGCATGTGAAGCTGTTGTGAACCCCTGAGTGAAATATGTATTGTTTTGTATTTGGGTGCCTATATCGCCATGCGTCGGTAAGTATTAGGGCATCCAGCAGCCCGCTTATACAGAGACTGCTCGTCGCACTTGGTTTAGCGAGTTATCTGTCTATGGTTCAGTCCACTATGTCGTTAAAGTTGCCCCCAATCACCATCTCTGCCTCTGGGAGAGCAAGCAGAAATGCATTAAGTGCAGGATGTGCTATCGCATGTAGGGATGGTGGAATTTAGACAGACTAGATTAAACATTTTCCCTTCCCATTGGCATGTGACAGCCGCAAAGCGGACCTGGTCGTGTATTCGTGTCTGTTGTATTATTAGCGGGAATTGCTTCTTGATTAGTATGTCTACACCCCTAGACCCAGAGGAGAATTTGGATTGCGCCACCATTTTGAAGCCCCACCTATCCAATGCCTTACACGCCGAGCCCATCAAGTGCGTCTCATGTAATGGAGCCACCGCAGGTGCACATCTTTTCAGGTATTGCAATACTAGACCCCTTTTCACCTTGTCCCGCACATTCCAGGTGAGCACAGTCAATGGGGTCCCCGGGGATAGCTGAGCCATTGGTTGCTTAGTGTCACGTTGGCTTTGTGCAGACATAGGTATCAGAAACAAATTGCAGCGTTTTAAACTCAGCATGACAATACACCCCTAGTACGTTAGCAGACATTCGTTTCACAGTGTGTGCCCTTATAAACTGTGAAAGAAAAAGCAAACAAACCCATAAGAACAGTATCTTCTCCCCCACACCCCTCCCTGCCTGACAGATTTAAAACTACCCGCCTCCCCAACCAAGCAGAGTGCTTAATCCCTTCCCAATTCCCAGTGGACGGGGGTAAAAGATAGCAACCGTTGCCCCCCAACCCCATACAACTCAATTGTGTCGCAAAGCTCTCCCCATCCTCCCTAACACAAGCCACAGGGCTATCTTGCGGAGAGATACATCACACATAATGCCTAGCAACAGAAACTGTTCAAGAGTCACCAGGTCTATGAGGCCAATGCAACGTACAACAACAATATAGCCTAACAAGTCTCCCATACTTCTCTTGAACTTAAGGATAGCCTTGGCAACGTTCTTGTATCCCATCAATGTCCATGCACTGGTATTCACACCATCCTGTCAGCATCACATTATGCAGTAACCAGTAGAGCAGTCCATGCCTAGTGTAACACGTTCCTCACTCAATGTGCGGTCTCTACGCCAGCTGCCATTGTCACCGTTTCGGCCAGACCGACCAGCCTTCTGCCAACCCTCCAGCCACTCCTGCTCTTCGTCCGGGGAGGCAAAAAACCATGTCTTACCTTCTGCTTCCATCCATAATTTGGCTGGAAAGAGCATGGAGTATTTGATGCCTTGGTCACGAAGCGTCTTTTTGACCTCCAGAAAGCCTTGTCGTTGCTTTGTGACGGCTGCGGTGTAGTCGGGAAAAATTGTCACAGTCGCGTTGTTGACAGTGGCGGCTGGTGACATTTGACATTGGTAGGGCGTAAAAGTTGCGGATGAGACGCGTTGCGAGTGAGCAAAGCGAGCGTGAACGTCATAAGAGGGTGGGGGAGATTATCCTGAGAAAAAAGAGCGCAAATGGTGCATTTTAAAGACCATTTGACGAAGCAAAACGGTTTATAAAGCAATTGTGAAAGTGTAGACATACATACTATAGTTGACATCACCCGACAGGGCACAGGCCAATTGCTAAAACCGTAGTTAAACACTGCTCCATGCATTCCGTCAGTCCCTCTTGAAAACTAGTTATTTTTAGAGCTGAACTAAGGCTACGATATTTTTTAATTTTTTATTCATCATCTCAAACTACCTTTCAGCTGGGATATGCAAGTATCCAGTCTTTGAAAAATTAAAAGCTGGACAGACTAGAACAGAGACATTGCCAGGCATTTATTCTTTGCAAGGAAACTGACATTTTTGGACAACAAGGAGACTCTGAGATAAAAGTTAACCTATTAACCTCTTTGTGTGGCCATACCCTGGGGAGTACATGAAAAAGCCTCCAAACCCAAAAATAACTGGAAAGTAACACTAGTCTACAACCAAGTTTAAAAAAAACATGCAACACAATTGTGGTTATTCAGTCTTCCTATGCACAGACACATTACATTAAGAGCGGTTGAAATTGTTTTCACACTAGGACACGACTGTAGGGCACTTCAATCATTAATAACAAATAGTAAATGTTACACCATGTATCATGCGCTTCCATTGTGGTTTCAAGGCGCCGATGACAGGTGCTGCCGTGCTGCGTCTGTTCTGGGACCAGATCAGCAGAGGGACGCAACACTCCCCCCCCCCCCCGCCCTCCCCAGATTGCACGGATGTGCACCCTCATTGCGTGAGTCAGGCAAAGACCAGCGTAGCAGGGAGCACCAGCCTCTCAGAAGTATAGGTTTTGCCGAAACACCACAGCTGTGTTGATTTACACGGAGATTATTCCAGCTGCAAGCCAGCAAAGTCTGCAGGTGGAATAATCGGGGAAAAACATGCAAAATTGGCACTTAAGTCCGATTTCCGAAATCTAGGCCCCAAAAACTCATAATTCATATTATTGCCCTGTACTAAGAATTAACTTGAACTCTGATAACAAGAATTATGAGGCAGGCAAATAGCAAAAAAATTGTTACGGGCCACTCGTAATGAGGACCTACAAAACACACAGACCATAGCGTTTAGTACCCTTTTCAAACCATTATTCATCATGTGAGGAAGGGACGGTATACTCTGTAAACATTCCTGCCCCTATAATGACTACAGTGTTTTTAACATTTGATTACTTGTTTGTGCCGGCCGGGCTGTGCCATCATTTTGTAACTCGTGTAACGCAGTAAGCAATTTGTCAATTGCACATTTGTTTTTTAATGGGTGTCTGAAAAACTTCAGCGATCACGTCACACAATCCACCGTAGCTCATGTAAAAGCACATCATCACAATTAATTAAAATTCCCTCAAACAAGCTACAAAAGTAATTATACGATAACGATTTTCATTTGCCATCATTTGCCACAACGTCACGCAGTCATCATTACTGTTGTGAGTCACAAAGCCTCGAAACCAATGATAATATTTATGCGTGCGTTGGCGTTAGCACGGAGACTGTGTTACAGAGTCAAAGGTGTTTTCTGAAAATGTGCACTGAATCCAGGCAGTCATAGTTTTACCTCTTTAATTCTTGTTTTACACGGTCAAGGTGGAGTCTCTGTCTCTGGCTCCGACTGCAACTGCTGCCTTTCGGCTTGCAGGGTCAGCTCAGCACCAAACATCCTCGTGTGCGCGGTAACTCAGCCAATCCTGGCGCAGCATAACATCGCCACGCCACTGCGCCAGGATTGGCAGGGCTAATACTGCCCACAATGAGACCCGGCTCCCCCGGGTCTCTGCCTGTGTGACGGCTAGGGGAGGAGGAGGAGGGAAGGGGCTATTGCGTGTGTGCGCATGCGTGGGCAAGTCATAAAAATGACTTGTCCTGAATGCGCACACTGCTGCTGCCCTCCCTGCCACACTGCGCTGATAATAAATCAGTGAGTCACACGCTGCCAGCCTGCCACTCACTGCCGCAGGCCCGCCCCCACACCTTCCCCGATTGCGATAGCTACTCCTGTTGTGCGCTCTGCGCTGCGCTCATAATTTCACTTTTCAATTTGCAGGCAGTGTAAGTGACAGCAGGGACAGTAGTCCATGTGGGTAGTGGGGCAACGCCCCAACGCCCCCAATGGACGAACCGCCACTGGTTGTTGATCTTCAGCTGGGGGGCTGCGCGTGCGGCCTGCTGTATCGCGTCTCTGTCCCAAAAGTTAAAAATATGGGCCAGAATAGGCTGCAGCGGTGCCCCAGACCTTGGTCTAACTCCAGGAACCCGATGTGCGCGTTCATCAGAAAAATAGTTGGACAAACCTCGGGGCTGAAGATGGTTCATTATCAGATCCTCCACAAATAGGTCAAGGGGTGGTCCCTCAGTCCCTTCCGGCACAAGAATAAGGTGGATATTGTTCCGTCATGATCGCCCCTCCTGGTCCTCGTGCTTGGCTGCTAGTATTCTGTTTTCAGCCAGGAGGTGATTCATCTGTTATTTGAGTGTGGTGGTATCAGTTGTTATTGTTTCCGTGACAGGGTCGACTTCAGTTATTCTCATCGACATTTTACTGAAATCAGCCCGGATTAAGGACAGATCCCCTGCAAGAGTTTCAATGCGGGAGTCCACCTTATTTAATGTTGCCGTAATGTCGCGCAGTCTCACCTCCTGCTCCTCGCCGGCAGTCCTTCCTTCGATAGTGGGGCGTACTTATCTGGTGTTGCCGTCTGCGCCCTGGCGTAAGCAGACTTGTCCAGCTTTGTCAGGCTAGAGCCCTTGGCGTTCCTGCCGCTCATCGTAGCAGGTTACCTGCGCTCGTGCCAGGTCCAGCGGTATGGCCGCTAATTGCGTTCGCCAGTAGTGGGCTTTTTCAGATCAAACAGTTTGCAGTTCAGGTAGAACACCCAGCCGCCAAAAACAGGGAAAGTCACACACTAGTACTCCGAGCAGTAGAACGCTATGCACCACAATTGCTCCTCAGCGTCTGCCAGGCATACGATATGGCGCCGCTCCCTGTGATACTAAGGTGCCTCAGTGGAGCATTCCTCTCCACACACAGGATCCCCCTATCTTTCCCGAACAAGCGTAGCAACACAGGATCACTCCGCCGGTATGCAAATGCACTGCTGATCTCCCTGTGGGCAATGTCTTCATAAAATCCAGCAATGCCAGCTAGAGTATGGATCTAGGCCGTCAGTCACTCCTTGCCACCATTTCAAACCAATGGTCCCTGGGCAGCCGCTAAACTCACACGCTTCACCAGGCCTCACTGATCCCCCACTCTCAGCCGATTCTCATGCGCTTCACTGGGCCATAGTATGCAATTCACCTCCAAGTACCGTGTCAGTACGTGTCTCAGCGGCTCCCAGCCTCGCATTATGAGAAGGTGCGGCGCCGATCTCTGTGCCTCTTTAATGCTGCCAACAATTGCCGCACACCACAACCGGTCCAGCTGACGCCCGCAGTCCAGGCGCGGCGGTATGGGATCACTCCAGCGGCCGCAGAATGCACCGCTTGGTCTTCACCCGAGGATCCGCAAGTCTGGGCAGGTCAGTTTGATCAGCGCTGCGGCGGGTGCTAAACGCCAGCCGCACCTCACCTCTCACTGGTATTCGGCCCGCACATCAGCAGGAGGGCCCAGGGTCGTCGCGAAAATTGAGGCTCCGTCTCTCCGCGCCGCACAGGCCCCAGAGGCGCACTTGTTACAGCCGTCCCAGAGACCACTCCTCACACTCCGGGACCGGCTCGTTCCGTTCTCCGATGTTTCCTCCACTGCAGCTCCAGGTCAGGGGTGGGCAGAGCTGCCGGATCTGTGAGCGGATCGTCAGGGTTGGTACGGGGAGCATGGAGCTTCCCTAAGCTGCGGCCATCTTCATCGGCTGCAAGCCACGCCACCTCATACATGTTTTAGTGTTATAAATTAACTGGCAAACTTTGTATGATTACTGTTTACTAGATTTGTAGGGAACTTTGAAACTGAAAAATAATGGATCAATGTTATTATAGATGTAATGAGAGACTTTTGTATCAGTAATGTAATTAATTGTTCATCCTCCAATCTGAGAAAAATGTCAATGTGAGAGCAGTTAAAATTTATAAAGGCTTTCTCAACTACAATGATATGCAAAAACAAGCACTGTTTTTGCTGTTTTTCACTAAAAAGTAACTCCCCTTCTGTTGACACTCTAACCACTGATTCCTCAACTAATGAATACTCACAGGTGCCAGACTACATCCATAGATGTTTCTCTGCAGTTCCCTCAATCACAGGTAGGTGGCATAATAAGGTTTGGCATTGGGTCTGTCCTGCTTAGGTAGTGGCATCAGAGCCAAATATAACCACCACCTCCACATGTTTCCATAGTTTCTGAATGATATTCGTACACGTCGCCAGACGTGTAGCCCTCAATCAAATTTTACAGTGTGCCAATCTTTTTTATGGGACCTTTTTAACATGGAGGGAAAAAGGTCATTTCTGCTGAAGGGGCAGGTGGGAGGGTTGGGGAGGAATTTGAGGTTAGTGTATCCAATCAATCAGTCCAGATTTGACCCGTGAGGGAAACCAGGCGCTGGGATCAGTCGAAGAACAGAAGGAAAAATTCAAAGGAAAAGTAATGAAATTGAGGGAAAAGCAAGGAGAGCGCACTCAAATAAACAGGGGATAACGCAAGTGGAAATCAGTGAAAATGAGGGAAAAGCAAGGAGTAGACACTCAAAAATGGGGAAGAAGCAAGGAGAAAGTGAAAACAAGGGAAAAGCAAGGAGAAGGTCTTGCCTTAGGGACCCCACAACTGTTTAGCCGTGCAGCACATTATAGAGACAATACACCAACTCAATCCCCAAGGAATGTATTGAGACGGAAAGAAATAAACAGTCTATTGAGTCAACAGTGTGACGTTTTGCACAATAGGCAAAGTATCTATGCATTTGAAGATCATGTACCATTTGTAATAATATTCATACCACAGGATACTGTCAGACAGCACGTGATTAACAATGCAATCTTTAACTCAAGAGTAATGTAATGGTGAGAACAGTCTTAAACTACGGTGCATCCAGTAAACCTATCAATAACTACATTCTAGTTGTTAATACCAAATCATCTTAAGAGTGCCCTGTAATATATGTGCAGGGCGGGCTTTGAAATAGTGGTAGAACATGCAGGTTTAAGTGCCTCGAAGTACATTTATTGATACAGCTATTTGGCCAATTGCAAGAGTTTTATACAAGAAGCACAAGTTACTACTTGTGTAACGATATATCTGTAAGAGACATTAGTTAGTGATAGATTCCTTACCTTAGAATATCCCCAGGCGTCAGACAGGATCCGGAAAGTTTTGCGTAGCAGTACCCTTGCGCGTCGGTAGGCGTCGTCTGCGGCTCCGCGTCCGTCGTCGGCGCAGTGATGACGTCGGAGTACTTAGACGCCGCCTCCGCGTGCGGACGTCAGTTCTTAGCCACAGCTTTTCCGCGCCAGAAGCGCAGAGCCATGACAAAAACCGACACTGGTGCCAAGAAACTAGGGCCCTGAAAGGGGATGACCTTAACCCTAGATATCGGTTCGCAGAACGGGGAGGATGGGTGGGTCGGTAAGGAATCTATCACTAACTAATGTCTCTTACAGATATGTCGTTACACAAGTAGTAACTTGTGCATCTGAAAGAGACACGTTAGTGATAGATTCCTTACCTTACAATAGATACCCCAGCAATACCATCCCCGTGGTGGTGGGTCTGCGAACCAATATTCACACCAGAAAGTCCTGGAGTGCGGAACGGCCAAAGTAGCCGTCCCTCCGGACTTGACTGTCCAGGCAGTAGTGCCTAGCAAACGTGTGCAACGAGGCCCACGTAGCTGCCTGGCAAATGTCCTGCAAGGGCACATCACGGCCCAAGGCAGTTGTAGTGGCCGTGGCTCGAGTGGAATGAGCCTTCAGCCCAACAGGGGGTTCCTTCTTAGCCAAGGAGTAACACGCCTGGATGCACATGATAATCCATCGAGAAATGGTCCGCTTGTGCACCGCTTTCCCTTTCTTAGCGCCCACGTACCCAACAAAGAGTTGATCATCCACCCGGAACTGGCGTGTGCGATCCAGATAGAACGAGAGCGCACGTTTTGGGTCCAGACGGTGGAGCCTCTCCTCCTCTCTCGAGGGGTGCGGAGGCGGAAAGAAGGTGGGCAATGTGATGGACTGCCCAATGTGGAAGGCCGCGACCACCTTTGGCAAGAAGGAGGGCCTAGTCCTCAAAACAACCTTGTCCGGATGGACTGAAAGGAAAGGAGGGTTACAAGAGAGGGTCCGGAGCTCACTCACTCTCCTGGCAAAGGTGATGGCTACCAGGAAGGCAGTCTTCAAAGAAAGAAGGTGAAGTGGACAGTTGTGAAGTGGCTCAAAGGGAGCGCACATCAGAAATGTTAGAACCAGGTTCAAGTCCCACTGAGGCATCACGAAGGGAACAGGAGGAAAAGTATGAGTGATGCCCTTCAGGAATCGATTTACGATAGGTGACTTGAACAAAGAAGGTTGGTCAGGCAGCCGCAAAAAGGCCGAAAGAGCCGAAAGATAGCCCTTGATAGTGCCCAGAGCAGAGCCCTGCTGGGCAAGAGAAAGAAGGAAGAGAAGAACCTCAGAGAGAGGGGCATTGAGGGGATCCACAGCCTTTGCTGTGCACCATGCCACAAATCTGTTCCACCTGCAGGCGTATACCGTCTTTGTGGAGGGACGCCTGGCTGCCAGAATGATGTTGCAAACTTCAGGAGGCAAGTCAAATGGCCTCAACTGTCGCCGCTCAATCTCCATGCATGGAGGTGAAGACTGGACAGGTTCGGGTGGAGGACCGTCCCCTGCTGCTGCAACAGAAGGTCGTCCTGAAGAGGCAGACGAACCGGGGGATCGACTGACATACTGAGTAGCTCGGGATACCAGTACCTTTGTGCCCAGTCCGGAGCCACAAGGATGACTTGTGCACGGTCGCACTTGATCTTCTTCAGCACTCTGGGCAGGAGAGGTATAGGTGGAAAGGCGTATAACAGACCGCAGCTCCACTCGCGACGAAAAGCGTCTCCGAGCGAGTGCCGCCTTGGAAATTCCAACGCGCAGAACTGATGATAATGCGCGTTCTCTTCGGTGGCGAATAGATCTAACCAAGGCTCTCCCCATCGCAGAAAGAGGCCTTGCGCCACGTCCGAGTTCAGACGCCATTCGTGATCCATCGAGCACCGCCGGCTGAGTTCGTCCGCCCTGGCGTTCAGAGAACCCGCCAGGTGTTGAACCACCAGAGTCACGCCCTGATGTTCCAGCCATTGCCAGAGGCGCAGAGCCTCCTGGCATAGGGTCCACGACCCCACCCCGCCCTGTTTGTTGCAGTACCACATGGCGGTGGTGTTGTCCGTGAACACCTGCACTGCACTCCCTCGGACAGACGGGAGGAATGCTTTCAGTGCCAGACGAATCGCCCGCAGCTCCACCAGATTGATATGGAGCCGGGACTCCGCCAGAGACCAGAGTCCTCTGATCTCCGCCTCTCCCAAGTGGCCTCCCCAGCCCTGGAGGGACGCGTCCGTCACAACTACGTGCTCCGGTTGGGGTAGGGAGAGGGATCTGCCGTTGACCCAATCGCGGTCCGTGAGCCACCACTGCAGCTGTCTCGCAGTGCCCTCCGAGATCGGGACATGGTCGGACAGGTTGCCCCGGTGCTGGGCCCACTGAAACTTCAGGTCCCACTGCAGAGCCCGCATCCGCCACCATGCGTGATGCACCAGAAGGATGCAGGAGGCCATCAGCCCCAGAAGCCGCAGCGTCAACCTGACCAAAACCCGGGATAACGGCCTGAAGATCGGAATCAGGGCCTGTATATCCCGGACCCGCTGTTCGGGTGGGTGAACCCGAAACTGCGCCGAGTCGAGAACCGCTCCGATGAAAAGGAGCTTCTGAGAGGGGCACAGGTGTGACTTCGGCACGTTGATGGAAAATCCCAGCCTGTGCAGGAGATCCGCCGTAGTCTGGAGGTGGTTGACGACTGCCTGGGGCGAGCCCGCCTTCAACAACGAGTCGTCTAGGTAGGGGAAGACTGAAACCCCTAACCTGCGCAGGTAAGCTGTGACCACCGCCATCACCTTCGTGAACACCCGTGGGGCGCTGGTAAGGCCGAAGGGGAGCACGGTAAACTGAAAGTGCTCGAGGCCTACCGTGAACCGCAGGTAACGCCGGTGGGCCGGCAGGACGGGGATGTGGAAATACGCATCCTGCAAGTCAAACGCTACCATCCAGTCTCCTGGGTCTAGGGCAGTCAAGACCTGAGCCAGTGTCAGCATTTTGAATTTCTCCTTCCGGAGGAAGCCGTTGACGTTCCTCAGATCCAAGATAGGGCGTAGGCCCCCTTTGCCCTTCTTGGGTACCAGGAAGTAGTGGGAGTAGCAACTGTAGGAGAGTAGGGTCTGCAATCCTATGATCACCCAGATTTTTTGCTTTTGTTTCACTGGTTTACGACTTTCTCTGGCTGTGGGCCTGCCAATCAGACCCACAGCCTAGCTGTTCTCTCACTAAATTGACATGTGTACCTTAGGTGCATTATCCAACTGGAACTGGGCCACCTTATCAGACCCAGTAACTCAGGGCATAGGTGTACCCAGGGCCTACCAGGGGCTGAAGCATGTATTATGCCACCCCTGGATGGCCATCTAAATCTGACACAACTGGATGCACGACAGCTGGGGCAAGGTGGTGTAATCGTCGGAGTACTTAGACGCCGCCTCCGCGTGCTGACGTCAGTTCTTAGCCACAGCTTTTCCGCGCCAGAAGCGCAGAGCCATGACAAAAACCGACACTGGTGCCAAGAAACTAGGGCCCTGAAAGGGGATGACCTTCACCCTAGATATCGGTTCGCAGAACGGGGAGGATGGGTGAGTCGGTAAGGAATCTATCACTAACTAATGTCTCTTACAGATATGTCGTTACACAAGTAGTAACTTGTGCATCTGAAAGAGACACGTTAGTGATAGATTCCTTACCTTAGAATAGATACCCCAGCAATACCATCCCCGTGGTGGTGGGTCTGCGAACCAATATTCACACCAGAAAGTCCTGGAGTGCGGAACGGCCAAAGTAGCCGTCCCTCCGGACTTGACTGTCCAGGCAGTAGTGCCTAGCAAACGTGTGCAACGAGGCCCACGTAGCTGCCTGGCAAATGTCCTGCAAGGGCACATCACGGCCCAAGGCAGTTGTAGTGGCCGTGGCTCGAGTGGAATGAGCCTTCAGCCCAACAGGGGGTTCCTTCTTAGCCAAGGAGTAACACGCCTGGATGCACATGATAATCCATCGAGAAATGGTCCGCTTGTGCACCGCTTTCCCTTTCTTAGCGCCCACGTACCCAACAAAGAGTTGATCATCCACCCGGAACTGGCGTGTGCGATCCAGATAGAACGAGAGCGCACGTTTTGGGTCCAGACGGTGGAGCCTCTCCTCCTCTCTCGAGGGGTGCGGAGGCGGAAAGAAGGTGGGCAATGTGATGGACTGCCCAATGTGGAAGGCCGCGACCACCTTTGGCAAGAAGGAGGGCCTAGTCCTCAAAACAACCTTGTCCGGATGGACTGAAAGGAAAGGAGGGTTACAAGAGAGGGCCTGGAGCTCACTCACTCTCCTGGCAAAGGTGATGGCTACCAGGAAGGCAGTCTTCAAAGAAAGAAGGTGAAGTGGACAGTTGTGAAGTGGCTCAAAGGGAGCGCACATTGTAGGAGAGTAGGGTCTGCAATCCTATGATCACCCAGATTTTTTGCTTTTGTTTCACTGGTTTACGACTTTCTCTGGCTGTGGGCCTGCCAATCAGACCCACAGCCTGGCTGTTCTCTTTCTAAATTACAACATGTACCCTAGGTGCATTTACCAATTGGTACTGGGCCACCTTATCAGACCCTGTAACTCAGGGCATAGGTGTACCCAGGGCTGCCAGGGGCTGCAGCATGTATTATGCCACCCCTGGCTGGCCTCCTAAATTTGACACAACTGGCTGCATGACAGCTGGGGCAAAGTCGTGTAATCACCCTTTGCTGTAGGTGTAGTATACCTATACCTAACCCTAAAATGGACACACAGATTCCTATCAGTCACTCCTATGGCAGGCCTTGACAATCCTGAAGGCAGAGTGCTTGGAATCGTGTGAGATGGTGCTCTGGCATGAGCTGAGCCTGTCTGCAGCTTGCGGAACCAAGTCCTAATAGCTGTTCCATGATATCGCATACCATATACTCTTAAGTGCATTATAATCCTCGCAGTTAAATGCTATCTTTGGTATTGCTTTATCAAAACATGTCGAGTAAGGTGTCATACGAATTGGAATACTAACCCCTCGCCAATTCTGGCGACGGGGTTAGCATTCCACCCTTCTAGAGGGACACGACATGTATGTAACTGTGAACCTCGGTTAAAGTTAACCGCATGCGCGCTAGCGGAATTCCGCTAGCGTGCTGGATTTTTCAAAATCGCACTTTGCGTGACGAGCTGGGCTCGTCATCAGTGTGCGAGCGGGCTACACCATGACGAGCCCAGCTCGTCATGAGTGTCGAAGGGGTTATACGAAGCCTCAGCTCCACAAAATGGATGCTGCCACCACAGACACGAGTCTGACCCCCTGCAGCTGGGAGTCCTTCCAGCGAGAGGAGCCTGGACAAAGGGTTTCCTGTCAGGGGCGGTGCTAGCACCGTCCCAGACATGGTTTTGTGTATCCTGGGTAGGCAGGGCTTTACAGGAAGGTGACTGCTGAGTGGCACCCCGGTGCTCACTACGCATAGGCCAGTCCGAACCAGTTCCAGGGGCACACCAGCCCCTGGCCTGGGGAAGTCCGGCATGGGAGAGGGGTGTAACCACACCCCTCCTAGTCCCACCCATAGGCAGGACCTAGTCACCGGGTCAGCCCCCTTTTTTAGTATAAAGATGGGAGCGGGCCCCCTGTTCAAATTAGATCTTTGGAATCAAGACACGACTTTCTGCGAAAGGACATCAAGATTTCTTCTTCAAGATTCTCCCTTGTGGCTAAGGAGTAGTCACCCTGCATCAAGCGGGCACCATCCTAAGAACACTGCGGTCTGCTGCAAGTCCTTCTTCACGAATCCGACGACCCAGCTCGACGAGACCCGGCTTCCCTGGCACCTCTGACCTCTACTCACCTCTACAGCAAAGCTGAGAACCGTGAGTGCGACGAGACCTCGAGGGACCGACGATCGCCAAGACTGCACGATTTCTTTGCAACAAGCCCACCGAGTTTTCCACTGGTGAGTGCTTTGGGGTCAGAGAAGCTCCAACCCTGAGCAGCTCCAGCACCGAAGATCAGCCCTCCAGCATCTCCACGATCTGCGTGGGGCCCTTCTGCTTTTGCGTGCTCACTGCGCTGTGTGGCTACTAGCCGGCTGGCTTGTGGCCTTCTTCACGACGCCCGACGACATCACTGCTGCTGGTCTGGTTGCTCCAGACTGGCCCTTGCTTCCTTCAAGAGAGGCACCCCGGACCCTCCTGGTCCACTCCAGACGCCATTTTGAGTCCACCGCGTGGGCTTGAATTTGCCAAGGCTTTGTTGCCCAATCCTGGGTCCAGCGACGCCGACCGCTTCATCCATCGTGGGACAGCTCGCTCCTCCATCCTGGTCGCCGACAACGCCTCCTGGTCCGTGAGATCTGCGAGCACAGCGTCACCCACTCACCTAGTCGAGGTGACTACCATCCGGTGCCCTCCTGGTGCCACCTGACTACTGGCTAGTAGTCTCGAACTTGGTCCCCTCTGCTTTCAGGTGTCATCTTCCTTCGATCCAGGCTTGGATCCATCGAACTTTCTTCACTGGTCGCCTGCCAGCAACTTCTTTCTTCCAGGCTCCTGGTCCGTCAACGAGGATTCCCGACGTCTTTTGAGACATATGCAGCTGCAGCCCCTTGGCTAGGTAACTTCGGCATTTCGGTGCCCCAGCATAGCCTCACTATCCAAGGGTCAGGATCCACTTTCGTTTTCTCCCTACCAGGTCGGGTTCGCCCGAGAACACTAACTTTGTCATTACTAGCTACCATAGACTTTGTCCCGCATCACGCGTGAGAGTGCACACTCTGCACCCGAGTCCCCTAGGCCTCCTAGAAGTAATCTGAAGATTCTATAGTCAAGTCCTAGCGATTCCTAAGCCTATCAGTACTGTACTTACCTGCTAGTAATTTCGCATTCCACTTTCAGAGTATATGGTTTTCTGTGCCCCTCGGGCATTTGTATATACTGTGCTAACTTAAGTATTTTCGTAAGAGTTTTGTTTTGTGCTTAGTACCCTGTCCTCATAAAGAGTACAGGGCTGTTGTGATTCTTAATAAATATTTTGTTTATTTTCATAACACTTGTGTGGTGTCCTTTCACTGGGTATTCAAGGGGTATATGTGTGGTATAACAGCTGGCTTAACACGCTCTCTCGAGTCTTTAGCCTTAGACTGCTCGTATCCATGCTACTAGGATAGCTGGTCTATAAGGTTGACTTACAACCAATCATCAATAAGGGTTGCTGGACTGATACATAGTGTTCACTAGAATAGTGAGCACTGCATATCAGGCCACCTTCTCACACACATCAGAAATGTTAGAACCAGGTTCAAGTCCCACTGAGGCATCACGAAGGGAACAGGAGGAAAAGTATGAGTGATGCCCTTCAGGAATCGATTTACGATAGGTGACTTGAACAAAGAAGGTTGGTCAGGCAGCCGCAGAAAGGCCGAAAGAGCCGAAAGATAGCCCTTGATAGTGCCCAGAGCAGAGCCCTGCTGGGCAAGAGAAAGAAGGAAGAGAAGAACCTCAGAGAGAGGGGCATTGAGGGGATCCACAGCCTTTGCTGTGCACCATGCTACAAATCTGTTCCACCTGCATGCGTATACCGTCTTTGTGGAGGGACGCCTGGCTGCCAGAATGATGTTGCAAACTTCAGGAGGCAAGTCAAATGGCCTCAACTGTCGCCGCTCAATCTCCATGCATGGAGGTGAAGACTGGACAGGTTCGGGTGGAGGACCGTCCCCTGCTGCTGCGACAGAAGGTCCTCCTGAAGAGGCAGACGAACCGGGGGATCGACTGACATACTGAGTAGCTCGGGATACCAGTACCTTTGTGCCCAGTCCGGAGCCACAAGGATGACTTGTGCCCGGTCGCACTTGATCTTCTTCAGCACTCTGGGCAGAAGAGGTATAGGCGGAAAGGCGTATAACAGACCGCAGCTCCACTCGCGACGAAAAGCATCTCCGAGCGAGTGCCGCCTTGGAAATTCCAACGCGCAGAACTGATGATATTGCGCGTTCTCTTCGGTGGCGAATAGATCTAACCAAGGCTCTCCCCATCGCAGAAAGAGGCCTTGCGCCACGTCCGAGTTCAGACGCCATTCGTGATCCATCGAGCACCGCCGGCTGAGTTCGTCCGCCCTGGCGTTCAGAGAACCCGCCAGGTGTTGAACCACCAGAGTCACGCCCTGATGTTCCAGCCATTGCCAGAGGCGCAGAGCCTCCTGGCATAGGGTCCACGACCCCACCCCGCCCTGTTTGTTGCAGTACCACATGGCGGTGGTGTTGTCCGTGAACACTTGCACACTCCCTCGGACAGACGGGAGGAATGCTTTCAGTGCCAGACGAATCGCCCGCAGCTCCACCAGATTGATATGGAGCCGGGACTCCGCCGGAGACCAGAGTCCTCTGATCACCGCCTCTCCCAAGTGGCCTCCCCAGCCCTGGAGGGACGCGTCCGTCACAACTACGTGCTCCGGTTGGGGTAGGGAGAGGGATCTGCCGTTGACCCAATCGCGGTCCGTGAGCCACCACTGCAGCTGTCTCGCAGTGCCCTCCGAGATCAGGACATGGTCGGACAGGTTGCCCCGGTGCTGGGCCCACTGAAACTTCAGGTCCCACTGCAGAGCCCACATCCGCCACCATGCGTGATGCACCAGAAGGATGCAGGAGGCCATCAGCCCCAGAAGCCGCAGCGTCAACCTGACCGAAACCCGGGATAACGGCCTGAAGATCGGAATCAGGGCCTGTATACCCGGACCCGCTGTTCGGGTGGGTAAACCCGAAACTGCGCCGAGTCGAGAACCGATCCGATGAAAAGGAGCTTCTGAGAGGGGCACAGGTGTGACTTCGGCACGTTGATGGAAAATCCCAGCCTGTGCAGGAGATCCGCCGTAGTCTGGAGGTGGTTGACGACTGCCTGGGGCGAGCCCGCCTTCAACAACGAGTCGTCTAGGTAGGGGAAGACTGAAACCCCTAACCTGCGCAGGTGAGCTGCGACCACCGCCATCACCTTCGTGAACACCCGTGGGGCGCTAGTAAGGCCGAAGGGGAGCAGGGTAAACTGAAAGTGCTCGAGGCCTACCGTGAACCGCAGGTAACGCCGGTGGGCCGGCAGGACGGGGATGTGGAAATACGCATCCTGCAAGTCAAACGCTACCATCCAGTCTCCTGGGTCTAGGGCAGTCAAGACCTGAGCCAGTGTCAGCATTTTGAATTTCTCCTTCCGGAGGAAGCCGTTGACGTTCCTCAGATCCAAGATAGGGCGTAGGCCCCCTTTGCCCTTCTTGGGTACCAGGAAGTAGTGGGAGTAGCAACTGTAGGAGAGTAGGGTCTGCAATCCTATGATCACCCAGACTTTTTGCTTTTGTTCCACTGGTTTACGACTTTCTCTGGCTGTGGGCCTGCCAATCAGACCCACAGCCTAGCTGTTCTCTCACTAAATTGACATGTGTACCTTAGGTGCATTATCCAATTGGAACTGGGCCACCTTATCAGACCCAGTAACTCAGGGCATAGGTGTACCCAGGGCCTACCAGGGGCTGAAGCATGTATTATGCCACCCCTGGATGGCCATCTAAATCTGACACAACTGGATGCACGACAGCTGGGGCAAGGTGGTGTAATCACCCTTTGCTTTAGATATAGTATACCTATATCTAACCCTAAAAATGGACACACAGATTCCTATCAGTCACTCCTATGGCAGGCCTTGACAATCCTGAAGGCAGAGTGCATGGAATCGTGTGAAATGGTGCTCTGGCATGAGCTGAGCCCGTTTGCAGCTTGCGGAACCAAGTCCTAATAGCTGTTCCATGATAATGCATACCATATACTCTTAAGTGCATTATAATCCTCGCGGTTAAATGCTATCTTTGGTATTGCTTTATCAAAACATGTCGAGTAAGGTGTCATACGAATTGGAATACTATCCCCTCGCCAATTCTGGCGACGGGGTTAGCATTCCACCCTTCTAGAGGGACACAACATGTATGTAACTGTGAACCCCGGTTAAAGTTAACTGAAGCCGCAGCTCCACAAAATGGATGCTGCGACCACAGACACGAGTCTGACCTCCTGCTGCTGGGAGTCCTTCCAGCGGGGAGAGCTTGGACAAAGGGTTTCCTGTCAGGGGCGGTGCTAGCACCATCCCAGACAGGGTTTTGTGTATCCTGGGTAGGCAGGGCTTTACAGGAAGGTGACTGCAGAGTGGCACCCCGGTGCTCACTACGCATCTGCAGGCTAGAACCAGTTCCAGGGGCACACCAGCCCCTGGCCTGAGGAAAGCCCGGCATGGGAGAGGGGTGTAACCACCCCCCTTTCTGGTCCCACCCCTAGGGCAGGACCTAGTCGCGTACCCACCCCTTTCTTTAGGATAAAGGCAGGAGCGGGGACCCTTCCAAATTAGATCATCTTTGAATCAAGAACTACTTTCTACGAAAGGAAACTCAAGACTCTTCTCAAGATTTCTCCCTTGTGGCTAAGGAATAGTCACCCTGCACCTGCAGGCACCATCTAAGAACTCTGCGGTTTGCTGCACGTCCTTCCTCAGGAATCCGACTGACCAGCACGACGAGACCTGGCTTCCCTGGCACCTCTGACCTCTACCTACCTCTACAGCCAAGCTGAGAACTGTAGGTGCAACGAGACCTCGAGGGACCGGCCATCATCAGAACTGCACGACTTCCATCCAGCACGACCGCCGAGGGATCCTCTGGTGAGTGCTTTGGGGTCCGAGAAGCCCTGACCCTGAGCAGCTCCAGCACCGAAGTCCAGCCTCCCAGCATCTCCACTATCTGCGTGGGGCCCTTCTGCTTTTTGCTGCTCACCGCGTTGTTTGGCTACTAGCCCGCTGGCTTGTGGCCTTCTTAACGACGCCCGACGACATCACTGCTGCTGGTCTGGTTGCTCCAGACTGGCCCTTGCTCCCTTCCAAAAGAGGAGCACCCCGGACCCTCCTGGTCCACTCCAGACGCCATTTTGAGTCCACCGCGTGGGCTTGAATTTGCCAAGACTTGTTGCCCCAATCCTGGGTCCAGCGACGTCGACAGCATCATCCATCGTGGGACAGCTCGCACCTCCATCCTGGTCGCCGACAACGCCTCCTGGTCCGTGAGATCTGCAGAGCACAGCGTCGCCCACTCACCTAGTCGAGGTGACTACCATCCGGTGCCCTCCTGGTGCCACCTGACTACTGGCTAGTAGTCACGAACTTGGTCCCCTCTGCTTTCAGGTGTCATCCATCTTCGATCCAGGCTTGGATCAACTCGAACTATCTTCACTGGTCGCCTGCCAGCCACTTCTTTCTTCAGGCTCCTGGTTCGTCTACGAGGATTCCCGACGTCTTTTGAGACATATGCAGCTGCAGCCCCTGGGCTAGGTAAACTCGGCATTTCGGTGCCCCAGCATAGCCTCACTATCCAAGGGTCAGGATCCACTGTCGCTTTCGATCTACCTTATCGGGTTCGCCCGAGAACACTAACTTTGTCTTTACTAGCTCCCATATACTTTGTCCCGCATCCCGCGTGAGAGTGCACACTCTGCACCAGAGTCCCCTAGGCCTCCTAGAAGTAATCTGAAGATTCTATAGTCAAGTCCTAGCGATTCCTAAGCCTATTAGTACTGTACTTACCTGCTAGTAATTTCGCATTCCACTTTCAGAGTATATGGTTTTCCGTGCCCCTCAGGCATTTGTATATACTGTGCTAACTTAAGTATTTTCATAAGAGTTTTGGTTTGTGCTTAGTACCCTGTCCTCATAAAGAGTACAGGGCTGTTGTGATTCTTAATAAATATCTTGTTTATTTTCATAACACTTGTGTGGTGTCCTTTCACTTGGTGTTCAAGGGGTATATGTGGTATAACAGCTGGCTTAACACGCCCTCTCGAGTCTTTAGCCTTAGACTGCTCGTATCCACGCTACTAGGATAGCTGGTCTATAAGGTTGACTTACAACCAATCATCAATAAGGGTTGCTGGACTGATACATAGTGTTCACTAGAATAGTGAGCACTGCATATCAGGCCACCTTCTCACAGCGTCTAAGTACTCAGACGACGTCATCACGGCGCCCACGACGCCGACGGACGCGGAGCCGCAGACGACGCCTACCGACGCGCAAGGGTACTGCTACGCAAAACTTTCCGGGTCCAGTCTGACGCCTGGGGATATTCTAAGGTAAGGAATCTATCACTAACGTGTCTCTTTCAGATAACAGACAACGCAAACTGTTGAATCACCAATGCAGATGTGTAGTTGAGGGACATGAACACAAGAACGCAAATTTCCTATTAAAAACATTGGCATTACTGAATTTTCTATGTGCAGAATGCATTAATCCGTGAATGCCCTGTATATAGCTGGTATATCGTGCAACATAGCCCCGTTGCGAGTTTTCATGTCCTCCTTCCGGAGTCGGGCTCTGCGGCAATGTGTAAGAAATGCACAGTTCATTTTGACAGCATGACACAAACAGAGTTACATGTCAATTGTTTTGCAACTTCCCAGTGGGTTGCATCTTGCGTGCACGGTCAGTTAATATGAGCGCAGTCACGAAAGTGACCGCGCTGTGTTAATTGGTAGCATGATCCACAACAACAAGGGAGGAATGCAGCTGGCACCCTGCATGCCGCTGCTCGCTCCAGAGACCCAAAAGCCATGGGAGTTTAGAGAAAAGGCGGGACTAGCACCGTCTTTGGCCATTTGTGTGCTTTCATTATTGAAAGCTACACGCAAAGGCCAATGGAATGTGTGGGAGTTGCCAGACCCACACAGAGGTGGTGGGGGGGAGGGGGGGGGGCTGGGCGATGGAGTAAGCAGCGAAAACAAGGGAAAAGCAAGGAGAAAGCACTCAAAAAATGGGGAAAAAGCAAGGAGAAGACAGGAGCAAGAGCAAAACAGCAGCACGGGGAGAGCTGGTCTGTCATCCACTAGAAAGAGCTTTACCAAATGTAACTTTTTTCCTCTGATGGATATTTAGAACTGCAAATTCCTCACCTTGTGAACAGTTATCAAAGCAAAGTCCTACCTCCCCAGGTGGTGAGATTGTGGAATGGCTCAGTCCAAGAGTCCTGCAGGCTCAAAAAGGCAAAGTGCCCACCCCACCAGACCTGGCTGTCCAGGCAATAATACTTTGCAAACGGGTAGAGGAATGTCCACACAGCAGCACAGTAGATGTCCAAGATTGGTACACCACATGCCTATGCACTAGTAGCAGCTTTTCCTCTGGTGGAACGAGTGCACAAGCATTCAGGGGGCTGTTTCTTGGCTAGCCCATAGCAGATCTTAATGCATAATACAATGTATCGGGGAGATGGTTTTCTTTTTATCTCGTTCCCCCTTTTGGCTCCAGAGAAGCACAAAAAAAGTTGATCTAGTTGATCAATGTAAAAACTGAGGGCCCCCTTTGGATCGAGATGGTTGACCCGCTTTTCTTCCTTGGACAGATGAGGTGGGGTGTAGACAGACGGCAAAGTAATGGATTGCCATATGTGGAAGGAAGTGACCACCTTTGGCAAGAAAACCGTTTTTGTCTGGAGGATCAATTTGGCTAGAATGAAAAATGGAAAAGTTGCTGGATGGACAAAGTGTGGAGTTCACTCACTCGAAGAGCAGAGGTGATAGCGATGAGGAACACTGCCTTTATGCGGCATATATGACAACTATGCATCGGTTCAAAAGGAGTGCATATCAAGTAGGTAAGAACCGAATTAAGGTCCTACTGCAGCATCACAAAAGGTGTGCCTGGAACGAACAAATAACTTACTTGTCTTATGATAGATCTGTAAGAGACATTAGTTAGTGATAGATTCCTTACCGTAGAATATCCCCAGGCGTCAGTCCTGATCCAGAAAGTTTTTAAGCGTTCCAGTCGGCCTTATCGCCAAACAGGCGGATGCCATCAAAGGGCATGTCCATGAGAGAGCTCTGGACATCGGGCGAGAATCCAGTCTAACGCAACCAGGTGTGGCGTCGCAACGCCACAGTAGTAGAAATCGCCCTGCCCAACGAGTCGGCGGTGTCCAAGCCACACCAAATGGCGAACTTAGACGCATCCTTGCCTTCAGCGATCGCCTGAGAAAGGACAGCCTGGACCTCCTCAGGACACTGAGGCAACACCTGAGCAACAGTATCCTATACTGCATGGGAGTAGCGGCCCAATAAGCAGGTGGTGTTCACCGACCGCAGCCCCAAGCTGGCCGAAGAGAACAACCTCTTACCAAACTGTTCCAGTTTTTTAGAGTCCTTATCCAGCAGGGCCATGGGAAAGGCACTCTGCAACATCGAGGCCTGGATGACCAGGCTCTCAGGCGTGGGATGAGTAGTCAAAAAGGCGGAGTTGCCAGGCAGTGACGTCTAGCGACATTCTTATCTACAGGGGTCCCCGTGGCCGACCACGACCAAGTGCCCAAAAGAACTTCGGTAAGGGAGTCATTGAAGGGAAGCAACGGCTCCGATGAAGTAGACGCCGTCCGGAGAACCTCATTGAGGTTAGTTTTGAGGGTCACTGTGGGGAGGTCGAGATTAAGGGCCTCCCCAGCCCGACGGAGCACCATTGTGTAGGAAGCCCCTTCCTCCATCGTAGGCGGGGGAGAAGCAAACCCCGGGTCAGAAGAGACATCGAGGTCGCCTGCATCCTCTAAGTCGTCCACCCAATCCTGTTCGGAGTCACACTGCTGGGCAAGAGGGTCCTCGGACCCTTCCCAGTCCCCCTCCACCTCCAGCACAGGAGGGGCCAGTTGCGGCGGCAGAGCCGGAGAAGGAATAAACGGCGTCGGAAATGGCGCGCAGAGAACAGTACCGGCCGGGGCCTGACCGGCGCCGTCTCCCAGTTTGGGTCCCAAGTAGGAATGAAATGGTCCTGGAACCGCGGCATGGGTGGAATGAACGGCACCCATTGCGGCGGGAGCCAGAGGCCTAAAAATGCCGTCCATGGCAGCAAGAAACTCTTGCACCTGTTCGGGAGTCGCCGACGGACCCGGGTAAGGTGGGTAGGGCACGGGACTCCCCTGTTCCGGAGGAGCTGCGGGGGCAGAACCCCTGTCCCCCTCGTCCGCATCAGAGGAGCGGCGGGGGACATTGGAGAGCGAACACGCTTCTTGAACTTCTTTTTAGGGCAAAGACTTGGAGCCCGAAGAGCAACAACTCCGGTTCCGCAAGAGGTCCCAGGAACGGCCCGAGACCCGGAGCGGCGATGTGAAGAATGCTGGAGCTCCAGCAACTTCCGGCGCTGCTCTCTCAAGGCCTTCGGGGCAATAGCTCAACATTCCCGGCAGGCCCAGGAGTCGTGATCAGTCTCAAAGCAAACATTGTAGGGGTCCGCCACCGACATATTACGGCAGCTACTTAAGGAATATGCTACTTACCAGTATGCATCTGTTCTTGGCATAGAGGGCTGCAAAGTGGTACATTTATGAATAGATCGCCATCTGGTGTTGGGCTCGGATGATTGCACTTGTTTTTCTCTTGGAGAAGTCTTTTGTCGTCTCGAGACTGATGACTCCTCCTTTGGGTACTAGTGCGCATGGGCATCGGCTCCATCCTTAGATTGTTTTGCCATAGTAGGGTTAGATAGAGTAGTATGATAGAATACAGAGAGAAATGCCCATGTAAGTGTATCTAAATAAGATAGTGTTGGAACAGACACAGGTGTCCGGGGAGGCTGGGAGGGCATGTACCACTCTGCAGCCCTCTATGCCAAGAACAGATGCATACTGGTAAGTAGCATATTCCGTTTGAGGCATATGGGCTGCAGATGGTACATTTATGAATAGACTATACAGCAGTTACCTCCCTAGCGGTGGCCACCAGTGTCTGTTGCAACAGTTTGAAATAAAGTTTATAGTAGAGCTTGGCCCACTCTAGCCTGTTGTGTTGCCTGCACATCCACACAGTAGTGTTTTGTGAAGGTATGCGGTGTAACCCAGGTTGCTGCTTTGCATATGTCATCTAGAGGAATGTTTCCTAAGAATGCCATAGATGCCCCTAGTTTACGTGTAGAGTGAGCTCTAGGAGGAACAGTTAATGTCCTTTTTGCTTTTAAGTAACATATTTGTATACATTTTACAATCCACCTGGCAATGCCTGCTTTAGAGATAGGATTGCCCTTATGTGTAGGAGAAAACGCTACAAATAGTTGTTTGGTTTTTCTGAAAGTTTGTGTTCTTTCTATGTAGTACAATATTGCCCTTTTGCATCTAATGTATGTAAAGCCCTTTCTGCTACCATCTGTGGTTTTGGAAAAAAGACTGGTAGTTCCACTGGTTGATTGATGTGGAATGCTGAAATTACTTTAGGCAAGAATTTTGTGTTTGTTCTAAGAACCACTTTATTCTGGTGTAATTGTAGGAATGGTTCTTGTATTGTGAATGCTTGCAACTCACTTACTCTTCCGAGTGAAGTAATGGCTCTAAGAAAGACCACCTTCCATGTAAGGAATTGTATTTTACACCTATGCATAGGTTCGAAAGGTGGTCCCATTAGTCTGGTAAGTACTATGTTGAGATTCCAGACTGGGGAAGGCGGTAGTCTTGGTGGAATGACTCTTTTGAGGCCTTCCATGAAAGCTTTTATTGCTGGCACTTTAAACAGGGATAGATGTTGGCTGTTTTGCAGGTATGCTGCTATAGCTGCAAGATGTACTCTAATAGAGGTGTAAGCAAGGTTACATTGCTGTAAGTGTAGTAAATAGCAAATAATCTTTTTAGTGGATGCTTCAGAGGGTTGATGTTGTTACTGTTACAGTATACAGCAAACCTTTTCCACTTTGCTGCATAGCATGCTCTGGTGGTAGGACGTCTTGCTTGCTTAATGATTTCCATACAGTTTGGAGGTAAATTTAAGTATCCAAATTCTATGACCTCAGGAGCCAGATCGCTAGGTTCAATTGTTTGGGATCTGGGTGCATTATTTCTCCATGGTTCTGTGTAAGGTGCATGGGTAATATTCTTAACTTTTGATGTGGCACCTGTGAGAGTTGCAGTACCGTGGTGAACCACGGCTGTCGTGCCCACGTGGGTGCTACTAGTATCATGGTCATTGAATATTGTTGCAGTTTTCGAACCACTAATGGAATTAGTGGGAGAGGGGGAAAAGCGTAAGCAAATTTGTTGGACCAATTTATCCATAACACATTGCCCTGCCACAGGTGGTGTGGGTACCTGGATGCGAAGGTTTGGCACTTTGCGTTCTGATGAGTGGGAAAGAGATCTATCTCTGGTTGTCCCCATCTTTGGAAGAATGGCTGCAGTATTTGGTTGTGCGGTTCCCATTCGTGTATTTGTTCTGACTATCTGCTTAAGATGTCTGCTATCTGATTTTGAACTCCTGGTAGGTGTTCGGCTAACAGATAGATCTTTTGAGGAATGGCCCATCTCCAAATGTCCTGCGCTAGTCTGGATAGTTGGAGAAGGTGTGTCCCCCCCTGTTTTTGAATATAATACATTGCTGTCATGTTGTCTGTTCTGATCAGGACTGCTTTGTTGAGAATCTGCATTTGAAAAGCTTTTAATGCTAGAAACACTGCTAGTAGTTCTAGATAATTGATGTGCAGTCTTTTTTGCTGTACACTCCATCTTCCCTGCACTGTATATTTCTCCATATGCGGTCCCCATCCGGTGAGCGATGTATCCGCTGTTAGTATCACCTGTGGAATTGGTTCTAGGAACGACCACCCCTTGGAAATGTTTGTTGTGTTCCACCACTTCAGAGAGCGATGTGTGCGGTTGTTTACCAACACCAGATCTGTAATCTGACCTTGAGCCTGATTCCACTGTGTTGCTAGACATTCTTGCAGTGGACGCATTTGTAGTCTGGCATATGGTATTAGCAGTATGCAGGAGGACATCATCCCTAATAGCTGCATGAACACTCGAGCTGTTAATGAGTGTTGTGGTTGAAATCTTTGGATCAACGTGAGCATTGTTTGGATCCTGATTGGATTGGGGTATATTTTGGCTCTTTGTGTGTCTATAGTAGCCCCTAGATATTGTTGAACTTTGTTTGGTTGCAGGTGGGATTTTGTGTAGTTCACCGTAAACCCTAGCTGGTGCAGCAACTGAATAGTCTTTTGTGTGTTTTGAAGACATTCTTCTTGTGATTTGGCTTTTATTAGCCAATCGTCGAAGTAAGGGAAGACATGTATTTGTTGTCTCCTTAGGTGCGCTGCAACCACTGCTAGGCATTTTGTGAACACCCTTGGTGCTGTTGTGACCCCAAACGGAAGGACTGTGAACTGATAATGTTGTCCTTCTTCAACAAACCTGAGGTATTTTCTGTGGGCTTTGTGAATTGGGATGTGAAAGTAAGCGTCTTTTAGATCCAGTGTAGAAAGAAAGTCCCCTTTCTTCAGTAAAGGAAGTACTTGTTAGAGCGTGACCATGTGGAAATGTTCCGAATGTATGTATTTATTGATAGTTCTGAGGTCTAATATTGGCCTTAGAGACCCGTCTTTTTTGGGAATTAGGAAGTATAGAGAGTATACCCCTGTTCCTTGTTGATGTTGTGGAACCTTCTCTGTAGCATGCTTTTGTAGCAGTGATAGTACTTCCTGTTTTAACAATGTTAGATGATCTTGACTCATTGGACGCTGTTTGGGGGGGATGTTTGGTGGGGTAGCTGTGAGTTCTAGGCAATAACCATGTTGGATAATTTGTCTCACCCACCTGTCTGATGTGATGTTTTCCCAGACAGGTAGGAACTGTGATAGATGTCCCCCGACCGGTGTTATATGGTCTGGGGAGAACTGTATGAAGTCACTGTTTTGGGGTTGGGGAGTTGCGGTTGTTGTTATTTCCGCAACCTCTACCCTTGTTGTTACCTCTGTAACTGCCTCTTGAATTACCTCTGGGTGATGTTGGTGTAAAAGAGGTAGATTGCTGGCGTGTGCCTGTATTCTTTGACCCGCCTCTATAGGTGGACCTACGAAAGGAACCCCTTTGAGTTGGCTGTTGCAATGCTCCCATTGATTTAGCCGTTTCTGTGTCTTTTTTCATCTTGTCTAACGTCTCATCTGTACCTGAGCCGAAAAGTGTTTTCTCATCAAAAGGTTGGTTCAATAAGGATGTTTGTACTTCTTGTTTGAACCCTGAGACTCTGAGCCATGCATGTCTTCTTAACATGATACTGGTGTTGATGGATCTTGCTGCAGTGTCTGCTGCGTCTAAGGCGCACTTAATGGAAGTGTTAGTTATTATCTTCCCTTCTTGTATGAGCTGGTCTGCCCTTTTTTGATATTCCTTAAGGAGATGTGATGTGTAATGAGTTTTTCTAACTCATCATATTGAGCTATATCATAGCGTGCAAGTAGCGCTTGTGTATTAGCTATGCGCCAGCTGTTTGCCGCTTGTGATGCTACTCTCTTGCCAGAGGCATCTATTAACTTGGACTACTTGTCAGGAGGAGGAGCTTCTCCTGTAGATAATGAGTTTGCTCTCTTACGAGCGTTTGTGACTACTAGCGAGTCCAGAGGTACCTGTCCCTTGATAAATATTGGGTCCTTTGGGGCTGCCTTATATTTTTTATCAATTCTTGGGTTTAATATCCTAGCCCTCACAGGGTCTTTGAATATTTCTGATGTGTGATTGAGAAGACCCTTCAGCATAGGTAGTGTTCCTGATGTTCTTTGTGCAGCAGGTATTGTTTCTAAAAGGAAATCCTCTATTTGAGTTTCCGTGTGTAAGTCTACCTTATGGTATTTTGCTGCCCTATTAATTAACTGTGCAAAACCTGTATTATCATCAGGTGGTGAAGGTTTTGAGGGGTATAGTTCTGGGTCGTTATCATCTGACCCTGCATTACAATTCTCCCATGGGTCTGCTTCATCTGGGGCAGTGTCGTCATCCCCATGAAGTTCTCTCTCCCCTGTATCACTTTCTACATCTGTATGAGGTGTAGATGGTCTTGGTGTAGAAGGTGGAGGAATAGCTGGCATAGTGTGAGGAAGAGGAGAAGAGGGTGTGTCTCTAGGTCGAGGAGAAAGGGGAGGAGTTGTATTTGTCCCCATTGTTCTTTTTTTAGGAGGAAGAGCTTTGTCATCCAGCTATTCATTCTTCCTCTTTTTAGGTAATTTTGTCACCACTTTTCCAGTTTGCGGATCGATAAACAAAGTCTTTTGTTTTGGATCTGTCTGATGCTCCTGTGTCGGTACCGAAGTTTTTGGTTCCGAAAGGTGCCTTTGCTTCTGACCGTCGGTGTTCTGTGTTTTCGGCACCGAGAATTTGTTCTATTCCGATTTTTTCGGGGTCGAGTAAGTCTTCGACGTCGGAGCATGTTCCGGTTTCGACATGAAATGTTTCGACTGCGAGCCTTCCTTTGTATGGAGCTTCGGTGTCTATGTCGACCGCTTCTCGGATCCGACATGGTGGGAGGCGAGTGTTTCGGTTCCGTTGCCGGGCCCGAAGGCGGGGCGCTGGAAACTTTTTTCGGTAGTCTGACCGGGCTCGAAGGAGGGGTCGACACCAAACGGGGTCTTTTTTTGGTAAGGGGACGTCGTCACTCACGGTTTGATGAGCGTCGATTTCTTCGACATCAGACTCGTCCACTTCCAACCCAGACTCGTTCTTATCTTCCTCTTCTTCTTCGGGGTACTGGGCCTCGAACAGCTCCGGGATTGCCTCAGACTGCATTTTTGACACCTCGTGTCTTCGGGCTCGACAGTTTCTTATCGTCGACTTGGAGGAGAATGCTGTGCAGGCTTCACAGTCCCTGGATTCGTGTTCAGGTGATAGGCAAAGATTGCACACCTCGTGTAGGTCCTTGTGTGGGAACTTAGCACCACACGTTGGACATCTCTTGAATGGAGTCCTTATCATGGACTCCGGGCTGGACTACTTCGAGATAGGCCTCCCGGTCTCGTCGACGTACAAGCTGAAAATCCTTTTTGTTGACGTTGAAACGCGTCGAAATGGAAACGAACTCTCGTTCGATAACAATAACGTCGAATTGGAAAGGGAATACGCGCCGAAATATCGCTTTTTTCCCGAAGTCGTTCCGGAGCGCTTCGATCCTCATCCGAACCCGATGGCGGAAAAAAAAAAATCTAAGGATGGAGCCGATGCCCATGCACACTAGCACCCAAAGGAGGAGTCATCAGTCTCGTAACGACAAAAGACTTCTCCAAGAGAAAAACAAGTGCAATCATCCGAGCCCAACACCAGGTGGCGATCTATTCATAAATGTACCATCTGCAGCCCATATGCCTCGAACATCCAGGTATCCCTATGTGCACCAGCAGAAACAAAGGGTGAGACAAAAAGTCTCCAAAAAGCAGTCAAAAAGTGACTGAGGTACGTGCTCTATCCAGTCTGCGCTTGCTGGTGCGGAAAAATAAATAACTGAAGTCAGCGCGCATGGGTGGCGCCTAAGTAGTCTCCGTGACGTTATATCGGCGCTTACGCCAGCGATGGACGCGGAGCCGCAGGATGCCACCTACTGACGCGCAGGGGTACTGCTAAGCAAAACTTTCTGGATCCAGTGTGACGTCTGGGTATATTCTAAGGTAAGGAATCGAACACGAACGTGTCTCTTTCAGATGTACAAGTTAATTACCTTCGGTAACAATGTATCTGGTAGAGACTATTCAAGCCGCAGGTTCCTTAATGTAGAATAACCCCCAGGCGGGAGACAGAACCCGGAAAACTTTCTTGCCCAGCATCTCTGCGCGCCGGGGAGGGGGGGGGGGGGAGGGGGGGGGCAGGGGACTGTGCCACGTGACTCCGCCCGACGTCTTCCGCAGGCGTGACGTCGGTGAGGTCACATAAGCCCCACCCCGGCGCGCGGATGTCTGTTTGCTTCTGAGAACTTTTTCCGCGCCACAACGCGGAGCCATCACAACAAAACTTAGGAAAGCATGGGAACAGTGTGCGAAAACCAGAGAACAAATAGAGAGAAATAAAAGGCGAGGCACACCACTCGACGGCCCCAAGTCACCAGAGGGCGACAACAGTGGGCCAGAAAAAAGCACCACACCAAGGAACAACTCGTGCAAGCCAAGGCGAAAGCACCGGGTGACAGTAAGGCACCAGAAGGCTAGAGCAGCAGGGCCATAGCAAGAAAGCGTAAAGAACCACTCAGTGGAACTGCCCTGCTAGCCAAGGCTAGAGTCATCCTGAAGGCACAAGCATGAGAAAGCGCCTTGACAGAAAGGGAGAGAGAGAGAGAAAGGGAGAAAAAGAGGAAGAAAGTCCGCAATTACAACCACAAGGGGAAGGGTCAGAACAGAAACCAGCTGGAGGGAGCCTGACTGGAAGAAAATGAAGAGGATACCCACAGAAGACAAGGTATCAAGAGGGAGGCAACTGCAGAAAACCAAGAAGAGGGTCCTCGCAGAAACGGGGAGAAAGGGTGGGTCGTGAAGGAATCTGCAGCTAGAAATAGTCTCTACCAGATACATTGTTACCGAAGGTTAGTAACTTGTACATATGATAGAGGCTACTAGCCACAGATTCCTTAAGGTATAATAGATACCCTAGCCATACCCTAAGGGAAGGAGGGTCTACGAAAGGACCCACCAGCCTGGGCTCAACACAGGGCCCGAGGGGACGAGTCAACTGGACAGGGAACAGAGCCCTGTCCCCCCAGGCAAAAAAAGAACCCCCTCATCCAGAAGGCCACCGATCCCAGAGGGGATGCGGGAAGACGAGCAAAGAGGCAGCCCGCCCTCCCCCAGCAGGAGAAAACAAGGACAAGGCAAAGGGAGGCCAGAACACCCCGAGCCCCGCCGAAGCACCAAGGATCTCCACCAGAAGTCCCAGAGGCATAGGCAACGCAGAGGAACACCAACAAGAGCTAACCAGAGACTCCAAGGAGAAGAGGTAGAACCAAGGCAAGTCCCCCCCGCCCCCCCACCGGGAACACACCCAGTGAAGAGGGCAGCCAAGCCCGTCACCGCCGGAAGGCAAAAGACAAGACCGAACGGCCCCTCAGCAAAAAAGGGCAGACAGGAGAAGAAGGGACCAAAGGCACAATGGTGCAGAAGAACAGGAGGTCTGCACTGGCATGCCCAGCCAGCAGTCAGCATCACGAAATGGTGCACCCGGGACAAGTCAGACACCAGCAGAACTTAGAGACCAGGAGGAACAAGAAAGGCCCGGACACAGGGGCCATCACACACGGGCTCACGAAAGAAGTGGAACCAGGCAGAGTCACAACCCAAAAACTTAGACAGCAGGCCAGCCCAGGCTAGCGACTCAGCGACCCAGAAGAAGGACAGACCGTGGCGCAACACAAGCCACCCTAAAACCATTAGTAAGATGATCGCACCTGCGACATACTGTGACGTCACGGAGAGCAGAGGCCCAAAGGATGACCACACCTCCCAGCACATGACAGAACTATACAATAGCTACCAATACCCCACATAGGGCGTGTTACATCCCAAGTCATGGGAACCCTCTTAGGAAAAAGTATCCGCAGCAGAGGACAACTAAAAAGATTTGCGGAGGAACCGCAGACGGCTTGCCAATCAGGCAAAAAGAATACACAGAAGGCCTAACCTCAGGGTGAACACGGCTTACCAACAGCCAAAACCAAAATGAAAAAGGGTCCGGACCAGCAGCCAACAGCACCAAAGTCCAACAAAAGGACCGGAAGGCACAACAATCACACAGAACATACACAACTGGGGCTACTCGCAACATGGCCCCAGAACACAATGGAAGAACACCTCCCAAAAACCAGAATGACTCACCGGTCACTGAGGGGGAGGAGGACGAAGCCCCACCAGAAACCTCTGAATGGCAGAGTCCGCAGGGACGTGAAACAAAAGAGTACCATCAAAAAAAAGGTCCACCTGCCGTTCCCAAACGTTCTCCTGGAACACACTATCCCGTAGCCAGGCATGTTGGCGAATGGCCACAGAAGAAGCCATGGTTCGACCAAGCACTCCCAAAATGTCCAGAGTGGAGCGAAGAATGAATGACGCAGCTCCCGGCCATCCAACACATGGTGTCGCAGATTAACACAAGCACCCTCCTGAGAAACAGCAGCATAAGGGACTCAGCCAAGTCCCACAAGCAAGAAGTGGCCCTAGCCGAAACAGAGTGTTAAGGGCCCGCAAGGCTGCGCTGGTGGAGGCGAAGATATTGCGCCCCCAGAATTCTAACCAGCGGGCCTTCCGTGACGGGGGAGAAAACACCGATAGCAGGGAGGGGATAGGCAGTCTGTAAAAAAGGGCCCCTGATAGAAGGGTGAATGGAAAGATAGACAGGGTCATGCGGCGCAGGGCGGTGTCGGTTCAGAAGTTGTTGGGGCACAGGGTCCCCTGTGGCGGGCCGCCCCCAAAGGTTAAGTGTGAAGTGAAGCCTCGAAGGGAAGAAGCAGCTCCTTACCACCAGAACCCTGATGGAGGACCTCCAGAAGATGAACTGTGGGGAAATGGGCAGCTGGATCGCCCATGAGCAAGATACCCGCAGTCGTGGAAACAGCCCGAGCGAAGGCAGCACCCGCCTCCATAGGGCCCCGCGGTGGGGAAAGCAGCTCCTCTGTGGGAGACGGCTGCACGCTAAGGCGCCCGTCCCCCAGTCCCACCGGAGGAAGGAAAGGCAAAGTTCTGAAAGGGGGAAAAGGGACCGAGGAATGAGGGACATGAGGAGCCTTTTAGACAACGCTGGGGAAAAAGCCACGATGCAGCGACCCGTCTCCGGAGAAGATGAAACCATCAGCTGCCGAACCTCCGGGTAGGAGGGGGCGCCCAAAACCCGATGCCTGCCTAGCTCCATAGAGTCCGCGACCGGGGGGCAGGTCAACATCGACTGGTGCCAGAGTGGACGCCGGAACGACCTCCACCCAACGTGCAGCGCAGGAGACCACAGCTGGGCCGGGCGGCTAAGTAATGGGGCTGAAAAGGCATCGACTCGACCCCCAACGAGGCATGTGCCTGAAAGGAGGGACGAGGGGGGCTCGAGGCCTCGCCCCAACCCCTAGCCAGCCCCTGTGGTGCCGCCAGGGCCAGCAACCGCCAGCGTCTGAGCGGCATCACCTCGGTCTCAAAAGGCCGCCGCCTGCCATGAGGACTGAGGGGGACTCTGAGACACGCCTAGAGCCCCAGGCAACCTCCCACGACACCAACGGGACCCACGCGAGGGTTTGCGGCGAGGCAGAGGCGCCGTGGTCAGGAGGCGGGAACCCCAAAGGCTCGCACCCCGATGGCACCACATCCTCTGAACCTCTCGGCACCGGGGCTGGAGCCACCGGCGACACTGCAGAAGTCCCCACGCGCGGCAAGGGATGCAAGGTCGCCGCATAGTCCTCCATCTGGGCTCTAGTCGCCCCGCGCCGGGAAACAGTGGATAGGGTGTGTGAGAAGTTGGCCTTATATATGATGCTCACTAGTTCTAGTGATCACCTTATATCAGTCCAAACAACCCTTATGGTGATTGGTTGTAAGTCAACCGTACAGACCAGCTATTTTAATGGTAGCATGGACAAAGCAGTCTTAGGCTAAACTCTATTGGCATGTGAAGCCAGCTGTTTTACCACATATAACCCCTTGAATACCACATGAAAGGGCACCACACAGGTAGTTGTGAAAATAAACAAATATTTATTAACTAACATACACCTCTGAACTCTTTATGAGGTCAGAGGGCTAAGCACCTGACAAACTCTTAGGAAAAATACACTCAAGTTGCACGATTTACAAAAGTGCCCTAGGGGCACGACAAACCATATACTAGAAACAATGGAATGCGAGGAAAGAAAGTACTGTAAGAAGATCCAGAGACTGGAGGATCGCTGGGACTACGCTAATGACTAGGTAAGTAAGGAGCAGGAGGCCCACGGTGCTCACGTGCAGAGTGTAAACTTTCACGCGGGATGCGTACCAACGTCTATGGATGCTACAGTTTAAAGAGTTACGGATTCCGGACGAACCCGGCTGGATGGAGGAAAAACAGTGGACCTGGACACTAGGATAGTGAACACTGACTTCAGCACCTAAAAGCTTTAGTTACCTAACCCACAGGCTGCGGGTGCATAGGGCTGAAGTGGTGTCGGGTTTGCTGCGTTGATCCCGATGATGCCTGTAACAAGGAGTTGCTGGCAGGCGGCCAGATGGAGGAGTCCGGTGGTTCCAAGGATGGAACTAGGAAGGAGAAGTCCTGAAAGGGAAGGGGACAGAGTCTCGGTCACTAGCCAGTGACGGTGCTGGAACCAGGAGGGAAACAGGTGCTGTCGCCGCAGTCAGGTGGAGGACGGGACACTTCTCTCTGTAACTGCGCGGACCAGGAGCGGTTCTCTACGACCAGGCTGGAGGCACGAGCTGTCCCACGTAGCCTGCTGCTGTTGGAGGTGTTGGATCGATCTGGTCAACAGGCCTTGGCAAGTGCAAGCCACGCGGTGGAACAAAGATGGCGTATGGTGCGGACCAGGAGGGTCCGGGGTGCTTCTCGTTTACAAGGAAGCAAGGGCCAGTCTGGGGGACCAGACCAGCAGTGTTGAAATCTTCGGGTCGTCGTCTCAGAGGTCACTAGCCAGCCGGCAAGTGACCAGACAACAGGAGAAGCAGCAACCAGGCAAAAGGGCCCCACGCAGATCTCGTGGATGCTGGGGGACTGGTCTTTGGTGCAGGAGCTGCGTCGGTGTGGGGCTTCTCAGACCCAGGTGCACTCACTCGAGGATCCCTCGGCGGTCGTGCTGGAAGCGCTGTGCAGGTTTCTTTAAGATGGCCGTCTCCAAGTTGCTCGTCGCACCCACGGGTCCCAGCTGTGCTGTGGATGTGGGTAGAGGTCAGAGGAGTCTGGAGGTCCGGGTCTCGTCGAGCTGGGTCGTCGGGTTCCAGGAAGGAAGGACTTGCAGCAAACCGCACAGGAGCTTGATGGTGCCTGCGAAGCAGGATGGTCACTCCCGGACCATAGGGGAGATTCTTCAGTCTTCTGATATTCTGGAGGGCGAAGGTCAAGAGTTCTTCGTGGAAGTTCTCAAGATTAATCTAACTTGGAATGGGACCAGCTCCTACCTTTATTCAGCTAAAGGGGGCTGCACTACGACTAGGTCCTTCCCCTGGGTGGGACCAGGAAGGGGGGTGGTTACACCCCCTATCCTTTGTCCGGTCTTGCGCCATCTCTGGGGCTGGAGTGCCCCAGGAACTGGTTTAGACCGGAGTATGCACAGGGACACCTTGTGTGCCCCAGGCATGTCTCATTCCTTTCAGCCCTGTCCTACCTAATACACAAAATCCTGTCTGGGGTGGTGCTGGCACCTTCCAAGGCAGGAAACTCTTTGTCCAAGCCTCCCTCGCTGGAAGGACTCCCAGCAGCAGGAGGTCAGACTTGTGTCTGTGGTGGCAGCATCCATTTTGTGATGCTGGGGCTCGAGTTAACTTTAACCGGGGTTCACAGTTACATACATGTCGTGTCCCTCTGGAAGGGCGGAATGCTACCCCCGTCGCCAGAATTGGCAAGGGGGTAGTATTCCAATTCGTATGACACCTTACTCGACATGTTTTGATAATGCTATGCCAAAGTTAGCATTTGACCGCGAGGTTCATAATGCACTTAAGAGTATCTGGTATAGCGTTATCATGGAACAGCTATTAGGACTTGGTTCCGCAAGCTGCAAACGGGCTCAGCTCATGCCAGAGCACCATCTCACATAATTCCAAGCACTCTGCCTTCAAGATTGATAAGGCCTGCCATAGGAGTGACTGATAGGAATATATGTGTCCATTTTAGGGTTAGATATAGGGATACTATATCTAAAGCAAAGGGTGGTTACACCACCTTGCCCCAGCTGATTGATCAGCCAGTTGTGTCAGATTTGGGTGGCATAATACATGCTGCAGCCCCTGGTAGGCCCTGGGTGCACCTAGGCCCTGGGTGCACCTATGCCCTGGGTACCTAAGGTACACTGTACAGGGACTGATGAACAAGTTACTTACCTTCGGTAACGATATATCTGTAAGAAACATTAGTTAGTGTTAGATTCCTTACCTTAGAATATCCCCAGGCGTCAGTCTGGATCCGGAAACTTTTGCGTAGCAGTACCCCTGCGCGTCGGTAGGCGTCGTCTGCAGGCGTCCCCTGCGGCTCCGCGTCCGTCGTCAGCGTCGTGCGCCGTGATGACGTCGCTGGAGTATATAGACGCCGCCTCCGCGCGCTGACGTCAGTTCTTTGTACACAGCTTTTCCGCGCCAGAAAACGCAGAGCCATGAGAGAACCAACACTGGTGCCATTTGAAACTTGGGCCCTGAAAGGGATGTCCTTAACCCTAGGTATCAGTTCGCAGAACGGGGAGGATGGGTGGGTTCGGTAAGGAATCTAACACTAACTAATGTTTCTTACAGATATATCGTTACCGAAGGTAAGTAACTTGTTCATCTGAAAGAAACACGTTAGTGTTAGATTCCTTACCTTAGAATAGATACCCCAGCAATACCAACCCCGGTGGTGGGTCTGCGAACCAATACATTCCTACACCAGAAAGTCCTGGAGAACAGAACGGCCAAAGAAGCCATCCCTCCGGACTTGACTGTCCAGGCAGTAGTGCCTCGCAAAGGTATGCAGCGAGGCCCACGTAGCCGCCTGGCAAATGTCCTGCAAAGGGACTCCCCGGCCCAGGGCAGTAGTAGCAGCCGTGGCCCGAGTGGAATGGGCCCTGAGCTCAACAGGAGGCTCCTTCCGAGCCAAAGAGTAGCACGCTTTGATGCACAGAACGACCCACCGAGAGATGGTTCGTTTACACACCGCCCGTCCCTTCTTCGCACCCACGTAGCCAACAAACAGTTGGTCATCCACCTGGAACTGGCGTGTGCGATCCATATAAAATGAAAGTGCACGTTTTGGGTCCAGACGATGGAGCCGCTCTTCATCCTTTGAAGGATGCGGAGGCGGGAAGAAGGAGGGGAGGGTGATGGACTGCCCGATGTGAAAAGCAGAAACTACTTTGGGCAGGAAAGAAGGTCTAGTCCTTAGAACCACCTTGTCAGGATGAATGGACAGGAAAGGAGGTTGGACAGAAAGGGCCTGGAGCTCACTCACTCTCCTGGCAGAGGTGATGGCAACCAGGAAAGCCGTCTTCAAAGTCAGGAGACGAAGAGGACAAGAATGAAGGGGCTCAAAGGGAGCACACATCAGAAAGGTAAGAACCAGGTTCAAGTCCCACTGAGGCATCACAAACGGAACAGGTGGATACATGTGTGTGATGCCCTTCAAGAATCTCGTTACAATCGGGGACTTGAACAAACAAGGCTGATCAGGAAGCCTCAGAAAGGCTGAAAGGGCAGAAAGGTAGCCCTTGATAGTGCCCAGAGCAGAGCCCTGCTGGGCAAGAGAAAGAAGAAACAGAAGAACCTCGGAAAGAGGGGCAGAAAGAGGATTCACAGCCTTTGCTGTGCACCATGCCACAAATCTGTTCCACCGACAGGCGTATACCGACTTAGTGGAGGGACGCCTGGCTGCCAGAATTACGTCACAGACTTCAGGAGGCAAGTCAAATGGCCTCAACTGCCGCCGCTCAATCTCCAAGCATGGAGGTGGAGACTGGACAGGTTCGGGTGGAGGACCGTCCCCTGCTGCTGCGACAGAAGGTCCTCCTGAAGGGGCAGGCGGATCGGGGGACCGACTGACATGCTGAGTAGCTCGGGATACCAGCACCTTCGAGCCCAGTCCGGAGCCACAAGGATAACTTGGGCCCGGTCGCGCCTGATCTTCTTCAGCACTCTGGGCAGAAGTGGTATAGGCGGAAAGGCGTATAACAGACCGCAACTCCACTCGCGCCGAAAGGCGTCGCCGTGCGGGTGCTGTCTTGGAAACTCCAACGCGCAGAACTGATGACATTGCGCGTTCTCTTCTGTGGCGAATAGATCTAACCAAGGCTCTCCCCATTGCAAAAAGATGCCTTGCGCCACGTCCGAGTTCAGACGCCATTCGTGATCCATCGAGCACTGACGGCTGAGTTCGTCCGCCCTGGCGTTCAGAGAGCCTGCCAGGTGTTGAACCGTCTAAGTCACGCCCTGACGTTCCAGCCACTGCCAGAGGCGCAGAGCCTCCTGGCAAAGGGTCCACGACCCCACTCCGCCCTGTTTGTTGCAGTACCACATGGCGGTGGTGTTGTCGGTGAACACCTGCACTACACTCCCGTTGACAAAGGGGAGGAATGCCTTCAGTGCTAGACGAATCGCCCGCAGCTCCAACAAGTTGATATGGAGCCGGGACTCCGCCGGAGACCAGATGCCTCTGATCTCTGCCTCTCCCAAGTGGCCCCCCCAGCCCTGGAGGGACGCGTCCGTCACGACAACGTGCTCCGGATGGGGAAGGGAGAGGGATCTGCCTCTGGCCCAATCGCGGTCCGTAAGCCACCACTGCAGTTGTCTCGCAGTGCCCTCCGAGATCAAGACGTGGTCGGACAAGTTGCCCTGATGCTGGGCCCACTGAAACTTCAGGTCCCACTGCAGAGCCCGCATCCGCCACCGGGCGTGATGCACCAGAAGGATGCAGGAAGCCATCAGTCCCAGCAGCCGCAGCGTCAACCTGACCGAAACCCGGGATAGCGGCTGAAAGATGGGAATCAAAGCCTGTATATCCCGGACCCACCGTTCCGGAGGATAAACCCGAAACTGCGCCGAGTCCAGAACCGCTCCGATGAAAAGGAGCTTTTGAGAGGGACACAGGTGTGATTTCGGCACATTGATGGAGAACCCCAGGTCGTGCAAGAGGTCTGCCGTCATCTGAAGGTGGTGGACGACTGTCTGGGGCGAGCCCGCCTTCAACAACCAGTCGTCTAGGTAGGGGAAGACTGAAACCCCTAACCTGCGCAGATGGGCTGCGACCACCGCCATCACCTTTGTGAACACCCGTGGGGCGCTGGTAAGGCCGAAGGGGAGCACGATAAACTGAAAGTGCTCCTGGCCTACCGTGAACCGCAGGTAACGCCGATGGGCCGGCAGGACGGGGATGTGAAAATACGCATCCTGCAAGTCCAACGCTACCATCCAGTCTTGTGGGTCTAGAGCAGCCAAGACCTGAGCTAACGTCAACATCTTGAACTTCTCCTTCCGGAGGAAGCCGTTGACGTTCCTTAGATCCAAGATAGGACGTAGGCCCCCCTCGTCCTTCTTGGGTACCAGAAAGTAGTGGGAATAGCAACCACGCCCTACTTCTGGCCCAGGAACGCGCTCGATGGCCCCCTTGGCCAAGAGGGCCGTAACTTCCTCCTGCAGAAGTGTCAAGTGGTCCCCCGACACACGGTGGTTCTGCGGTGGCATGGCTGGAGGAGCAGTCTCGAAGGGGAGGGAGTAGCCCCTTCGGACGAGTTGCAGCACCCACCTGTCCGATGTAATTGTGCGCCAGTGAGCGTGGTGATGGCGAACCCTGCCACCCACTGGCGTCACATGGGGCCGAAAGCACGGACTAGGAGGATTTGGAGGCAGATGCTGCGGGGGGAGGTGTGGCCTGACCCCGCCGTTGACCCCGACCGCCTCCACGGCGGTTTCCACAGCCGCCACCGCGTTGAAAAGATTGTTGCGGTGCGTGGCTGGCAGCACGTGTGGGGACGCCCCTTCCTTGGCCACGAAAGGGGCGAAACAAACCCGTTTGCTGGCGCTGGGTCGAAAGACCCAAGGACTTGGCCGTGACCCTGGAGTCCTTGAAGCGTTCCAGCGCGTGGTCCGCCTTGTCACCAAAGAGGCGACAGCCATCGAACGGCATGTCCATCAAGGTATTTTGGACGTCTGCCGAAAAGTTGGCGGATCTCAGCCAGGCGTGGCGACGAATCGCCACCGTCGTTGACATAGCTCTGCCCAGCGAGTCGGTCGTATCAAGACCACACCGTATGGAATATTTAGCTGCGTCTCGGCCCTCAGCCACAGCCTTGCCGAGCTTCGCCCGCACCTCCATGGGGCATTCTGGCAGCACTTCCGCGACCGTGTCCCACACAGAGTGGGTGTAGCGGCCAGAGAGGCATGCGGTGTTGCAAGACCGCAGTCCCAGACTCAGGGACGAGAAGACCTTCTTACCATACTGGTCATACCTCTTGGATTCCCGATCGGGCGGGACCGACGGGAATGCGGTCTGGGAGGTAGAGGCCTGGACCACCAGACTCTCGGGGGTGGGATGGGCGGACAGGAATTTGGGGTCGTCCGGACAAGGACGGTGGCGCCTGGCCACGTTCCGATCAACAGGCGAACCTGAAGCGGGCCTGGACCACGTGCCCAACAGAACGTCTGACAAGGCTTCGTTAAACGGCAGCAGTGGCTCCTGTGGGCATGACTGCGGTTTGAAGACCTCAGTGAGGATGTTAGGCCTCACGGCCGCGACGGGGAGCTCAAGGTGTAAGGCCTTGGCAGCCCTCATCAGCACCACTGAATATGCAGCACCCTCCACCGACTCCACGGAAGGAGGAGAGACAAAACCAGGGTTAGGAGAGTCGTCCAGACCACTGGCATCCCCCAAATCACCTGTCCAGTCCGGGTCATACTGGCACTCACGTGACAGAGGGTCCTCAGACCCCTCCCAACCTTCCCCGTACTCTTCATCATCTCCATACTCTGAGTCAACGATGTAGACCGGCTCCTCGGGGTTCACAGGCCCCATTGGCGTCGAGCCCGGCGTCGATCGACGCCGGTCCGACTCCGCGTCCGGATTCGGGGAAGGAATGGGGACGGCGCAGGAGAACCGGCGCCGCGCGGGGGCGGCGTCGGGGGTAACCCGGATGGAATCGGCGCCGAACCAGCCGGTAGGCCAGCCGGCGTTGACCCCGAAGGCCCTTGCGGCGCCGGAGCCGTAGGCGGCACCGTGGCCGAAGCACCCGATGGCGTCGAGCCAGGGACACCCGACCCGTCAGGGCCTCCAGACGGTAGCACTGGGCCCGAAGGCGCCGCAGGCCCCGTCGGAGAACTGAGCGCCCTCATGGCCATGAGGAACGCCTCAATCTCCTCAGGCGTCGCACCGTGCCCAGGGACCGGAGGGTATGGGGCAGGCCGCGCCGGCGACTCTCGCGGAGCCGGGTTCACCCGAACCCCTGGCCGCGTCGCGCGAGCGTCGGGGGGAGTCGGGGGTACGATGACGACGCCCCGACTTCTTGTGTTTCTTACCTGATGAGCCCGACGAATGGTGACGACTTCCGGAGCGCTCGGCGCGGCTTTGCGACCGCTCCCTGGACCTCCGGCCGGACCGAGACCGCTCCCGACGCGGGGCCGACACCCGGAGCTCAAGCAGCTTGCGGGACCGCTCCCGTCTAGCCTGGTTAGTGAGAGCCCGGCAGTCGACGCAGGCGTCCACGTCGTGGTCGGGGCCCAGGCACCGGAGACAGAGTCGGTGATGGTCCGTGACCGACATCGTGCGGTCACACCCGTCACAATTCTTGAAACCGGGCATCCTACCAGGCACCAAAAAGAGATAGAAGTTATAACAAAGTTGGTCAAAAGACCGGAGTACTGCTCTTCGGATCTGCGCTTGCTGGCGCGGAAAAAAGAAGAACTGACGTCAGCGCGCGGAGGCGGCGTCTATATACTCCAGCGACGTCATCACGGCGCACGGCGGAGCCGCAGGGGACGCCTGCAGACGACGCCTACCGACGCGCAGGGGTACTGCTACGCAAAAGTTTCCGGATCCAGACTGACGCCTGGGGATATTCTAAGGTAAGGAATCTAACACTAACGCGTTTCTTTCAGATAAGGTGACTCAGTATCCAAATTAGATATGTACCTAGAGTACATGGAATCCATTTTACAGAGAGAGCAGTGGGCCTGGGGTCCTGAATAGCAGGGCCCCATGTCAACTAAGTCGAAAAACCAGCAAAACAGCAGGCAAAAAGTTGGGGGCAACCGTAGTCAGATATCCACACTACCCTATTAGCATGAATCTGTATGAAAGGCTCTTGAATAGTTAGGGCTTGAAGCTCACTAACTCTTCTTAGCGATGTGATGGCTACCAGAAAAGCCACTTTCCATGTAAGAAACTGTATTTCACAAGAGTGAAGAGGTTTAAAGGGTGGTCCCATTAGTCTGGTGAGAACTACATTTAGATTCCAGACAGGTGAAGGAGGGTGCCTGGGAGGGATCCCTCTTTTGAGCCCTTCCATAAAGGCTTTAATGGCAGGCACCCTGAAAAGGAAAAGATGCTACCTGTTTTGAAGATATGCTGCAATGGCGGCCAGGTGTATCCTGATGGAACTATATTCCAGATTGCATCTGTATAGATGCAACAAATAACATATGATGTTCTGCGTGGACGCATCTAGCGGATTAATGTCATTATTGGAACAGTAAATGACAAACCGTTTCCATTTGGCCGCATAGCATGCCCTAGTCGTAGGTCGCCTTGCCAACTTGATGATGTTCATACAGTTAGGGGGTAGGTTGAGGTAGCCAAACTCTATGACCTCAGGAGCCATATCGCAAGGCTCAACTGTTGTGGATCTGGGTGCTGAATGTCTCCATGGCTCTGAGTGAGGAGACTGGGCGTGAGGCGCAGCCTTTCGTGAGGCACCACTGAAAGTTCTAGGAACGTGGTGTACCAGGCTTGCCGTGCCCACGTTGGAGCAACCAGGATGAGCGTCATGGAGTGTTGTCGCAGTTTGCGTGCCACTAGCGGTATGAGTGGTGCTGGAGGAAAAGCGTACGCAAATCTGCCTGACCAGTTCATCCATAGCGCATTGCCCTGAGACTGCGGGTGTGGGAACCTGGCGGCGAAGGTTTGGCATTTTGCGTTTTCCTGTGTGGCGAATAGGTCGATTTCTGGATGACCCCACTGCTGGAAATACGGTTGGAGCACCGAGGGGTGTATCTCCCACTGGTGCATCTGATGGCTGTGCCTGCTGAGCAGGTCCGCCATCTGGTTGTCTTTGCCTGGGAGATGTTCCGCCATGAGGAACATGTTTCTCTGAATGGCCCACTTCCACATGCTCTGGGCTAGATGAGACCATTGTGGAGAGTGTGTGCCTCCCTGCTTCTGGATGTAATACATGGCAGTCATGTTGTCCGTCCGGATCAGCACGACTTTGTTGCACAAGTGTAATTTGAACGCCTTCATCGCCATGAAGGTTGCCATCAGCTCCAGCAGGTTGATGTGCATCTTTTGCTGCTGTGTCGTCAATAGTCCGTGCACTGTATAATGGAGGACATGCGCTCCCCAGCCCTGGAGAGACGCGTCCGTCGTCAGCACTACTTGTGGTACAGGCTCTTGGAACGGTCGTCCCCTGCAAAGGTTTTGTATGTTACACCAATGCAGAGAGTTGTAAGCACGACCGGTCACCAACACTAAGTCTTTTAGATGTCCACGAGCCTGGTTCCACTGTCGTGCTAAGCACTCCTGGAGGGGACGCATGTGCAGCCTTGCGTGTGGGACTATGAAGATGCAGGAGACCATCATACCTATCAGTGGCATGAACACCTGCGCCGGGAGCAAGTGTTGGGGTCTGAATTTCTGAATTAGCAATTGCATGCTGTTGACCCTGGCTGGGTTTGGCTGCGCCGTTGCTGTCATAGTGTTTATTGTTGCCCCTAGGTACTGTTGTACATGTGCGGGCTGAAGGTGTGATTTTGGGTAATTTAGTGAAAATCCTAGACTGTGTAGGAGGTGAATGGTGCGGGACATGTGGCTGGCACATTGCTGGGCTGACTTTGCTTGAACAAGCCAGTCGTCCAGGTAAGGATAGACATGGATGTGTTGTCTCCGAAGGTGCGCAGCCACTGACGCCAAGCACTTGGTGAACACCCTGGGGGCTGTAGTGACCCCGAAAGGCAGGACCTTGAACTGGTAATGCTGGTTGTTGACGGTGAACCTGAGATACTTCCTGTGACCTGGGTGAATGGGAATGTGAAAATAGGCATTCTTCAGGTCTAGTGTTAACAGGGAGTCGCCCTGCCTGAGCAATAGTAGAACTTGCTGTAAAGTTAACATATGGAAATGTTCTGACAAAATGTACTGGTTCAGGGGTCTGAGGTCTAGAATGGGCCGCAGGGATCCGTCCTTTTTTGGGATCAAGAAGTACAGTGAGTATACCTCTGTACATTGCCGTTCTAAGGGCACGAGTTCTATGGCTCCTTTTTGCAGCATGCAGATTACTTCTTGCTGCAATAAGTGCATGTGCTCTGCGGACATAGGACGGTGCCTTGAGGGTATGTTGGGAGGAGTGGAGGTTAGTTCCAGACAATAGCCATATAGGATAAGTTGTCTCACCCACCTGTCTGTGGTAATGCCTTCCCAGACTGGCAGGAACTGCTGGAGTCTTCCCCCGACCAGTGTTATATGGTCGGGGGGCAGTGACAAGGCGTCACTGTTTATTGGTGGCAGAGGATCTGGCATTGTTATTTCCACGTCCTCTGCCTTTGGCGCTGTTTTTTTTTTTTTTTTTTTTTAAACCTTTATTTGGAGACAAGTAGGTACAAGGGAAGTGTACATTCAAAACATACAGTCACATTCGGCCATTACAGTGGTACGTCAGTGCCCAGAAAGCATACAAAACAGAAATACATAAGGAGACACGAGGAAGTACAGGGCAGAGCATCAGTCAATACAAGGAGCAACAGCGAAATGTGCAGGAGATGTTAAAATACAATGATCCAGCATGGACAGGCGAGCCAATAAGACAATGCAATATGAATACAGTACAGTAGCGGAGAACACGTGAGCCAGAGGGGACACAATTATGAGGAGCACTGGATAGAGGGGTGCCGCACAGGGATACAATCCGAATTCCCTATAAAAATACCTGCCCGAAGGGAGACTCCCACCCCTCAATAGCTCGCAGGAACAGGAGACAGTCAGCCCCCCCCCGATACCGGAAGAGCAGCAGGTGTCGTGTAAAACCCCAGCCCATCCCGTTGTCATCAGCCTATCCCCTCACGGTCCTCAAGTTCAGAATCAGAGTCCCGCGCAGCCCTGGACAGGAGGTACACCTGGAGCGGACTCCAAAAGTCCTTTGGTCTGCATCGAACAGGCATCAATTCAGAATAGATATTATACTGATCCTGACAGTAAATGAGGTCAGTCACCCAGTCCTGAAAACGCGGCACCCTACCACGACCCCAGCAACAAGCAACCCTACGCTTAGCCAACAACAGGGCCACGTCAACAAATCTACGGTGAGAGGCAGGTACGTCCTTAGAGAAGCCAAGTAACATCACTAAGGGGTCAAACGCCACCCCATCCTCCGCCATAACCTGCAGGGCCTCATGAACCTGAGTCCAATATTCCAAAACCCCCGCACAGCTCCAAGCCAAATGCAAAAAGTCAGCGCCTTCCGCTCGACACCTAGCACACCTGTCATCCTCCGCCAAATGAAACCGCAGTTTCCTCGCCGGGGTATAGTAGTACCTCTGAACAAACTTGTAATGGATAATTTTAAGGCGACAACTAGAAGAGACATTGGCCGTGAGCCCGCAACAATATTTCCACTGCTCGTCTGTAATAGGAGCACCCAACTCGGCAACCCACTGCTCGCGCACCCGATTGGTCGGGACCGATCGCTGTCGGCGAATAGCCCCGTATAACTTCGACACCAGGTGTCGCCCATCTGAAACCAGCAGCACATGGAGGGGGAGGGTTACCCCAGGCTCCGAAGGGTAGTCCGGTAGCAGAGCACGCATGCCCTGCCGCAGGCGGACAAAGTAGAACAGGTCTAAAGGGGAGCAAGCAGCCGAACCGAAGAAATGAGCCTGCGTACGAAAGGCACCTTCATGAAACAAGTCGCCCCACGTAAGAATACCTAGCCGCTTGCACATCCGCTGAAACCCCGTCTCCAACAACAGCGACAGATCCGGATGATAAGACAGAGGCAAGGCCGGCGAGTAGAGAAAGGAAACGTCTAGCAACTGAGCCGTCCGCTTCCAAGCATCCACCGTGCATGTCACCGTCGTGCGGGGCGTTTCCACATCTGACACCTTGCCCAAAACCATCCCCTCCAGTGGGAGCGGGTGGGCGACCCAATGCTCAGCAGCAATCTGGGGCATAAATGGCGTGGGGCACATCCAATGATAGGCATAGTGCGCCTGAGCGCTGAGATAATAGAGTTCAAAATCAGGGACGTCGAAACCGCCATCAGCATAAGGCAACGTAAGGGTAGCCCAGGCCACCCGTGGCTGCTTGCCCCCCCAGAACAGTCGCAGAAGCTCAGAACGGAGTCTACGAAAGAAATAAGCACCAGGATGATATGGGAGGTTTTGAAAGAGATAAAGAAAGCGGGGCAGAACCACCATCTTGATAAGGGACGCCCTGCCGGCCATGGAGAGAGGTAAAGACATCCACCTGGTGACGTCATCCGCCAGTTTAGTAATGGCCACACCATAGTTGAGCCGAACCGCGTCTCCCCTATCCAAGGATACAACAATACCGAGATAGCGCAACTCCGAGTCACACCATTCCAGAGGGTAGTCAAGGGGAAACCTGGCCACCGCAGATGTGAGGGGGAAAAATTGAGATTTCCGCCAGTTGATTTGAACCCCGGATACGCCACCAAAAGCGACCAGCTCCCGCAGGAGCGAATTAAGGTTGTTCTCAGGGTCCTTGACATAGAGTGTGACATCATCGGCGTATAAAGAAATGCCGATCTGCCGCTGAAGACAATTAAAGGCGCTCTGCTGATGAAACTGACGTATCCTACAGGCTAGCGGCTCAATGGCGATAGCAAACAAGAGGGGTGAGAGGGGGCAACCCTGTCGGGTCCCTCTCGTGAGAGGGAACGAGGGGGACAGCACCCCATTCACTACTACCCTCGCCATCGGATCAGTATATAGAAGCTTAACCCAAGAGATGAAAATCCTGGGGAAACCCATCCGACAAAGAACATCAATAAGGTAGCCCCACTCGACAGAGTCAAACGCCTTAGTGGCATCAAGAAAGACAGCGGCAACCGGGACAGCGGGATCGATGGTCGACACAAGCGAAAACAAAGTGCGAAGATTGTGAGAGGTGGCGCGGCCGGGCACAAATCCCGACTGATCAGGCAACACGATAACGGGCATGAGTTCGGCTAATCTCACCGCCAAGACCTTCGCGAGAATTTTAACATCGCAGTTGAGCAATGAGAGGGGCCTATAGGGGCCCACATCCAGTGGATCCTTACCCGGCTTGAGCAGCGACGTGATGGCGACCTCCCGCATGGAGCTCGGAAGGCGTCCCTCCTCCAGAGACTCCTCAAACACCTCACGGAGCACAGGGGCCATGATGTCAATATAACACTTATAAAATTCAGCAGGAAGGCCATCCAGCCCGGCGGCCTTCCCATTAGAAAGAGACATGATGGCATGCCTGACCTCCTCCTCCTCCAGGGGCCTGCCCAAGAACTCACGATGACCATCCGAGAGCCAACAGAGCGCCAGCTCATCGAGGAAGCCACCGTATCGAGTCTCACCCGTCTGCTGTGTCGTGTATAGGTGTGCATAATGATCAATAAAAGTGCGCTGAATCTCCGATGTGTCTCGACAGCGAGTGCCATCCGGAGACACCAATTCCAACACGTCCGACCCATGCCTAGGATGTCTAGTAAGGGCAGCGAGGACCTTACCGGGCCGCTCCCCTTCGCAGTATCGCCTCGCCGTCCAGTATTTCCCCCTGTGCTTAGCCTCCCGAGCAGCCTCCTCCTCATACTCGGAGAGCTTAGTGCGGAACTGTGCCAAAAGAGCGGGGTCCGCAGTCACCTGCATCCTGCGCTCCAAGTCTCGCAAGTCAGCCTCCAACCTCTCGAGGGTCCGAACAATCAGACGGAGTACTCCACAACTTTTAGAAATAGTGACACCCCGGATCGTAACCTTGAATGCCTCCCAAATGACCTCAATGCTCTCCACAGAGCCCTTGTTTCTAGGGAAGAACGCCTCTACCTCCGCACCGAGTTCCTCCTTGAACACCGGGTCAAGCAAAGCAGTCGGAAACAAACGCCAAGGCGGGCGCGGCCTGTGTAACCCGGGGACGGACAAATCAACCTTCACCGGACAATGATCTGAATACGTCCGAGCCAAATGTGAGGCCCCCCGTAGGCCAGCCATCAACCCTCTAGAGAGAAATACATAGTCCAGCCTCGCCCATGAACGAGCATGTGTGGTGTAATGGGTGCCCTCCTTAGTGGCAGGGTGGGTGTACCTCCAGCTGTCAACCATCCCAGCCTCCTCCACTATCCCCCGCAGCACATCCCTTGCCTGTACATTGTACTGAGGGCTACCCTCCGATCTGTCCAACTGGGCCTGAAATGCAAGATTAAAATCACCCCCCCACACAATGTGAGTAGCATCCACAGCAAGAACATGACCCCACAGAGTGACAAAAAAGATTGGCGTATCAACATTGGGAGCATAGCAATTAACAAACAGTACAGTGGTCTGCCCAAGCCGTCCCCACAGCAGCACATAGCGCCCCTCAGGGTCCCCCATAGATCCAAGTTCCTGGAATGCAAGTGATTTCTTAACAAGGGTAACAACCCCACGAGCATAAGAAGAGTATGAAGCGAACCCCCTGGCCGCAGCCCACCTCCCGCCGAAAGTGGGGGAGGGAGCGGGGCGCAGATGCGTCTCCTGGAGAAAAGCAACTTGAATAGCATGCCTGTCCAAATACTGTATCACACTGCGACACTTCCTGGCATCATTAAGGCCCCGTACATTCCAGGACAAAATCGAAATCTGATCTACAACAGCAGTTGACATCACATAAAGTAAGGGCCCCACAGGACCATATAACCAAATACAGGGCATCCAACTACCAGCAACAGCCATCGGTAGGTCCGCGCCCCAGGGCACGGGCAGACCTCCACATACACTCCATACATTTCCCATTCATCTCCAAAACAACCAAACAAGAACACAACAACTCCCCCCCAACCGACCCATCCACGCAGCAAGCACTCGGGACAGCCTACGCGCCGCCAAGCCATTCCACACGGCCCACATCACGCACACGTGCTACGCTCGCAGAGTGCGCCCCGGCACGTGGCAGCCTAAGATGGCGGCCGGCGCTCTCGGGCCCAAAATGGACGGGAGCACGGATCCCAGAACCCGTCCCGTAATATAGGAAAGTGGAACAGCCCGGATAGCGGGCGCCACGACATGTCCGTGCACTCAAACAACAGCAGCAGCTACCAAAGCGAACCAAAAGTCCCGGGCAAACAGACATGGACAGCTTCAGCCCCCCCCAGCCACCCACCTGACACCACCCCAACTATCAGGCCACATACACCCCTCCCCCCCATCCCTCAACACACATCCAGTCAACCAACATAGGACAAGAATCCAAACAAAAGGTAAATATGGGGCACACCCTCCGGGGAACCTTCCAGAGGTGCACGACGCCACTCCCTCACGCCACGCCAGTGTCCGCGCCAACAAGTATCAGGCGGCCCCAGGCGCAGCGCGGGGGGGTGGGTGCCCAGAGCGCGACATCCCATAACACCACCCCGCGGTGCCATCCCAACCCCACAGAAACAGCAAAACGCACTCACTCATCATAATACAGACATAACCCACGCATCAGCAAAAAAAGCAAAAACGAACAATAGCTAGGCCGCAAACACTGAGAAGGAAGCCAGCAGGCCCCAATACAAAAAGTTACATAGCCACAATACTACAAAAACCGGGAAGAAGATAGACAAAGTCCAAAGTCACCAGAATCAGGCGACCTCCTCCTCAGCAGCCGAATGTTCACCCTCCGGATCTCGATCGTCGCCACGATCCGCAGCAGCGCGCTCGCGCTGGAGGCGCTTCGCAAAGTCATCAGCATGCTGTGGGTTGGTGAAAAAATGTTGTTTAGCCTGGTGCGTCACTCGAAGTTTAGCCGGATAAAGCAAGGCGTAGTCCACTTGAAGGTCCCGAAGCTTCCTCTTCACCCCCAAGAACTTCCGATGCTGGTCCTGTACCATCGGTGTGAAGTCGGGGTACATGGTGAAAGACACCCCTTCCAAGGAGAAAGTCCTGTTAGTGCGGGCAGCCTGAAGAGCAGCGTCTCGATCACGATAATTCAATAGGCGCGCAATGATGGGACGCGGTGCAGCCCCAGAGGCCGGACGAGGTCCCAAAGTCCGATGCGCTCTCTCGACGATGAACTGGGACGAGAAAACTTCCGCTCCGATGGCGCCCACCAGTAGCCTCTCCACATAAGTCTCCATTTTGCCCACATTCGTGGACTCCGGTACACCTACAATGCGCACGTTGTTGCGCCTACTCCTCGCCTCCAACTCCTCGTTCTTGGCGGCAATGACACGCAAGATATTGTCCATCCGCGCCAGCTGGGTGGTATGGGTGGCCGCCGTGTCATCATGGTCCGAAATGCGCTGTTCCGCCGCCGTCAAGCGCTCCTCATGTACGTCCAATTTCTGAACGACCGCATCCATGCGCGACGATATCTTGTCCACTTTGTCCACGATAGTGGCGAACCCCTGCCTCATCTCCTGCATCATTTGGGCGAAGTCCGGCGGAGGTGGGTGCGGGACACTCTCAGCGACATTCGGGGGGGGGGGGGGGGCCGCGAAGTTCCAGCTTCCTGGAGCGAACGCGCCCCACGCCTGGCCCCTCCAGAGTCAAAGGACAGTTTGGACTGTTTAGTGTCCGGCTTCCCCATAACGGTGGTACAGAAGGGGGACGAGGCAAATGGGGGTCAGGATACAGGTCGGGCAAGGGACCCGACCAAGCAGAAAGCAGCTCGAATCGTGGGGGCACGAGCAGGCCAGCACGCCCCGCCACTCCCACCGATGAGCAAAGGCCGTCGCCGTTCCCAGCCCAAGGTGGCAAACCCTCAGAATCCAAGTATAAAATCCGTGGCACTTCCGTGGGCAATGGTATCTGGACAGGCAGATGGGAGAGCCAAGAAAAGTCCGACAACAAGGGAGATCCAAGCGTCTCGCCCGGCCAGCGATCAGGCCTGGCGGAGAAGGGCGGAGCTAGGCCTACACCCCACGTGCAGAGCCCCGGACTGGCATGAACAGCGACGCCGGGCAAGATGGCATCAGACTTCCAGAGCGCGAGTCGGAGAAACTTGGGACCCACATAACTTCGGCCAGCAACCTCCGAATGGCACAGGAGTTGGACCGTGGGTGGACAGCCGATATCCCAACCGAACCGTGGGGTCAGTTCAGGGCGCAGCGATGGTAATCAGGATACCTAGGCGGATAATAGCTCCGGGCAGCGGGAGCCTCACGACAGTGCGGCCATTCCGCAGTGCGCCCTCTAGCGCCCCCCGCCTTTGGCGCTGTTCCCACGATATCCACCCCTGTTATTCTGGTTGTAGGTGGTCTCCGTGCTCCCCTTGTTGTATTGGGCTTGCTGCAATGCCTGACCTCTAGAAGCTCCCCTGTTATCGGAGCGACGAAAGAAACTGCCCCTGAACTGCTGTGACTGCAGAGCCCCCATGGATTTTGCTGTCTCAGTGTCTTTTTAAAATTTTTTCAAGGGTAGTGTCTACATCTGGACCAAAAAGAAAGTCCGGGTTAACTGGCCGATTGAGAAAAGTTGTTTGGATCTCTGGTTTGAAACCAGAGATGCGGAGCCAGGCATGACGTCTCAGCATTACACTAGTGTTGATGGCTCTAGCTGCTGTGTCTGCTGCATCGAGTGCACACTTGATGGATGCATTTGAAATTAACTTTCCTTCCTGTATTAGAATTTCTGCTCCCTCTTTATAAGCATCAGGCAGGTGTTGCATCAGCTGTTCTAACGTGTCGTAGTGAGCCCTATCATATCTGGCTAATAGGGCCTGTGTATTTGAGATCCTCCAAATATTAGCCGCTTGAGCTGCTACCCGTTTGCCAGAAGCTTCCAAGATTTTGGATTCTTTGTCCGGAGGAGGAGCATCACCACTTGTTTGAGAGTTTGCTCTCTTGCGATCATTAGCCACTACTAGGGAGTCCAATGGGAGCTGGCCCTTGATGTACATAGGGTCCACAGGCGCAGGCCTATATTTTCTTTCAATCCTTGGGTTTACAACCCTTGCCCTTGTGGTCTCCTTGAAAATGTCAGTAGCATGTTTGAGGACACCCTTTAGCATAGGCAGTCTTTACCGATCTTTCTGAGGTGGAGAAAGTATCAAATAGAAAGTCCTCCTCCACTGGCTCAGTGTGCATTTCAACGTCATGGTTAATGGCAGCCCTTTTAATTAGAGCGTTAAACGCCGCCGTGTCTTCAGTAGGCGAGGTCTTGACGTTATAAGACTGAGTATCAGGCGTAGTGTGTGGATCATCAGGGTCAACAGGGTCAGCCCAGTGTTGAGGTTCCCCTTGATCTGTGTCAGCATGATAAATAAATCCCATATGACTGTAATCATCTCCCACATCCTCATCACTGCGTGTGGGAAAAATCGGCATCGTGTTGTGTATATGGCTCAACATGTTCAAAAAGAACAGGTGAGGTGGCTGAATCCTTTTTCCTTTTGAGGGGGATTTTGTATGACTCTAAAGGATGTTCTGGAGCGATTTTCCGTTTGTGAATGGTGAGTCTGCCAGAATCAGAGTCGATGAAGAGCTTCGACTGATTGTCATACGAGGGTGCCTGGAACATTACCCACTCCGGAATGGATTGAGACTTGGAAGGTCCCGATACCTTCTTGGAGGTTTCGGCGCTCTTGTGTGGCTCGAACGCTTTGGGTCGAGCGGTCGGGGGCAGTCCGTATTTAATTTGTGGAGGAAGCACCAGAGACGAACCGACCTTCTTCGAGATCGACGGCGTCTTCGATCCGATCTGCTTTGGTGGATCACCAACATGCTTGCGGCCTTGCGTCGACTCGAGCGCCGGGTGAGCAGCAGGCACGGAATTGGGCTTCGACGCGATATGCTCTTTCGGGTCGGGTTTTGTCTTTGACTCAAGGGCCTTGCTTACTATCGGCTTGGAGGATGCAAGCATCGGTTTGACAGTCTTTTTAGTCTGGAGTCCTTTGGCAGTGTCGCCATGTTTGGACGCCGACGGCGTCAGAGTGACGTCTGGACCGTCGAGACGGGCTTCGGCGCCCCGCTCTTCGGGCCGATGCCCCCTTGTGACCCCGAAGGGTCGACAACACTTTTTGACTTGACTGGAGCCGAGGAGTCCGAGGGCGTCGATCCGAGGACTGTCTTACACAGTTTCGGTTTCGTTTTCGCCTCTGTTGGTTTCGGTTTGGATGGATCGACCGATGGCTCCTTTGAAGTATTCTTAGCCGGGCCTTGACGCCGGGCTATAAAATGTGGAGTAAGATCTCGGCTAAGGCCTTCCGGCGATGCCTCGACTTGAGCCTTAGAGAGCACAGTGTCAATTTTAGGCCCCGCGACTGCAGGTGGGCCTTGCTCATCGCTCGAGTCTTCATTGACTGCTCCGATGGCCTCTGCGTCGTCTCCTACCTCGACGACGTCTTCTTCATGGACGTAGTCTTCTTCTTCGTCCACATCGAAAATAGAGTCCTGCTCCGATGCAGGGTCCGACTGCTGGTCAGGATCCTTTTCATCAACGCCTTCATCGTCCTCGAAGATGTTCTCCGGGTCGGGCGCCGCTTTCTGCACCGACTGTCGTGCTGCTCGTCGAAGTCGAAGCGTCTTCTTCGACCGGAACTTGGAACAGGCCATACAGCTGGCCTCGTCGTCGTCCAGGGATAAACATTTATTGCACACTGGGTGCACATCAATGTGAGGGTACTTTGAGTTGCAGACAGGGCATCTCTTGAACGGGCTCCGTTCCATCGTCGTCGTAGTTGGGGCCTTTGGTGTCGAAAAGGCAAATGGCCTTCGATGTCCTGTTCGAAGAACTGGATGAAGTATAGGCACCGAACGAGACAATACCGACGCCCCGAAGGCCTTTTGGCCTTGCGCTAAGAGTTTTATATCGATTCCGAACTTGAGTCAAGAAAGTACATCCGAACCCAATGGCGGAAAAAAACAATCTGAGGATGAAGAGGATGCCCATGCGCACTGTAGTCCAGGGGAGGAGCCACCTATCTTGTGATACTTCGAAGACTCTTCCAGGACAACAATGTGCAATCATCCGGACCCAACACTAGGCGGCGATCTATGCACAGATATGAATTCAGCAGCCCATATGCCTCGAACCTTTACTTCCCAGTAACCAGCCTTCCAAAGCCTTAGTGGCACAATCAACAAAGTCAGTCCAATCCTGAGACTGAGTTTTCTGGGTGTCTCTGAACATCAACCTGTACTGTTCAATTGTTAAGCCAAACCCATCAATCAGTGCATTTTTCAGGACTTGGTAATCATTAGCATCCTCATCTCTAACAGTGAGGAGCTTATCTCTACCTTTACCTTCAAAGGAGAGCCACAAGATAGCTGCCCACTGACTCTGGGGTACCTGCTGTACTTTGCAGGCCCTCTCCAGAGCAGCCATCCATTTGTGGATGTCATCTCCTACCTTATAGTGTGAGAAGTTGGCCTGATATATAATGTTCACTATTCTAGTGAGCACTTTGTATCAGTCCAAACAACCCTTATGGTGATTGGTTGTAAGTCAACCTTATAGACCAGCTATCCTAGTAGCATGGATACGAGCAGTCTTCGGGCTAAACTCTAGAGGGCGTGTTAAGCCAGCTGTTATACCAGCACATATACCCCTTGAACACCAAGTGAAAGGACACCACACAAGTGTTATGAAAATAAACAGTGTATTTATTTAGATCACAACAGCCCTGTACTCTTTATGAGGACAGGGTACTAAGCACACAACAAAACTCTTACGAAAATACTTTAAGTTGCACAATTTACACAAATGCCCGAGGGGCACGGAAAACCATATACTATGGAAGTGGAATGCGAAATTACTAGCAGGTAAGTACTGTACTAATAGGCTTTGGAATCGCTAGGACTACGTTACTGAACCTTCAGATTACTAGTAGGCGGCCTAGGGGACTCGGGTGCAGAGTGTGCACTCTCACGCGGGATGCGGGACAAAGTCTATGGAGGCTAGTAAAAGCAAAGTTAGTGTTCTCGGGCGAACCCGACTAGGTAGGTCGAAAACGACAGTGGATCTTGACCCTTGGATAGTGAGGCTATGCTGGGGCAATGAAATGCAGAAGTTACCTAGCCCAGGGGCTGCAGCTGCATAGGTCTGAAAAGACGTCGGGAATCCTCGTTGACGAACCAGGAGCCTGAAGAAAGATGTTGCTGGCAGGCGACCAGTGAAGATTGTTCGATGGATCCAAGCCTGGATCTAAGATGGCTGACACCTGAAAGCAGAGGGGACCAAGTTCTTAATCACTAGCCAGTGATTGTGTGGGCACCAGGATGGCACCGGGCGAAGTCACCTCGACCAGGTGAGTGGGCGACGCTGGGCTCTGCAGTCTCACGGACCAGGAGGCAGGTGCGAGCTGTCCCACGATGGTTGATGCTGTCGACGTCGCTGGACCCAGGATTGGGGCAACAAGTCTTGGCAAATTCAAGCCCACGCGGTGGACCTAAAATGGCGTCTGGAGTGGACCAGGAGGGTCCGGGGTGCTCCTCTTTGGGAAGGGAGCAAGGGCCAGTCTGGAGCAACCAGACCAGCAGTGTTGTCGTTGATCGTCGTCGGGAAGGCCACAAGCCAGCGGGCTAGTAGCCAGACAACGCGGTGAGCAGCCAAAAAGCAGAAGGGCCCCACGCAGATCTCGTGGATGCTGGGGGGCTGGTCTTCGGTGTTGGAGCTGCTCAGGGTCAGGGCTTCTCGGACCCCAAAGCACTCACCAGAGGATCCCTCGGCGGTCGTGCTGGATAGAAGTCGGGCAGTTCTGATGATGGCCGGTCCCTCGAGGTCTCGTCGCACCTACGGTTCTCAGCTTAGCTGTAGAGGTAGGTAGAGGTCAGAGGTGCCAGGGAAGCCGGGTCTCGTCGAGCTGGTCAGTCGGATTCAGGAGGAAGGACGTGCAGCAAACCGCAGAGTTCTTAGATGGTGCCTGCGGATGCAGGGTGACTACTCCTTAGTCACAAGGGAGAAATCTTGAGAAGAGTCAAGAGTTCCTTTCGTGGAAAGTAGTTTCTTGATTCAAAGATGATCTAATTTGGAAGGGTCCCCGCTCCTGCCTTTATCCTAAAGAAAGGGGTGGGTACGCGACTAGGTCCTGCCCTAGGGGTGGGACCAGGAAGGGGGGTGGTTACACCCCTCTCCCATGCCGGACTTTCCCCAGGCCAGGGGCTGGTGTGCCCCTGGAACTGGTTCTAGCCGGCAGATGCGTAGTGAGCACCGGGGTGCCACTTGCAGTCACCTTCCTGTAAAGCCCTGCCTACCCAGGATACACAAAACCCTGTCTGGGATGGTGCTAGCACCGCCCCTGACAGGAAACCCTTTGTCCAAGCTCCCCTCGCTGGAAGGACTCCCAGCTGCAGGGGGTCAGACTCGTGTCTGTGGTGGCAGCATCCATTTTGTGATGTTGAGGCTCGAGTTAACTTTAACCGGGGTTCACAGTTACATACATGTCGTGTCCCTCTAGAAGGGTGGAATGCTAGCCCCGTCGCCAGAATTGGCGAGGGGTTAGTATTCCAATTCGTATGACACCTTACTCGACATGTTTTGATAAAGCGATACCAGAGATAGCATTTAACCGCGAGGATTATAATGCACTTAAGAGTATATGGTATGCGTTATCATGGAACAGCTATTAGGACTTGGTTCCGCAAGCTGCAAACGGGCTCAGCTCATGCCAGAGCACCATCTCACACGATTCCAAGCACTCTGCCTTCAGGATTGTCAAGGCCTGCCGTAGGAGTGACTGATAGGAATCGGTGTGTCCATTTTTTAGGGTTAGATATAGGTATACTATATCTAAAGCAAGGGGTGATTACACCACCTTGCCCCAGCTGTCGTGCAGCCAGTTGTGTCAGATTTAGATGGCCATCCAGGGGTGGCATAATACATGCTTCAGCCCCTGGTAGGCCCTGGGTACACCTATGCCCTGAGTGACAGGGTCTGATAAGGTGGCCCAGTACCAATAGGATAATGCACCTAGGGTACACATGTCAATTTAGTGAGAGAACAGCTAGGCTGTGGGTCTGATTAGCAGGCCCACAGCCAGAGAAAGTCGTAAACCAGTGGAACAAAAGCAAAAAATCTGGGTGATCATAGGATTGCAGACCCTACTCTCCTACATATAGGAGGGCACTATTTTACTCAGGTGTCTATTGTCAAAACTCCTGTCTTTATCTCCAGGGATAATGCTGCCACCAGTGGGTTCTAACCCACTCAATTTCTGCTCTCTGGCAAAGGCAAGTTTCTCCTTGGCAAGGGCAAGTTCTTCCCTTTCAATCCTCAGATTCACTTCCTTCATTTTTGCTTCATGTTCTCTTCTCTGAGGGGAAGTCATCCCTCTCTGAGAAGATGCCTGAGAGATATTGGTGTGAATAGATCTGTTAGAGCCTCTGCAGTGAGACCTAACTCGTCTATTCTCAAGGTTAGGCCTGCTTGTGGATGGGCCTGGCTCCCCAAGTTCCATTCTCATATAGGCTTAAGTTGGCCCTGGTAAGTCTGCTGACTATAGCCTGACCATTGTCTACCTCTCCATCAGAGGATTCCCCATCTTACTCCCCATCTACATCTTCTGTTTCAGGGAGGTTAGACTCAGGTTCACCTTCTAAGGGGGGCATGCTTCCATCTGTAGGATCAGAGGGGCCTGGATTAGAAGCCCTTCTAGCATCATATGAGACCTACCAGAAAAGGAAGGGTAGGGTTAGAACCCTGTTTCAGTTTCCTGGAGGTACACAATTGTCTCATCTTCTGCTGCATATCTGGAAAGGACCTGTGGAGGGTCACTAACCACAAGGGGAGTCACAGTGTTCTCTCCTGTGGTAGACATGCTTTCTAGTGAGGTGTAAGTGGTGCACTTACCTACACTATGGGTTGTCTTACTGATCCCTTGCTAAGAGTTGTAGTGAGGGTGTGCTACTCCCTTTCTACTACAACAGCTGGTTCAGTAGAACTCGAAGTATTTCTAAGCTTGTTATATGTACCTATGGTACCTTATGTGATCTTCCAAATGATATCTCAAGATTATATTTGGTAAAAACTACAGCAAGCTCAAATCCCAACCGCTGCACACCAATGTGAGAAGTTGGCCTGATACAAGGGGATCACTAGAACTAGTGAGCATCATATATCAGTCCAAACAACCCTATGGTGATTGGTTGTAAGTCAACCTTCTAGACCAGCTATCCTAATGGTAGCATGGACAAAGCAGTCTTAGGCTAAACTCTTTTGGCATGTGAAGCCAGCTGCTTTACCACATATAACCCCTTGATTACCAAATGAAAGGACACCACACAGGTAGTTATGAAAATAAACAAGATATTTATTAACTAACAAACACCTCTGAACTCTTTATGAGATCAGAGAGCTAAGCACATAACAAGACTCTTAGGAAAAATACGTTTAAGTTGCACAATTACAATGTTGCCCTAGGGGCACGGCAAACCAAATACTAAGTAAATGGTAAAAAGAAATCGATAGAAGGAATGGAGCTGTCCAGAGGCTGTAGGATCGCTGGGACTACACTACCCTAACTTTAGGTAAGTAATAGGAGGCCTGTCTACAGCTTTCAGAACCAAGTCCTTTAGCTGTTTCCATGATAACGCTATACCATATACTCTTAAATGCATTATAATCCTCGCGGTTATTGCTAACTTTGGCATAGCATTATCAAAACATGTCAAGTAAGGTGTCATACGAATTGGAATACTACCCCCTTGCCAGTTTTGGCGACGGGGGTAGCATTCCACCCTTTTAGAGGGACACGACATGTACCTAACTGTGAACCCCGGTTAAAGTTAACCCGAGCCTCAGCATCACAAAATGGATGCTGCCACCACAGACACAAGTCTGACCTCCTGCTTCTGGGAGTCCTTCCAGCGAGGGAGGCTTGGACAAAGGGTTTCCTGCCTTGGGAGGTGCTAGCACCACCCCAGACAGGATTTTGTGTATTGGGTAGGACAGGGCTGAAAGTAATGAGACATGCCTGGGGCACACAAGGTGTCCCTGTGCATACACTGGTCTAAACCAGTTCCTAGGGCTCTCCAGCCCCAGCTCTGGCGCAAGACCGGACAAAGGATAGGGGATGAAACCACCCCCCTTCCTGGTCCCACCCATAGGAGAGACCTAGTGATAGTACAGCCCCCTTTAGCAGGCTAAAGGTAGGAGCTGGTCCCATTCCGAGTTAGATTAATCCTGAACTGAAACTCTACAAGAAGAAACTCTGGACTTCGACTTTCTGCCAAGAAGACTGAAGAAATCTCCCTTGTGGGCAAGGAGTGTCCACCCTGCACAAGCAGGCACCATCAGCGTTCAGCGGCTTCCCTTTGTTGTCTTCCCTCGAGGATCCAGACTTCAGAGCCCGACGAGGCCCGGATTCCCAGACCTCTCCGACCTCTACCTACATCTGCAGCACCTCGCGTGTGAGCAGTTGCCGCTTTAACATTGGAGACGCGTGGTTATAGGAAGTCCTGCTAAAATATCGGTAAGCGCCCAGGGCAATTTAAAAGGCCTCTATTAATAGCGCACCATCCTTATATTTTAAACAAACGGACAGGCAACTCGTTTTGCTTTGTTTTTTCAGTTAATTCACAGTGAGTCGATCACTGACTTTCGACCATCACAGTGGGTCCACTTCTGACTTTCAACCATTAATTTGGTTTGGGAACGTGATTTAAGAGACGGAAATTCATGGAGCAAGGTAATAAAATACCTTGAGCATTTTTTATATAATTGAATATAGAAATCTGTTGGAAGCCATCGTACCAATTGCTTCCCCCTTCTTATTTTTCACAGCGTGAGGATATGTTCAAATAATCGTATAGCTGTACAAAGTAACTTCAAGATTGAGCTCTGGACTCTGACAAACTGGTGAGCCCAATTTATTAAATAAAAGCTATAATTTATTATTTTCAATTATTTCAGCTCTGCTAAATAGGTAATGTTATGAATTGTTACAGCTTCCTGTTGACAAGAGATCCATCTGAAAACATTTAACCATCAGATTCATTGTGCAGGTAACATTTATGCTCTACCTGGATATGATTGTGATTACAGGACCATATATATATATATATATATATATTTATTACATAGGTCCTCCATTACTTTTTCAGAAACCAGGTCTTGGTATCTGTGCATAGAATAGGATTCTGTGGATTACATGGACTAAACCCAGTTGGAGTAAATAACGACCACTACTCCCTAAACAGGGTAAGCATTTTTGTACCCTTGTCCCTAGTTTATCAATTAGGCAACAGCCCCAATTTCTTACGGTCCATTCATATCTTTTATAGGGTCATCAAGAGATCCCTGTGTTGCCCCGTCCAATATGTCCTGAAGAAGACTCGCATGGCCCAGGCTTAACTGACCGCAAGACGAGTCGAAACGTCGACACTCTATTTAATACCTGGACCACCACCTATATCCCTCCTTGTGATATAGTGCAGATAATTGTTACATCTTATGTCTGATAACAAGATTAGAAATTCCCCTTGGACTATTTGAATGTGGTCAGGTTTTTTGGTCCAGCATTTATTGGCTGGTATTCCTTTGAAATAATAGAAAATGTTTTTTATAAATTGTGTGTGATTTCTTTTCCCTTTCACCCTATCACTTGCACTTTCTTTGACACCCTTTCTATACTGCACGCTATATACGGGGCAATAATAATTCCAGACGTATATAAAAATTTGTGATTTGTGCTACAAATTTTGCATATGACAATAGATTAAAATATTGCATATAATTTTGGACCTTGTTGTTGTTGCCAGTTTCTTATGTTTATCATTAATTGAGTCGAGCTGTGGCAAATAATATATGCTCTCTAATTGATTAAGGTTTGATTCATTGCTCTTGTACAAAGTTATAGGTCCCGGACCATTGTTTGTTAATATCAATTTGATACCCAGGTCCAGTACCTTTGGGTTACCCCATTTCTTTAATGGTTACATCTGCAGCACAGCTGAGATCTGTGGGTGCGACAAGACACGTGGGACCGGCCATCTTGGAAGAAGCAGCACTTCGCTCCAGCACGACTTCTGAGGGAACCTCGACCAGGTGCTTTGGGGACTGAGAAGCCCCGACCCCGAGCAGCTCCTGCACCGAAGACCAGCCCTCCAGCATCCACGAGATCTGTGGGCCCTTCTGCCTTTTTGCTGCTCGACGCGTTGTCTGGTCACTTGCCGGCTGGCTAGTGACCTAGACGACGAACCTTGAAATCCAATCTGCTGGTCTGGTTGCTCCAGACTGGCCCTTTCTTCCCTGCAAAGGAAAAGTACCCGGGACCCTCCAGGTCTACTCCAGACGCCGTTTTCACTCACCGCGTGGGTTGCCTTTGCCAAGGCCTGTTGACTCCAAATCCACATCCGACACCGCCGACAGCGAGAGCCTGCGTGGGACAGCTCGTGCCTCCTTCCTGGTCGTCGAAGACACCTCCTGGTCCACGTGGCTGCAGAGACAAGCGTCCACTCTTCACCTGATCGCGACGACATCTGGTTCCACTCCTGGTTCCACTCCAGTCACTGGCTAATGACTTTGAACATTGTCCCCTCTGCTTTCAGGTTCTCCTCTTCACTGATCCACCCTTGGATCACACCGGACATCTTCCTCCTGGTCGCCTGCAGCAGCTTTTCTTTCAGGCTCCATAGACTTCAACGCCGGAACCAGAAACGACTTCGCACCTATGCACCCGCAGCCTGTGGGTGAGGTAACAAGAGCATTTCAGTGCTCAAGGGTAGATTGACTCTCCTAGTGTCCAGTTCCACAGTCGTTTTAGTCCCAACTAGTCAGGATTGTCCGTACTCACCTTTTACTTGAACTGTACTGTCCATAGACGTTGTTACGCATCTCGCGTGTGAGTTCACACTCCGCACACGTGTTCCGTGGGCCTCCTATTACTTACCTAAAGTTAGGCTAGTGTAGTCCCAGCGATCCTACAGCCTCTGGACAGCTCCATTCCTTCTATCGACTTTCACATTCCACTTACTTAGTATATGGCTTGTTGTGCCCCTAGGGCAACATTGTAATTGTGCAACTTAAACGTATTTTTCCTAAGAGTCTTGTCATGTGCTTAGCCCTCTGATCTCAAAGAGTTCAGAGGTGTTTGTTAGTTAATAAATATCTTGTTTATTTTCATAACTACCAGTGTGGTGTCCTTTCATTTGGTATTCAGGGGGTTATATGTACAACAATGTGCAATCATCCGGACCCAACACTAGGCGGCGATCTATGCACAGATATGAATTCAGCAGCCCACATGCCTCGAACGTGGTAAAACAGCTGGCTTCACATGCCAAAAGAGTTTAGCCTAAGACTGCTTTGTCCATGCTACCATTAGGATCGCTGGTCTATAAGGTTGACTTACAACCAATCACCATAAGGGTTGTTTGGACTGATACAAGGTGATCACTAGAATTAGTGAGCATCATATATCAGGCCAACTTCTCACAACTATCTCACATAATTCCAAGCACTCTGCCTCCAGGATTGTTAAAGCCTGCCATAGGAGTGACTTATAGGAGTATATGTGTCCATTTTAGGTTTAGATATAGGTATACTATATCTACAGCAAAGGGTGATTACACCACCTTGCCCCAGCTGATTGATCAGCCAGTTGTGTCAGATTTGGATGGCCAGCCAGGGGTGGCATAATACATGCTGCAGCCCCTGGTAGGCCTTGGGTCACCTGTGCCCTGGGTACCTATGGTACACTGTACAAGGACTTACAAGAGTGACCCAATACCAATTGGTAAATGCACCTAAAGTACATGGATGTCAATTTAGAGAGAGAACAGCTAGGCTGTGGATCCGATTAGCAGGCCCACAGCCAGGGTAAGTCGTAAACCAGTGCAGCAAAAAGCATAAATCTGGGGTGACCATAGGATTGCAGACCCAACTCTCCTGCAGCGATCTATTGCAAAAGTGTACGATCTGCAGCTTATATGCCTCGAACATAATCTTTATTTGCCACAGGTGGAACATGGTTTGAAAAGGGCCTTCTTTTCCTTATCAGACATCCTGGAAGGGACAGCTAACAATTTTGAAGAGAAATCCTGAAGAAAAACTTCTGAAAGAGTACAGATTGAGCAGAGCTCAAAGGAGACTCCATAAGCACAATGTGCAGTAGAAAATCTGAGGCTCTGAGGTTCCTTCAGGAGGGTTTTATGGGGTGAGGCTCTTCTGATAAACTGATGCTTAGTTTGGTCTCTTTTGCAAAAAGAGGCGGATATGCTACAAAAGAGAATCAGGCCTAGATCTTTTTCTTTCTCTTTTTTACCTACTGCTATGTCATTTTGTTACCAAGACTCCCATTTCGACGACGGGGAATGATACAAAAGCATGAAAATCTATGAAAGTTCCAGTACTGGGGCAAACACAGAGATCCCCTACTACAGAAGCCTATTTCATAAGGCAGTGTAATGATGTATATGCATCACTAGACACATTACAGATGTAACAATTATGGCATGCCAAATATCATACCTTTGACCAATTCATTTATCAGAGTTCGTAAATAGTTGGTCTGCTTCTTCTTGCCCTCACAAACTTGAACCACATCAGCAAGATCTTGACGCACATCCTGAAGTAACTTTGCTCCCATTTTCACTTCTCTTTCAAAGAATCTGAAAAGTGGGTCCTACAGTCCCAGGAAAAAATTAAAGAATTAATTATGGCGTCTGAAACTAAAGAGACATAACAAGATTAGAACAATTATTTCAGATTCATCAATATTACTAGGGATTTTTTCAGTGGGAAGGTCAGCTTGCATTGCAGTAAGAGTTCCAGGTTTACTTCGGATTTGGCTCTCAGGTTTTCAGCTCTCCTGTGGCCTGGACTTATCAGGTTGAAGCAGATCGCCGATGAAAATTTACACCTAAATCCCCAGTTGTCAGAATTTCTAGAGTTCAAGACACATCTAATCCAAAGTGAGAGAACTGAACTATTTTCTCTGCACTATTTAATAGAACATGTGCAAGTTTTAGTAAAGACAGATAAGTCTATTAAAATAAACACGGGCCAATAATTTAAAATATGTAGTTTCCCCAATGTATCTGTTCTTTTCAGTATAAGTGCATCTGAGTAATATGTTAAACGACATCAGTATGGTTAGTCCAAAGATGTATGAAGTTACATATGTTCTCTTAAATCATGCGGTGTTTAAGACAACACACTTGATAAGAGATCCTTGAAATCAAGGAGTCTAGTCAGCTAAAGCAAATAAGATTGTAATACTTAGAACAAGAAAGCATTTACTTTCAGGTTTTAACTTCATGTTCAGGCAGGGTAAGTCTTACACCTTGTGGAGTACTCTCCTCTAGGCATGAACTAATCTGAAAGATTATCCACAAGGAACCAATACTTAATTCACGCCACAATCCTCTCAGGTAAACCCAGTCTACAAACTGCTCTTCTGCGGAAGGGCCAGTGGGTACAAATAGTGGTCTGGTAGACCAGACATCATTCACTTTCTCAAAAGAGTATCACAACACTCCTAGCAAAAACCAAGTCTATTTTACAGGCCAAGTATGTTAGGAATGAAAACTAGCATGATGAAATGATAGTCTGAAACAGTGGGAACAAAATCTGAAAGCGTATGTTAAACAAAATTAGAACAAGGAAAAATTATAAATGAACCCTCAACCAACAGTGAAAAAAAATAAACTCATTAAAATGACTGTATGCCAGTTACAAAATGAGGCCTAATCAAAACTCTGTGAGCAAGTTTTCAAACAGAAAGAAATATGAAATAAAACGTGGAACTTGTGCCATAGCACAAGTTATTTACCTTCGGTAAAATGAATTCCGATATATTCAGAAGCTCTTGCAGATTGCTAAAATGAGCCTCTTTAAACAAGCGGCGGACTTTTTCAGCAGAATGAAAAATACGAGGAACCACAGAAGATGCTCCAATAAAGATGACCGATTTATTCAAGTTCAAAGTTTGCAAGTTGAAAGTTAAAAGGTTGAGATGAAAAGTTTCCCTGTTGCTCTGTGTGAGATTTTTCAAAGACAACGCTTCCCAAGGTCTTACTAGGCGATATGAAGATCATTTAGAGGACTTGGGCTCCAGTGAAACTCTCACCTTAGTGGATTCCCTGGCTGCGCGGTCTGCGGCAATTGGTAGGCAGCCCTACCCATCGAGCTGGCCACACACTGGATGGGGTCTTTTCCAACGACCCCAGACTTCCGACAGGTCCTCCTATTCCCCTGGTGTGGTCCGACCACCTAGCTGTGCCCCTGGAATTTAAGTCCTCCTCTCCTCATATGGTGTCATGTGATACTGGGAAAAGGGAACCCAAGCGGAACTTTAGGAGAATTTCCAATGATACTCTGGCCCCTCTCATGGCCAATCTTAGAACAACCCCTTTGGGGGATGTCAGTGGGGCTGCATTGGAGTTATCTAACTCCATTGTAAGTGCTGTGGACCTCCTGGCCCCCGTTTCATACCGTTACACCGCTAGGAAAATACCCTCGGTCCCCTGGTTTTCAGAAAGACTTAGGCTTCTAAGGCAGGGCTGTAGGAAACAGGAAAGGCTCTGGCGAGCTAGTTGGGATCTCAGGGAAAGGGAAAAGCACAAACTTATCCTTAGAGATTACAAAGCAAAGGTAGTTGAGGAAAAGCAGGCCCATTTTTCCTATCTAACGTCCTCCCTCACTTCTCCTAGGGAATTGTTCAAAATTGTTGATTCCTTGTGCACCCTGCAGACCCCTGATCCTACTATAGGCTCCCAAGAGTTGTGCGATAAGATCTCCCTATTTTTTCATTCTAAAATAGCTGATATTTAGGCCCTCTGGAAATGCAAAGGGACCGGTTGTGTTCTCCTCCCCCCCCCCCCCCCCCCCCCTTTCTGGCCTCTGCCCCCACAGAAGGACGCCCAATAGATCCCCATTTGAGCCTATCCTCTTTCCCCCCTCTTACTTACCAGCAGCTAGACCTGCTTCTGAATAAAACCAAATCTGGATCCACTTTGGGCCCATGTCCCCTTAAGATTCTGAAGGACTGTAGGGAAGTTCTGCTGCCCCTCTTCCTCGAGGTGATGAACCATGCTATGACAGAAGGCATTGTCCCATCTTCTTGAAAAAAGGCAGTGGTCAAGCCCCTGCTGAAAAAGCCGACTAGATCTGGAGATATTAAAAAACTTTCGCCCAAAATCTCTGCTCCTGGCCCCAGCAAAGATGCTTGAGACACACCTCAATCAACATCTGACAGCCTTTCTGGACACCTCTGGCCACCTGGACCAGTCACAACATGGTTTCCGGAAGTTCCATAGCACCGAGTCGGCTCTCACGGTGGTCGTAAATAACATTCGTGCGAAAGTCGACCAGGGCCAGACCACTTTACTGGTCCTGCTCGACTTAACAGCATTTGACACCCTGTCTCCCTCTATCTTAACATCTTGTCTTAGGGAGATAGGATAGGAGTGGAGGGCCCAGCGCTGAGCCTTTTGGCCTCCTTCCTCAATCAGAGGGAGCAGAAGGTCAAGTTGGGAGAGTTCCTATCCCATGCTAGACCTGTGCAATGTGGGGTCCCGCAGGGGTCGGCCCTGAGCCCCACACTTTTTAACATCTATGTGGCCCCACTTGCCAGGTTGGTAAGATCTTATGGGATGGAGGTGGTGTCATACGCAGATGACACCCAAATCATGGTGTCTCTCTCTCACTCGGTGAGTACCTCCGCTTTCAGCTTCAGGAACTGTATGGAAGCAGTCTCACAGTGGATGATACTGAACTCACTGAAGCTGAACGGAGAGAAAACCGAGGTCCTGATCTTCGGCGGAGACCAGAACATCTGGTCTAGCGACTGGTGGCCCCCATCCCTTGGAGCCGGTCCACTGCCCACAAAATCAGCTCGGAATCTGGGCGTTTTGATTGACACCTCGCTTGCTATGGCCCAGCAGGTGAACAGAATGGTCTCCACGTGCTAGGGTGTTATCAGGACCTTGAGGAAAATTACACACTATCCCTCCTACCAAGCCCGCAAACAGATCATGGTTGCCTTAGTCACCTCTCGGCTGGACTACTGCAACGCGCTCTACTCTGGCATCAATAAGGGCCTGATTCAACGCCTGCAGATTGTCCAAAACGCGGCAGCTAGGTTTGTCCTTGCCACCCCCAGCCTGTCTTCTGCCACATCGGCTAGGAAAAGCCTGCACTGGCTTCCGATCCAGGCCAGGATCACCTTTAAGATCCTGTGCCTTGTTTACGGGGCCTTGTCTGGTGAAGGTTCGGAAGGTATTACATCTCTGCTGGTTCCATATGTTCCCAGCAGAAACTTGTGCTCTTCCAGCAAGAGTCTCATGTCCGTCCCTCGGGTGCGTAGAGTCAGGTGGGGAGGAAGGGCCTTTTCCTCTTTGGCCCCTAAACTCTGGAACACCCTCCGACATGCTTTTCAGGAAAGCATTAAAAACGTGGCTTTTTGCAGAGGCATATCTATAACAGGCACCTGGCTCCTATACTATCTATTTTTTTCTGATAGGCGCCTTGATGCCCGTTGGGCTAAGTCGCGCATTATGAGATGGCTTTCATTCATTCATTCATACCAAAAAAGTCTGGCCCAATGAGTCCCTTTAAAGATCACTTTGGCCTTGGGTAGAGCAATTTTCTGCGTTGTCCTCTGATTTAAAGAGAGCTGTGTGATGGGATGATGCAGACTGTATGTCATAGGAATGGTGAAGGAACCCTAAAGCACAAGTTACTACTTGTGTAATGATATATCTTTAAGAGACATTAGTTGGTGATAGATTCCCTACCTTAAAATATCTCCAGGAATCAGTAGGTAGCGTCGTGCGGCTCCACATCTGACGGTAGCATCGTATGCGCCAAGATGACATCACGGAGACTACTTAGGCGCCACCCATGCACGCTGACGTCAGTTCTGTACACTACTTTCCGCGCCAGGAACGCAGAGCCATGCAAGAAACTGAACACTGTGCCATGAAACTAGGGCTCTGAAAGGGATGTTCTTAACCCTAGAAAACAGGTCGCAGAACGGGGAGGATGGGTGGGGCGGTAAGGAATCAATCACTAACAAATGTCTCTTACAGATGGAATATGCTACTTACCAGTATGCATCTGTTCTTGGCATGTAGGGCTGCTGACATTCATATCTGTGCATAGATCGCCGCCTAGTGTTGGGTCCGGATGCTTGCACATTGTTGTCCTGGAAGAGTCTTCGAAGTATCACGAGATAGGTGGCTCCTCCTCTGGACTACAGTGCACATGGGCATACTCTCCATCCTCAGATTGTTTTTCGCCATTGTGGCAGAGATGGAGTGTGATACAGTAAGAGATGTTCATGCAAGAAAGTAAGAGTGAATGCTACAGCTGCGACAGGCACCGGGGAGGAGGGTGGGCGATATGAATGTCAGCAGCCCTACATGCCAAGAAATGATGCATACTGGTAAGTAGCATATTCCGTTCGAGGCATGTGGGCTGCTGAATTCATATCTGTGCATAGAATGTATAGCAGTCTCTCCCTTAGCGGTGGCTACCTGTGCCAGCTGCAGCAGTCTGAAAAAGAGTTTTGAGAACAGCCTGTCCCACAGCTGCTTGGAGTGTACATCTACGCAGTAGTGTTTGGTAAATGTATGTATGGTGGTCCATGTGGCTGCCCTACATATTTCCTCTAGAGGAATGTTCCCTAGGAAAGCCATAGATGCTCCCATTTTGCGTGTGGAATGCGCTTTTGGGGGCACTGTTAAAGTACGTTTAGCTTTAATGTAACATATTTGGATGCATTTAACTATCCATCTAGCTAAGCCATTTTTTGAAATAGGGTTACCTGTGTGCTGCGGTGAGAAGGCAACGAACAACTGCTTTGTCTTCCTAAAGTCTTTAGTCTTGTCTATGTAATATAGCAGAGCTCTTTTCACATCCAGTGTGTGCAGGGCTCTTTCAGGTACTGATTGTGGGTTTGGGAAGAACACTGGCAGTTTTATTGGTTGATTTATGTGGAATTGTGATACCACTTTAGGTATGAATTTAGGGTTTGTCCGAAGCACGACCCTATTTGCGTGAATTTGAATGAATTGTTCTTGAATAGTTAGGGCTTGCAGCTCACTAACTCTCCTAAGCGAAGTGATGGCTACGAGAAAAGCCACCTTCCATGTTAAGAATTGTATCTCACAGGAGTGCAATGGCTCAAAAGTTGGTCCCATTAGTCTGGTTAACACGACGTTTAGGTTCCAGACAGGGGAAGGAGGGTGTCTTGGTGGAATCACTCGTTTGAGGCCCTCCATGAACGCCTTAATTGCAGGCACTCTGAACAGGGAAAGGTGCTGTCTGTTCTGAAGGTAAGCAGCTATGGCTGCTAGGTGTATCCGTATAGACGTACAGGCTAGATTGCAGCGATGTAAGTGCAAAAGATAGCATATGATATTTTGAATGGACGCGTCCAGTGGGTCTATGTCATTGTTACAATAAATGACAAAACGTTTCCACTTTGACGCATAGCAAGCTCTGGTTGTAGGTCTTCTTGCCTCCTTGATGATGTTCATGCAGTCAGGAGGTAAGTTGAGGTAGCCGAACTCTAAGACCTCAGGAGACAGATTGCAAGGTTCAGTTGCTGTGGATATGGGTGCTGAATGTCTCCATGGCTCTGCGTTAAGAGGCTGGGTGCTAGACGTAGCCTTTGATGGGGCACCACGGAAAGTTCTAGGAACGTGGTGTACCATGGTTGCCTCGCCCACGTTGGAGCAACTAGGATTAGCGTCATGGAATGCTGGCGCAGCTTGCGTGCCACTAGCGGTATCAACACATTCCCCTGAGACTTCGAGTGTGGGAACCTTGCGGCGAAGGACCGGCATTTTGCGTTTTCTTTTGTGGCCAACAGGGCTATTTCTGGCTGTCCCCACTGTTAAAAGTATGGTTGAAGCACCGAGGGGTGAATCTCCCACTCGTGCATTTGCTGGCTGTGTCTGCTGAGCAGATCTGCTATCTGATTGTCCTTGCCTGGGAGGTGTTCCGCCAGGAGAAAAATGTTTCTCTGGATGGCCCACTTCCACACTTGTTGTGCCAGATGCGACAGCTGTGGAGAGTGTGTTCCTCCCTGTTTCTGTAGGTAGTACATCGCAGTCATGTTGTCCGTCCGGATCAACACGGTCTTGTTGCAGAGATGTACTTTGAAAGCTTTTATCACCATGAAAATTGCCATCAGCTCTAGCAGGTTGATATGCAGTTTTTTCTGCTGCGTGGTCCATAGGCCCTGTACTGTGTGGTGGAGAACATGGGCTCCCCACCCAATCAGGGATGCGTCCGTTGTCAGCACAATTTGTGGTACAGGTTCCTGGAACAGTCGTCCCTTGCAAAGGTTTTGTGGTTTCTGTAGGAAGGTGGATACCTGACTATGGTTGCCCCCAACTTTTTGCCTGGTGTTTTGCTGGTTTTCCGGCTTAGTTGACCTGGGGCCCTGCCAATCAGGACCCCAGGCCTACTGCTCTCTCTCTAAAATGGATTCCATGTACCTTAGGTACATTTCCAATTGGTACTGGGCCACCTTATCAGACCCTGTAACTCAGGGCATAGGTGTACCCAGGGCCTACCAGGGGCTGAAGCATGTATTATGCCACCCCTGGATGGCCATCTAAATCGGACACAACTGGCTGCACAACAGCTGGGGCAAGGTGGTGTACTCACCCTTTGCTTTAGATATAGTATACCTATATCTAACCTTAGAAATGGCCACACAGATTCCTATCAGTCACTCCTATGGCAGGCCTTGACAATCCTGAAGGCAGAGTGCTTGGAATCGTGTGAGATGGTGCTCTGGCATGAGCTGAGCCCGTTTGCAGCTTGCGGAACCAAGTCCTAATAGCTGTTCCATGATAATGCGTACCATATACTCTTAAGTGCATTATAATCCTCGCGGTTAAATGCTATCTTTGGTATTGCTTTATCAAAACATGTCGAGTAAGGTGTCATACGAATTGGAATACTAACCCCTCGCCAATTCTGGCGATGGGGTTAGCATTCCACCCTTCTAGAGGGACACAACATGTATGTAACTGTGAACCCCGGTTAAAGTTAACTAAAGCCTCAGCTCCACAAAATGGATGCTGCCACCACAGACACGAGTCTGACCTCCTGCTGCTGGGAGTCCTTCCAGCGAGGAGAGCTTGGACAAAGGGTTTCCTGTCAGGGGCGGTGCTAGCACCATCCCAGACAGGGTTTTGTGTATCCTGGGTAGGCAGGGCTTTACAGGAAGGTGACTGCTGAGTGGCACCCCGGTGCTCACTACGCATCTGCCGGCTAGAACCAGTTCCAGGGGCACACCAGCCCCTGGCCTGGGGAAAGTTCGGCATGGGAGAGGGGTGTAACCACCCCCCTTCCTGGTCCCACCCCTAGGGCAGGACCTAGTCGCGTACCCACCCCTTTCTTTAGGATAAAGGCAGGAGCGGGGACCCTTCCAAATGAGATCATCTTTGAATCAAGAACTACTTTCTACGAAAGGAAACTCGAGACTCTTCTCAAGATTTCTCCCTTGTGGCTAAGGAGTAGTCACCCTGCATCCACAGGCACCATCTAAGAACTCTGCGGTTTGCTGCACGTTCTTCCTCAGGAATCCGACCGACCAGCACGACGAGACCCGGCTTCCCTGGCACCTCTGACCTCTACCTACCTCTACAGCTAAGCTGAGAACCGTAGGTGCGACGAGACCTCGAGGGACCGGCCATCATCAGAACTGCACGACTCTTATCCAGCACGACCGCCGAGGGATCCTCTGGTGAGTGCTTTGGGGTCCGAGAAGCCCCGACCCTGAGCAGCTCCAGCACCAAAGTCCAGCCTCCCAGCATCTCCTCGATCTGCGTGGGGCCCTTCTGCTTTTTGCTGCTCACCGCGTTGTTTGGCTACTAGCCCGCTGGCTTGTGGCCTTCTTAACGACGGCCGACGACATCACTGCTGCTGGTCTGGTTGCTCCAGACTGGCCCTTGCTCCCTTCCAAAAGAGGAGCACCCCGGACCCTCCTGGTCCACTCCAGACGCCATTTTGAGCCCACCGCGTGGGCTTGAATTTGCCAAGACTTGTTGCCCCAATCCTGGGTCCAGCGAAGTCGACAGCTTCATCCATCGTGGGACAGCTCGCTTCATCCATCGTGGGACAGCTCGCTCCTCCATCCTGGTCGCCGACAACGTCTCCTGGTCCGTGAGATCGGCAGAGCACAGCGTCGCCCACTCACCTAGTCGAGGTGACTACCATCCGGTGCCCTCCTGGTGCCACCTGACTACTGGCTAGTAGTCACGAACTTGGTCCCCTCTGCTTTCAGGTGTCATCCATCTTGGATCCAGGCTTGGATCAACTCGAACTATCTTCACTGGTCGCCTGCCAGCAACTTCTTTTCTTCAGGCTCCTGGTTCGTCTACGAGGATTCCCGACGTCTTTTGAGACATATGCAGCTGCAGCCCCTGGGCTAGGTAACTTCGGCATTTCGGTGCCCCAGCATAGCCTCACTATCCAAGGGTCAGGATCCACTGTCGTTTTCGATCTACCTTATCGGGTTCGCCCGAGAACACTAATTTTGCCTTTACTAGCTCCCATAGACTTTGTCCCGCATCCCGCGTGAGAGTGCACACTCTGCACCCGAGTCCCCTAGGCCTCCTATTAGTAATCTGAAGGTTCAGTAGTCAAGTCCTAGCGATTCCAAAGCCTATTAGTACAGTACTTACCTGCTAGTAATTTCGCTTTCCACTTTCAGAGTATATGGTTTTTCGTGCCCCTCGGGCATTTGTGTAAATTGTGCAACTTAAAGTATTTTCGTAAGAGTTTTGTTGTGTGCTTAGTACCCTGTCCTCATAAAGAGTACAGGGCTGTTGTGATCTAAATAAATACACTGTTTATTATCATAACACTTGTGTGGTGTCCTTTCACTTGGTGTTCAAGGGGTATATGTGATGGTATAACAGCTGGCTTAACACGCCCTCTAGAGTTTAGCCCGAAGACTGCTCGTATCCACGCTACTAGGATAGCTGGTCTATAAGGTTGACTTACAACCAATCACCATAAGGGTTGTTTGGACTGATACAAAGTGCTCACTAGAATAGTGAACATTATATATCAGGCCAACTTCTCACAGTTTCCACCAATGCAGAGAGTTGTATGCACGACTAGTCACCAACACTAGGTCGTTTAATTGTCCCTGAGCCTGGTTCCACTGCTGTGCTAGGCACTCCTGCAGCGGACGCATGTGAAGTCTTGCATGAGGGACTATGGAGATGCACAAGGCCATCATGCCAATCAGTTGCATAAACACTCGGGCCGGGAGTGAGTGTTGCGGCCTGAACTTTTGGATGAGCGTTTGCATGCTGTTTATTCTGGCAGGATTTGGTTGTGCTTTCGCTGCCAGAGTGTCTATTGTTGCTCCCAGATACTGCTGGACGTGGGCAGGCTGGAGATGGGATTTGTTGTAGTTCAGCGAGAAAACTAGTTCGTGCAGGAGGTGAATCGTGCGCGACATGTGGCTGGCACACTGCTGGGCTGACTGTGCTTGTATTAGCCAGTCGTCCAGATGCACAAGTTACTACTTGTGTAACGATATATCTGTAAGAGACATTAGTTAGTGATAGATTCCTTACCTTAGAATATCCCCAGGCGTCAGACTGGATTCCGAATTTTTTGCGTAGCAATACCCCTGCGCGTCAATAGGCGTCGTCTGTGGCTCCGCGTCCGTCGTCATCGCCGGAATGACGTCGTCGGAGTACTTAGACGCCGCCCATGCGCGCTGACGTCAGTTCTGATACACAGCTTTTCCGCGCCAGATACGCAGAGCCATGATAGAACCAACACTGGTGCCATGAAACTAGGGCCCTGAAAGGGGATAACCCTAACCCTAGATATCGGTTCGCAGAACGGGGAGGATGGGTGGGTCGGTAAGGAATCTATCACTAACTAATGTCTCTTACAGATATATCGATACACAAGTAGTAACTTGTGCATCTGAAAGACACGTTAGTGATCGATTCCTTACCTTAGAATAGATACCCCAGCAATACCAACCCCGGTGGTGGGTCTGCGAACCAATATCACACCAGAAAGTCCTGGAGGACGGAACGGCCAAAGAAGCCATCCCTCCGGACTTGACTGTCCAGGCAGTAGTGTCTTGCGAACGTGTGCAGCGAGGCCCACGTCGCTGCCTGGCAAATGTCCTGTAGGGGACTCCTCGGCCCAGGGCAGTTGTTGCCGTGGCACGAGTGGAATGAGCCCGCAATCCAGCAGGGGGCTCCTTTTTCGCCATGGAGTAACATGCCTGAATACACAAGATGATCCACCGCGAAATGGTCCTCTTGTGTACTGCCTTTCCCTTCTTCGCGCCCACGTAACCAACAAAGAGTTGGTCATCCACCCGGAATTGGCCTGTGCGAGCTAGGTAATAGGAGAGCGCACATTTTGGATCCAGACGGTGGAGCCTCTCTTCCTCTTTCGAGGGCTGCGGAGGCGGAAAGAAGGTGGGCAAAGTAATGGACTGTCCGATGTGGAAGGCCGTGACAACCTTGGGCAGAAAGGAAGGTCGTGTACGCAACACCACCTTGTCTGGATGAACAGATAAGAAAGGTGGAGTAGAAGAAAGAGCCTGGAGCTCACTCACCCTCCTGGCAGAGGTGATGGCGACCAGGAAAGCAGTCTTCAATGTGAGAAGACTGAGAGGACAGTTATGGAGCGGCTAAAAGGGAGCACACATCAGATAAGTGAGAACAAGATTCAAGTCCCACTGGGGCATCACAAAGGGAACAGGAGGGAACATGTGTGTGATGCCCTTCAGAAATCTATTTACAATGGGGGACTTGAATAAGGAAGGCTGATCAGGTAGCCTTAAGAAGGTACCCTTTAAGAGTGCCCAGAGCAGAGCCCTGCTGGGCAAGGGAAAGAAGGAAGAGCAGCACTTCAGAAAGGGGTGCAGAGAGAGGATCCACAGCCTTTGCTGTGCACCATACCACAAATCTGTTCCACCTGCAGGCGTATACCGACTTTGTGGAGGGACGCCTGGCTGCCAGAATGATATCACAGACTTCAGGAGGCAAGTCAAATGGCCTCAACTGTCGCCGCTCAATCTCCAAGCTTGTAGGTGGAGACTGGACAGGTTCGGGTGCAGCACCGTCCCCTGCTGCTGCGACAGAAGGTCCTCCCGAAGAGGCAGACGAATCGGGGGACCGACTGACATGCTGAGTAGCTCGGGATACCAGTATCTTCGTGCCCAGTCCGGAGCCACAAGGATAACCTGGACCCGGTCGCGCCTGATCTTCTTCCGCACTCTGGGCAGAAGTGGTATAGGCGGAAAGGAGTACAATAGTCCGCAACTCCACTCGCGACGAAAAGCGTCTCCGAGCGAGTGCCGCCTTGGAAATTCCAACGCGCAGAACTGATGACATTGCGCGTTCTCTTTTGTGGCGAATAGATCAAACCAAGTCTCTCCCCACTGCAGAAAGAGACCTAGCGCCACGTCCGAGTTCAGATGCCATTCGTGATCCATCAAGCACCGGTGGCTGAGTTTGTCCGCCCTAGCCTTCAGGGATCCTGCCAGGTGTTGAACCACCAAGGAAATGCCTTGATGTTCCAGCCATGTCCAGAGGCGCAGAGCCTTCTGACATAGGGTCCAGGACCCCACCCCGCCCGGTTTGTTGCAATACCACATGGTGGTGGTGTTGTCCGTGAACACCTGCACTCCACTTTCCCGGACAGAGGGAAGGAATGCCTTCAGTGCAAGTCGGATCGCCCGCAGCTCCAAAAGGTTGATATGGAGCCTGGAGCCAGGACCCCGACGGAGACCAGAGGCCTCTGATATCCACCTCTCCCAAGATGCCACCCCATCCCAGGAGGGACATTATATGTCACCACTGTGTGCTCCGGTTGGGGAAGGGAGAGGGATCTGCCATGGACCCAATCGCGATTCGTGAGTGACCACTGCAATTGTTGTCCAGTGCCCTTCGAGTTCTGGACGTGATCGGACAGGTTGCCCTGATGCTGTGCCACTGGAACTTCAGGTCCCACTGCAGAGCCCGCATATGCCATCTGACATGTTGTCCTAGCAGGATGCAGGAGGCCATCAGGCCCAGGAGCCGGAGTGTCATCCTGACAAACCTGGGATAGAGGCCGAAAGATCAGATTCATAGCCTGAATATCCCGGACTCGCTGCTCGGGAGGATAAAGCCAAAACTGCGTCGAATCCAGAACCGCTCCGATGAAGGGGAGCTTCTGAGAGGGACTCAGGTGCGACTTCGGCACATTGATGGAGAAACCCAGCAAATGCAGGAGGTCAGCCGTAGTCTGGAGGTGGGTAACAACTGCCTGGGGCGAGTCCGCCTTTAACAACCAGTCGTCGAGGTAGGGGAAGACTGACACCCCTGACCTGCGCAGATGAGCTGCGACCACCGCCATCATTTTAGTGAACACCCAGGGCCGCTGGTAAGGCTGATGGTGAGCATGGCAAATTGAAAATGCTCCTGGCTCACGTGAACCGCAGATAACACCGGTGGACCGGCAGGACGGTGATGTGAAAATAGGCGTCCTGCAAGTCCAACGCTACCATCCAGTCTCCAGGGTCGAGGGCAGCCAAGACCTGAGCCAGAGTCAACATCTTGAACTTCTCCTTCCGGAGGCAGACATTGACGTTCCTGAGGTCCAAGATGGGGCGCAAGCCCCCCTTGTCCTTCTTGGGGACCAGAAAGTAGTGGGTGTAGGAAGGTGGATATCTGACTATGGTTGCCCCCAACTTTTTGCCTGGTGTTTTGCTGGTTTTTCGACTTAGTTGACCTGGGGCCCTGCTATTCAGGACCCAAGGCCCACTGCTCTCTCTGTAAAATGTATTCCATGTACTCTAGGTACATATCTAATTGGATACTGAGTCACCTTATCAGTCCCTGTACAGTGTACCTTAGGTACCCAGGGCATAGGTGCACCTAGGGCCTACCAGGGGCTGCAGCATGTATTATGCCACCCCTGGCTGGCCATCCAAATCTGACACAACTGGCTGATCAATCAGCTCGGGCAAGGTGGTGTAATCACCCTTTGCTTTAAATATAGTATCCCTATATCTAACCCTAAAATGGACACATATATTCCTATCAGTCACTCCTATGGCAGGCCTTATCAATCCTGAAGGCAGAGTGCTTGGAATTATGTGAGATGGTGCTCTGGGACGAGCTGAGCCTGTTTGCAGCTTGCGGAACCAAGTCCTAACAGCTGTTCCATGATAACGCTATACCATATACTCTTAAGTGCATTATGAACCTCGCGGTCAAATGCTAACTTTGGTATAGCATTATCATAACATGTTGAGTAAGGTGTCATACGAATTGGAATACTACCCCCCTCGCCAATTTTGGCGACGGGGGTAGCATTCCACCCTTCTAGAGGGACACTGTGAGAAGGTGGCCTGATATGCAGTGCTCACTATTCTAGTGAACACTATGTATCAGTCCAGCAACCCTTATTGATGATTGGTTGTAAGTCAACCTTATAGACCAGCTATCCTAGTAGCGTGGATACGAGCAGTCTAAGGCTAAAGACTCGAGAGGGCGTGTTAAGCCAGCTGTTATACCACACATATACCCCTTGAATACCCAGTGAAAGGACACCACACAAGTGTTATGAAAATAAACAAGATATTTATTAAGAATCACAACAGCCCTGTACTCTTTATGAGGACAGGGTACTAAGCACAAAACAAAACTCTTACGAAAATACTTAAGTTAGCACAGTATATACAAATGCCCGAGGGGCACGGAAAACCACATACTCTGAAAGTGGAATGCGAAATTACTAGCAGGTAAGTACAGTACTAATAGGCTTAGGAATCGCTAGGACTTGACTATAGAATCTTCAGATTACTTCTAGGAGGCCTAGGGGACTCGGGTGCAGAGTGTGCACTCTCACGCGTGATGCGGGACAAAGTCTATGGTAGCTAGTAATGACAAAGTTAGTGTTCTCGGGCGAACCCGACCTGGTAGGAGGAAAACGAAAGTGGATCCTGACCCTTGGATAGTGAGGTTATGCTGGGGCACCGAAATGCCGAAGTTACCTAGCCCAGGGGCTGCAGCTGCATAGGTCTCAAAAGACGTCGGGAATCCTCGTAGACGGACCAGGAGCCTGGAAGAAAGAAGTTGCTGGCAGGCGACCAGTGAAGAAAGTTCGATGGATCCAAGCCTGGATCGAAGGAAGATGACACCTGAAAGCAGAGAGGACCAAGTTCGAGACTACTAGCCAGTAGTCAGTGGGCACCAGGAGGGCACCGGATGGTAGCCACTTCGACTAGGTGAGTGGGTGACGCTGTGTTCGCAGATCTCACGGACCAGGAGGCGTTGTCGGCGACCAGGATGGAGGAGCGAGCTGTCCCACGATGGATGAAGCTGTCGGCGTCGCTGGACCCAGGATTGGGCAACAAAGCCTTGGCAAATTCAAGCCCACGCGGTGGACTCAAAATGGCGTCTGGAGTGGACCAGGAGGGTCCGGGGTGCCTCTCTTGAAGAAGGAAGCAAGGGCCAGTCTGGAGCAACCAGACCAGCAGCAGTGATGTCGTCGGGCGTCGCGAAGAAGGCCACAAGCCAGCCGGCTAGTAGCCACACAGCGCGGTGAGCAGGCAAAAGCAGAAGGGCCCCACGCAGATCGTGGAGATGCTGGAGGGCTGATCTTCGGTGCTGGAGCTGCTCAGGGTTGGGGCTTCTTGGATCCCAAAGCACTCACCAGTGGAGCACACGGTGGGCTTGTTGCAAAGAAGTCGTGCAGTCTTGGCGATCGTCGGTCCCTCGAGGTCTCGTCGCACTCACGGTTCTCAGCTTTGCTGTAGAGGTGAGTAGAGGTCAGAGGTGCCAGGGAAGCCGGGTCTCGTCGAGCTGGGTCGTCGGATTCGTGAAGAAGGACTTGCAGCAGACCGCAGTGTTCTTAGGATGGTGCCCGCTTGATGCAGGGTGACTACTCCTTAGCCACAAGGGAGAATCTTGAAGAAGGAAATCTTGATGTCTTTCGCAGAAAGTCGTGTCTTGATTCCAAAGATGATCTAATTTGAACAGGGGGCCCGTTCCTATCTTTATACTAAAAAAGGGGGCTGACCCGGTGACTAGGTCCTGCCTATGGGTGGGACTAGGAGGGGGGTGGTTACACCCCTCTCCCATGCCGGACTTCCCCAGGCCAGGGGCTGGTGTGCCCCTGGAACTGGTTCTGACTGGCCTATGCGTAGTGAGCACCGGGGTGCCACTCAGCAGTCACCTTCCTGTAAAGCCCTGCCTACCCAGGAAACACAAAACCATGTCTGGGACGGTGCTAGCACCGCCCCTGACAGGAAACCCTTTGTCCAGGCTCCCCTCGCTGGAAGGACTCCCAGCTGTAGGGGGTCAGACTCGTGTCTGTGGTGGCAGCATCCATTTTGTGGAGCTGAGGCTTCGTTTAACTTTAACCGGGGTTCACAGTTACATACATGTCGTGTCCCTCTAGAAGGGTGGAATGCTAACCCCGTCGCCAGAGCACCATCTCACACGAATCCAAGCACTCTGCCTTCAGGATTGTCAAGGCCTGCCATAGGAGTGACTGATAGGAATCTGTGTGTCCATTTTTAGGGTTAGATATAGGAATACTATATCTACAGCAAAGGGTGATTACACGACTTTGCCCCAGCTGTCATGCAGCCAGTTGTGTCAAATTTAGGAGGCCATCCAGGGGTGGCATAATACATGCTTCAGCCCCTGGTAGGCCCTGGGTACACCTATGCCCTGAGTTACAGGGTCTGATAAGGTGGGCCAGTACCAATTGGAAATGTACCTAAGGTACATGGAATCCATTTTACAGAGAGAGCAGTAGGCCTGGGGTCCTGATTGGCAGGATCCCAGGTCGACTATGTCAAAAACCAGCTAAAACACAGGGCAAAAAGTTGGGGGCAACCATAGTCAGGAGGTACCTTCCTACAGACACGACATGTATGTAACTGTGAGCCCCGGTTAAAGTTAACACGAGCCTCAGCATCACAAAATGGATGCTGCCACCACAGACACAAGTCTGACCTCCTGATGCTGGGAGTCCTTCCAGCGAGGGAGGCTCGGACAAAGGGTTTCCTGCCTTGGGAGGTGCTAGCACCACCCCAGACAGGATTTTGTGTATTAGGTAGGCCAGGGCTGAAAGGAATGAGACATGCCTGGGGCACACAAGGTGTCCCTGTGCATATGCCGGTCTAAACCAGTTCCTGGGGCACTCCAGCCCCAGAGCTGGCGCAAGACCGGACAAAGGATAGGGGGTGTAACCACCCCCCTTCCTGGTCCCACCCAGGGGAGGGACCTAGTCGTAGTGCAACCCCCTTTAGGAGAATAAAGGTAGGAGCTGGTCCCATTCCAAATTAGATGACTCTTGACAACTTCTCCGAAGAACTCTTGACCATCTCCCTCCTGATTACCAGAAGACTGGAGAATCTCCCCTATGGCCAAGGAGTGACCATCGTGCTTCGCAGGCACCATCAAGCTCCTGTGCGGTTTGCTGCAAAAGTCCTTCCAGCCCGGAATCCGACGACCCAGCTCGACAAGACCCGGACCTCCAGACCTCTCTGACCTCTACCCACATCCACAGCCCAGTTGAGACCCGTGGGTGCGACAAGCAACGTGGAGACGGCCATCTTGAGAAACCTGCACAGCGCTTCCAGCACGACCACCGAGGGATCCTCGAGTGAGTGCATTGGGGTCTGAGAAGCCCCACACCGACGCAGCTCCTGCACCAAAGATCAGCCCCCCAGCATCCACAAGATCTGCGTGGGGCCCATTTGCCTGGTTGCTGCTTGTCCTGTTGTCTGGTCACTTGCCGGCTGGCTCGTGACCTCAGAGACGACGATCCGAAGAATCCAACACTGCTGGTCTGGCCCCCCAGACTGGCCCTTGCTTCCTTGTAAAGGGGAAGCACCCCGGACCCTTCTGGTCCGCACCAGACGTCAGCTTTGTTCCACCGTGTGGCTTGCATTTTTGATAGCGTATTGCTGGGATTAATGAACACAACGTGAGCAGCGTGTACATTATTTCGTACCTATATGCACCTACAACTAGGTCGCTCCCACTTAAAATACTGTCTGCGCAGCACAAATGATAGTGACCCACCTAAAGCTTAAACCTAAGACTATTGTATATCGTGGGATGCTCCACAGGCTATTACAAGTATTATAATGCCAATAGATTTAAGAAACTTTAGCATCTAATGTGCACCCTTTCTTGTACCCTCTGACAGACACTGCAGGATCTCTGACTGCTCACAGGCTCGTTTAAGCGCAAATTATGTGCATCGACCCCTAATTTGTCTCAGAAATTTGATAATAATTCACCTAACATACACTGGGTAAGATCTACCTCTAAGTAGTAATGGGCTCTCTCTATAAAAACTGAATACATCGTGAAAATATTTACCATTACTTTTTCTAGATGAATTCTACTGTGTATGAATACGCGAACCCTATGTGAGTGAAGTTCAGACGCTACATCCCACTTGGATGAGCGATCTCCGCATTCGATAGGTATGTCCTTTAACATCTAAATAAGTTTTTTTCTTGTGACCACTAATACACAGATCTAAAATATAAGTTCTTAATTTCCAGTCAGGTCCCTAGGATATTGTGATCCTTCCAAGATCTTCTTGCGGATGACGATAATCCGCAAACAGGTATTTACAAAGCATACAGACCTAGACTAATAGATGGACACCACTACTGATTCATAAAGGGTTTCATATAACATCCTATATATAATTTCTTTAATTGAATGATTTCGCATTAATGCTGAACATATAGATTTGCAACTATGAAGTCGTCATAGCAATGATTTAATGTATGCGCCCATTTGTTTGATATGGATACAATGACCCTGATGTAATATAGGTCTTTCAACCCAAGAGTTAAATGGTTTGTTTGAACACAAAATGGTTCTAGAATGTTTTTGATTTTACTACAAATAGAACATGAGAAGTAAATGTTTATTGTGGACAGATTACACCAATGCAATGCTTGTTGTCTTTTAAATTAATGAACCACAAAGTGATATTGTCTTTAGAAGCATGAACTTTATGTTCACGTATATGTTGTAAATATAATGTCTTTTGTCGCTACAGTTTAGTGTAATTGTTTTGTCACCAGGGTGTGTTGAATATAGCCAATGTAATATTGTAACTGTAAATATCTTTTAACTTGCAGACTACAATATTTCTATACAGATCTGAACTGATTACAGTCCTGAGGATGGTTTCATCAAATAACTGCTAAGAAAACGAAACGTCGACTTTGCACTTCATCCCTTGCTTTGTTTTACTCAATGTGTTTTGGGATAGGTGTCTTTTAGGTTCTGTTGAGTCACTTAGCAATTTATTTTTATGTGTACCCACAGTCCTAAAATCTTATTCGCTTATTTGTCTGTATATGAAGCTGATTTTTCTTAATGAATTATTTGATAAAAACACTTTTTTCGTATACACCCTGTGTCTTTGTTTATATGTTTCATGTTGACAACACAATTTGATCAGTTTTGATTCACTTATTGTAAGGACGATAAATTGGTTCTTCTCATATTAATTTTAAATAACAAAACTTAGATTGAACAAAGTCCCTTGAAGGCATCTTTACCTTTCTATATTTACTTACCCAAGCCCTCAAGGGTATTCCGGGTTGCTCACTTCCTTAATAATTGCATTAGCCAAGGCCTGTTGTCCAGATCGACGATCCGACACCGCCAACAGCAGCAGACTACGTGGGATAGCTCGTGCCTCCAGCCTGGTCGTGAAGAGCAGCTCCTGGTCCGCGCAGCTACAGAGAGAAGCAACCCTTCCTTCACCTGACTGCGGCGACAGCATCGGGTTCCCTCCTGGTTCCAGCACCGTCACTGGCTAGTGACCGAGACTCTGTCCCCTTCCCTTTCAGGACTCCTTCTAAGTTCCATCCTTGGAACCACCAAACTCCTCCATCTGGCTGCCTGCCAGCAACTCCTTGCTTCAGGCATCACCGGGGTCAACGCAGCAAACCCGACGCAACTTCAGCCCTATGCACCCGCAGGCTGTGGGTTAGGTAACTAAAGCTTCTAGGTGCTGAAGTCTGTGTACACTATCCCAGTGTCCAGGTCCACTGTTTTTTTCCCCTCCATCCAGCCGGGTTCATCCGGAATCCGTAACTTTCTAAACTGTAAGATCCATAGACGTTGGTACGCATCCCGCGTGAGAGTTCCCACTCTGCACGTGAGCCCCGTGGGCCTCCTGCTCCTTACTTACCTAGTTTGTAGCGTAGTCCCAGCGGTCCTTTAGGCTCTGGATCTCCTTACAGTATTTTCTTTCCTCGCATTCCATTGTTTTGAGTATATGGTTTGTCGTGCCTGTGAGAAGTTGGCCTGATATGCAGTGCTCACTATTCTAGTGATCACTATGTATCAGTCCAAACAACCCTTATTGATGATTGGTTGTAAGTCAACCGATAGACCAGCTATCCTAGTAGCATGGACAAGAGCAGTCTTCGGGCTAAACTCTAGAGGGCGTGTTAAGCCAGCTGTTATACCATCACATATACCCTTTGAACACCAAGTGAAAGGACACCACACAAGTGTTATGAAAATAAACAGTGTATTTATTTAGATCAGAACAGCCCTGTACTCTTTATGAGGACAGGGTACTAAGCACACAACAAAACTCTTATGAAAATACTTTAAGTTGCACAATTTACACAAATGCCCGAGGGGCACGAAAAACCATATACTATGGAAGTGGAATGCGAAATTACTAGCAGGTAAGTACTGGACTAATAGGCTTTGGAATCGCTAGGACTACGTTACTGAACCTTCAGATTACTAGTAGGAGGCCTAGGGGACTCGGGTGCAGAGTGTGCACTCTCACGCGGGATGCGGGACAAAGTCTATGGAGGCTAGTAAAAGCAAAGTTAGTGTTCTCGGGCGAACCCGATAAGGTAGACTGTAAACGAAAGTGGATCTGGACCCTTGGATAGTGAGGCTATGCTGGGGCACCGAAATGCCGAAGTTACCTAGCCCAGGGGCTGCGGCTGCATAGGGTTTAAGTGTCGTCGGAAACCCTCGTTGACGAACCAGGAGCCTGAAAGAAGGAGTTGCTGGCAGGCGACCAGTGAAGATTGTTCGGTGGATCCAAGCCTGCATCGAGGATGGAAGACACCTGTAAGCAGAGGGGACCAAGTCCTGAAACACTAGCCAGTGATCAGATGGGCACCAGGATGGCACCGGATGGAGTCACCTCGACCAGGTGAGTGGGCGACGCTGGGCTCTGCAGTCTCGCGGACCAGGAGGCGTTGTCGGCGACCAGGATGGAGGTGCGAGCTGTCCCACGATGGTTGATGCTGTCGACGTCTCTGGACCCAGGATTGGGGCAACAAGCCTTGGCCAATTCAAGCCCAAGCGGTGGACCTAAAATGGCGTCTGGAGTGGACCAGGAGGGTCCGGGGTGCTCCTCTTTTGGAAGGGAGCAAGGGCCAGTCTGGAGCAACCAGACTAGCAGTGTTGTCGTCGTCGGTAAGGCCACAAGCCAGCGGGCTAGTAGCCAGACAACGCGGTGGGCAGCTGTAGGAAGGTACCTCCTGACTATGGTTGCCCCCAACTTTTTGCCTTGTGTTTTAGCTGGTTTTTGACATAGTCGACCTGGGGCCCTGCCAATCAGGACCCCAGGCCTACTGCTCTCTCTGTAAAATGGATTCCATGTACCCTAGGTGCATTTCCAATTGGTACTGGGCCACCGTATCAGACCCTGTAACTCAGGACATAGGTGTACCCAGGGCCTACCAGGGGCTGAAGCATGTATTATGCCACCCCTGGCTGGCCTCCTAAATTTGACACAACTGGCTGCATGACAGCTGGGGCAAAGTCGTGTAATCACCCTTTGGTGTAGATATAGTATACCTATATCTAACCCTAAAATGGACACACAGATTCCTATCAGTCACTCCTATGGCAGGCCTTAACAATCCTGAAGGCAGAGTGCTTGGAATCGTGTGAGATGGTGCTCTGGCATGAGCGGAGCCTGTCTGCAGCTTGCGGAATCAAGTCCTAATAGCTGTTCCATGATATCGCATACCATATACTCTTAAGTGCATTATAATCCTCGCGGTTAAATGCTCTCTTTGGTATTGCTTTATCAAAACATGTCGATTAAGGTGTCATACGAATTGGAATACTAACCCCTCGCCAATTCTGGCGACGGGGTTAGCATTCCACCCTTCTAGAGGGACACGACATGTATGTAACTGTGAACCCCGGTTAAAGTTAAACGAAGCCTCAGCTCCACAAAATGGATGCTGCCACCACAGACACGAGTCTGACCCCCTGCAGCTGGGAGTCCTTCCAGCGAGGGGAGCCTGGACAAAGGGTTTCCTGTCAGGGGCGGTGCTAGCACCGTCCCAGACATGGTTTTGTGTATCCTGGGTAGGCAGGGCTTTACAGGAAGGTGACTGCTGAGTGGCACCCCGGTGCTCACTACGCATAGGCCAGTCAGAACCAGTTCCAGGGGCACACCAGCCCCTGGCATGGGGAAGTCCGGCATGGGAGAGGGGTGTAACCACCCCCCTCCTAGTCCCACCCATAGGCAGGACCTAGTCACCGGGTCAGCCCCCTTTTTTAGTATAAAGATAGGAGAGGGCCCCCTGTTCAAATTAGATCATCTTTGGAATCAAGACACGACTTTCTGCGAAAGACATCAAGATTTCCTTCTTCAAGATTCTCCCTTGTGGCTAAGGAGTAGTCACCCTGCATCCGCAGACACCATCCTAAGAACACTGCGGTCTGCTGCAAGTCCTTCTTCACGAATCCGACGACCCAGCTCGACGAGACCCGGCTTCCCTGGCACCTCTGACCTCTACTCACCTCTACAGCAAAGCTGAGAACCGTGAGTGCGACGAGACCTCGAGGGACCGACGATCGCCAAGACTGCACGACTTCTTTGCAACAAGCCCACCGTGTGCTCCACTGGTGAGTGCTTTGGGGTCCGAGAAGCCCCAACCCTGAGCAGCTCCAGCACCGAAGATCAGCCCTCCAGCATCTCCACGATCTGCGTGGGGCCCTTCTGCTTTTGCCTGCTCACCGCGCTGTGTGGCTACTAGCCGGCTGGCTTGTGGCCTTCTTCACGACGCCCGACGACATCACTGCTGCTGGTCTGGTTGCTCCAGACTGGCCCTTGCTTCCTTCTTCAAGAGAGGCACCCCGGACCCTCCTGGTCCACTCCAGACGCCATTTTGAGTCCACCGCGTGGGCTTGAATTTGCCAAGGCTTTGTTGCCCAATCCTGGGTCCAGCGACGCCGACAGCTTCATCCATCGTGGGACAGCTCGCTCCTCCATCCTGGTCGCCGACAACGCCTCCTGGTCCGTGAGATCTGCGAACACAGCGTCACCCACTCACCTAGTCGAGGTGGCTACCATCCGGTGCCCTCCTGGTGCCCACTGACTACTGGCTAGTAGTCTCGAACTTGGTCCCCTCTGCTTTCAGGTGTCATCTTCCTTCGATCCAGGCTTGGATCCATCGAACTTTCTTCACTGGTCGCCTGCCAGCAACTTCTTTCTTCCAGGCTCCTGGTCCGTCTACGAGGATTCCCGACGTCTTTTGAGACATATGCAGCTGCAGCCCCTGGGCTAGGTAAATTTCGGCATTTCGGTGCCCCAGCATAGCCTCACTATCCAAGGGTCAGGATCCACTTTCGTTTTCCTCCTACCAGGTCGGGTTCGCCCGAGAACACTAACTTTGTCATTACTAGCTACCATAGACTTTGTCCCGCATCACGCGTGAGAGTGCACACTCTGCACCCGAGTCCCCTAGGCCTCCTAGAAGTAATCTGAAGATTCTATTGTCAAGTCCTAGCGATTCCTAAGCCTATTAGTACTGTACTTACCTGCTAGTAATTTCGCATTCCACTTTCAGAGTATATGGTTTTCCGTGCCCCTCGGGCATTTGTATATACTGTGCTAACTTAAGTATTTTTATAAGAGTTTTGTGTTGTGCTTAGTACCCTGTCCTCATAAAGAGTACAGGGCTGTTGTGATTTTAATAAATACACTGTTTATTTTCATAACACTTGTGTGGTGTCCTTTCACTGGGTATTCAAGGGGTATATGTGTGGTATAACAGTTGGCTTAACACGCCCTCTCGAGTCTTTAGCCTTAGACTGCTCGTATCCATGCTACTAGGATAGCTGGTCTATAAGGTTGACTTACAACCAATCATCAATAAGGGTTGCTGGACTGATACATAGTGTTCACTAGAATAGTGACCACTGCATATCAGGCCACCTTCTCACAGCAGCCAAAAAGCAGAAGGGCCCCACGCAGATCTCGTGGATGCTGGGGGGCTGGTCTTCGGTGCTGGAGCTGCTCAGGGTTGGGGCTTCTCGGACCCCAAAGCACTCACCAGAGGATCCCTCGGCGGTCGTGCTAGACAGAAGTCGTGCAGTTCTGATGATGGCCGGTCCCTCGAGGTCTCGTCGCACCTACGGTTCTCAGCTTAGCTGTAGAGGTAGGTAGAGGTCAGAGGTGCCAGGGAAGCCGGGTCTCGTCGTGCTGGTCGGTCGGATTCCGAAGGAAGGACGTGCAGCAAACCGCAGAGTTCTTAGATGGTGCCTGCGGATGCAGGGTGACTACTCCTTAGCCACAAGGGAGAAATCTTGAGAAGAGTCGAGAGTTCCTTTCGTAGAAAGTAGTTTCTTGATTCAAAGATGATCTAATTTGGAAGGGTTCCCGCTCCTGCCTTTATCGTTAAGAAAGGGGTGGGTACGCGACTAGGTCCTGCCCTAGGGGTGGGACCAGGAAGGGGGGTGGTTACACCCCTCTCCCATGCCGGACTTTCCCCAGCTCAGGGGCTGGTGTGTCCCTGGAACTGGTTCTAGCCGGCAGATGCGTAGTGAGCACCGGGGTGCCACTTGCAGTCACCTTCCTGTAAAGCCCTGCCTACCCAGGATACACAAATCCCTGTCTGGGATGGTGCTAGCACCGCCCCTGACAGGAAACCCTTTGTCCAAGCTCCCCTCGCTGGAAGGACTCCCAGCTGCAGGGGGTCAGACTTGTGTCTGTGGTGGCAGCATCCATTTTGTGATGCTGAGGCTCGAGTTAACTTTAACCGGGGTTCACAGTTACATACATGTCGTGTCCCTCTAGAAGGGTGGAATGCTAACCCCGTCGCCAGAATTGGCGACGGGGTTAGTATTCCAATTCGTATGACACCTTACTCGACATGTTTTGATAAAGCGATACCAAAGATAGCATTTAACCGCAAGGATTATAATGCACTTAAGAGTATATGGTATGCGTTATCATGGAACAGCTATTAGGACTTGGTTCCGCAAGCTGCAAACGGGCTCAGCTCATGCCAGAGCACCATCTCACACGATTCCAAGCACTCTGCCTTCAGGATTGTCAAGGCCTGCCATAGGAGTGACTGATAGGAATCTGTGTGTCCATTTTAGGGTTAGATATAGGTATACTATATCTAAAGCAAAGGGTGATTACACCACCTTGCCCCAGCTGTCGTGCAGCCAGTTGTGTCAGATTTAGATGGCCAGCCAGGGGTGGCATAATACATGCTGCAGCCCCTGGTAGGCCCTGGGTACACCTATGCCCTGAGTTACAGGGTCTGATAAGGTGGCCCAGTACCAATTGGTAAATGCACCTAGGGTACATGGAATCCATTTTAGAGAGAGAGCAGTAGGCCTGGGGTCCTGATTGGCAGGGTCCCAGGCCAACTAAGTCGGAAAACCAGCAAAACACCAGGCAAAAAAGTTGGGGGCAACCATAGTCAGGTATCCACCTTCCTACAGTGCCCCTAAAGCCCTCTTGTAAATATTGTGCGAACTCTTATTTCCTTATTAGTATTGTCATGTGCTTAGCCCTCTGACCTCATAAAGAGTTCAGAGGTGTATGTTAGTTAATAAATATCTGTTTATTTTCATAACAACCTGTGTGGTGTCCATTCACTTGGTATTCAAGGGGTTATATGTGGTAAAACAGCTGGCTTCTTATGCCATTCAGAGTTTAGCCTAAAGACTGTTTTTGTCCACGCTACTAGGATAGCTGGTCTATAAGGTTGACTTACAACCAATCACCATAAGGGTTGTTTGGACTGATACAAGGTGATCACTAGAACTAGTGAGCATCATATATCAGGCCAACTTCTCACAGTGGGAAAAACAATCCCACCCTACTTCTGGCCCAGGAACGCGTTTGATGTCCCCCTTGGCCAAGAGGGCCATGACTTCCTGCTGGAGAAGTGCAAAGTGACATCCCGACATGCAGTGGAACTGAGATGGCATGACCGGAGGGTAGACTCGAAGGGGAGGGATTAACATCTCCAGACGAGTTGCAGCACCCACCTGTCGGAAGTGACAGAAGGCCAATGGGGAAGGTGATGTCAAATCCTGCCACCCACTGGCTTGGGGTGCACCCCGAAGCTCAGACTAGGAAGGCTTCGAGGCAGATGTCGAGGGGGGGAGGTGAGGTGGACTGGACCTTAACCCTTAGCCTCCACGCGCCCACGGCCATGCTGAGTTTGGTTCTGCGCAGGCTTTTGACTGAACGAACGGGCAGGGGCGTCCCTTCCCTGGCCACGGAAGGAGTGAAAAGTAGACGTGGCCGGGCAAGAGGCGGAAAGGCCCAAGGACTTGGCAGTAGCTCGAGTCTCTTTAAAACACTCCAGGGCACTGTCGGCCATATCCCCAAACAAGCGAGTGCCATCGAAGGGCATGTCCATGAGTAAGCTCTGGACATCTGGGGAGAACCCGGTAGACGTCAACTAGGCGTGGTGACGAAGTGCCACAGTCGTGGAAATCGCCCTAACAAGAGAGTCCGCGATATCTAAGCCACTTCGAATGGCAAATTTAGCCGCGTCCTTACCCTCAGCCACAGCCTAGGACAGCACAGCCTGGACCTCTTCAGCACACTGGGGCAATTCCTCAACAACGGTATCCCACAACGCGTGGGAATAGCGGCACAATAGACATGCAATGTTCATCGAACGCAGCCCCAGGCTGGCCGACGAGAACAACCGCTTACTGAACTGCTTCAGCTTCTAAGAGTCCTTATCCAGCAGCGCAGTGGGAAAGGCACTCTGGGACATCATGGCTTGAATGACCAGGCTCTCGGGTGTAAGGTGAATGGTCAAAAAGGCAGGATCACCCGGCACCGGGCGATGATGCCTGGCGACCTTCTTGTCCACCGGCGCCCCTGTGGCCGGCCACAACCAAGTGCCCAACAGGACATCAGTGAGGGCGTCATTGAATGGTAACAGCGGCTCCGATGAAGTGGATGCCAACTGAAGCACCTCAGTGAGGAGATTTTTTTTCAGGGCCACCGTAGGGAGATCAAGTTTAAGGACCTCAGCTGCCCGACGGAGCACCACAGTATATGAGGCACCTTCCTCCATAGTGGACGGGGGAGAGGCAAACCCCGGGTCAGAGAAGACGTCGAGGCTGCCGGTCTCCTCCAAGTCGTCCGCCTAATCCTGCTTGGAGTCGCACTGACGAGCAAGCGGGTCCTCGGACTCCTCCCAGTCATCCTCAGCCGCCGTGTGCGGTGCAGACCGCGGCGGCGGGGCAGGGACCGGGGGAGGAACACACGGCATCGGAAACTGCGCCGGGAACGGCGCCGGCCGGGGCCGAACCGGTGCCATGTCCGAATTCGGAACCCAGGCAGGGACAAACCCGTCCGGGAACCGGGGCAGAGGTGGAACCAATGGCATTCACTGCGGCGCCACAGGCGAAGCCGAGGGCGGCGCTGGGGATGGTAGCGCAGGACATCTTGGTGCGGGCGCAGGATCCTGCGCTGCTGGGGCCGGAGCCGCAGGAGGTGTCGATGGCCCAGCAGGATCCTGACAAGGGGCCCAAAGGCGCACCAGTGGGAGCCAGAGGCCTAAAGAGGCGGTCCATGGCAGCAAGAAACTCTTGCACCTGTGAGGGAGTCGCCAATGGATCTGGGTAAGGCGGGTCGGATGTAGGACTCACAGGCTTCGAAGGAGCCATGGGGGCAGAACCCCTGTTCCCCTCGTCCGCATCAGAGGACCGATGGGGGAGGGGATCGGGGGAGGGGGCATTGGAGAGCGACAACCCTTCTTCGACTTCTTTTAGTGTTGTCTCTTACCCGAATCACAGAGTGAAGACTTGGAGCCCGATGAGCCGTGATGGTGGCCCTGCAAGCATTCGAGAGAGCGGCCCCTGGACCGCGAGCGGCGCTGGGACGAGTGCCGAACTTCAAGCAACTTCCGGCGCCACTCTCTCAAGGCCTACTGGCATGGCCCGACAGGACCGGGAATCGTGGTCGTGCTCCAGGCAGTAGAGAGCGAAGTCGTGGGGGTCCACCACCGACATACTGCGACGGCAGGCCCCACAGGACTTAAAACCGGGCATCCATACGCACCGGAGAAGATCAACAAGAGACAAAAGTACCAAAAAAGATAGTCAAAAAGTGACTAGGGTACCTGCTCTAACCAGATCTGCGCTTAATGGCGCAGAAAAAGAAAGAACTGACATCAGCGCGCATTGGTGGCTAAGTAGTCTCTGTGACGTCATCTCAACGCATACGCCGCCATTGGCGGACGAGGAGCCACACGACGCCACCTACTGACGCGCAGGGGTACTGCTAGCAAAACTTTCCGGATCCAGTCTGACGCCTGGGGATATTCTAAGGTAGGGAATCTATCACCAACGTGTCTCTTTCAGATATTATTTTTATGTCAAAGACACATGGCCCAGTCCGCAGCGCAGATGCCAGCTCCGCACCGCAGGCTTATACTGAGCGTTCGGAGACAGATCACAGGTCCCTGCCTATGCAGAGTTGTCCGGCCGCCGACATCCGGACGGGGGGAGGGAGGGAAAGTGAAAGCGCAGGCGCGCGCTGTGTTCCCGCGTGGACAGGAGATGTGCATGTGTACAGAGTGCACATCTCCTGCCTGTATGCGTGCACATCTCCTGTCCCCTTTCGGCAGAGAAACCAACAACTATAGGTCTCGCCAAGGCAAGCAACGCATGCGCTGCATCGCTAGGCGAGACCTAAAAAATGAAGTATATGTTGGACATCCTGAAGCCCAGGAACAAACATTAACTTAATATAGGTGATGTGGGTTTCATACTCACAGACGAAATCAGGGAAACAGAGTGCAACTATTCTGTCATGTGAAGTGGCATGCCAGACCCTGAGACAGAGAAGTCTAAAATAGACCATAAAGAAGGAGCACCCTCAGAAGCCATACTATTCTTAGCTCTTGTCTTGTTCACCATTCTCCCTGAACCCCTATTGCCCTTTAATGAAGCACTGGCTAATGTCCTTCTAGGAACATGGTCCACACCTAACACAGGGGCTCCTGTGAACAAGACAATTGCCAGCTGCCATCGTCCGGCCAGGGTGCCCACCATTCTCCCCACTACTGCTAATTTGCAGCAAAAGCTATGAAAGTAAAAATCTTTGCCAATGATCTATTATATTTTGATGCCGTCACTTTTCCAACAGCTATAAAAGTCATGGGTCATTCCTTAGAGTAGGAAATCTGCAGATCATTCTCCAAAGGAAAACATTACCAGATACATCTCAAGCTTAAAAAATGTATTGACATAATTGTTGTCTGGGCATGTTTTGTGAACAGTTTACCTTAATGTTGTCCACTGTTCGTTTAAGATGGTTCAGTGCCTGTGGGATGACTTGGAGCCAGTTGCAGGCAGTAGTGTGTAGAGTTCTCATCCAAACAGGACGACCGTCTGAGGTGGAATCTGTCCTTTGCTTCTTCTCTGTTTCTGCATAGGCCAAGTCGTCTTCATCCTCGAGCATCTGCATTTTCAGCATTTTACTAATCATGTCAACTCCTGCGCAACAAAATAAAGAAACATGATGAAACAAAGCATTATGGTTGTGTAGGAAGAATTTTGTTTTTACGTTTCTACCATTACTTTCAGGCTTCAAATCTCTTGGGCTCCAGGTTGTGGAAACTATTATACAACTAAGGAGCCAAAAAAAAAAAGGAATAAGTTAACTTACCCACAGTAAAACTCTCTGGTGGATACTCTAGCGAAGCATACATTCCTTACCTTGTGAATCTCCTCATGTGCCAGACTGGATCTGGAATTTTTTTGCCATAACTCCAGTGCACCAGCATGTAGTGCCATCATCTATCCACTGCAATTTGAAACCGCCTCTAGACTGGATAACAAGGAGCCACATATAAGCACCACCCCAGCCCAGAACGCCAGTTAATATACCATATCCTTTGGTGCCGTCGGATGCAGTGTGTGATTCAAAAATTAAAATGAACTGGCGGTGTATGAATCCCTCATTAATTCTCAAAAGTGCACTCCACTGAAAAAGGGGGGGGGGGGGATTTAGGCAGCCAGTGAGTAATCTTTGGTTAGATAAGTATCTATTAGAAAGAGAGTTTCCCAATGTAAGAAACTTGCTATTGTGATGGATGCAGATTTCTCACATTGAGAAAGACTACTGAAGCAATGCCCTTTCAGAACAAAGAGCATTTAGACTAGGACGTCCTGCAGGACTGAACAGACAAAATGTCCATCACTGCAGAGTTGGCATTCAATGCAGAAGTCTCTGGTGAAAGTATGGACGATAGCTGTCAAAAACCGCAACACCACTAACCAAAGTCGTAGTAGCAGCCATTGCTTTGGTGAAATGAGACAGAAGGCCCTATTAAGGAGGCAAGATGGCGGCCGCTTGATCCCGAGTGAGCGTCTCCCCTGTCTGGTTTTGATGGAATGAAGGTGTTTCCGTGAGCATAACAGTACAGAACGGAGAAAAAGAGGAGTGAGAATACTCTTGAGAAGTGAAGAACTTTGAAGAGCTATCGGGTCGTGCATTTACCTGAGAAGTTAATGTTTTTATGGCGGAATCCCAGCGTCTCGGTTCGGGCGGTTCGGCTGGCGGCGACCTTCCTCCGGAGTCGGGCGCACCTGTGGAGTGTGTGGTCTCCAAAGAATCTGAAGCAGGAAGCTGCCGTGTTTGGCAAATTTGGTGCTCGTATGGCGCCGCCTCGTAAGACGGAAAGAATCCTGCCTGCGCTATGGAAGAACCACCGGCTGCCGCTCGGAAAGGAGTGCCGGCGCTGGTACCGAATCCAGAAAAGGAAAAAATTGGTAAAGCTGAGAGAACTGGCCCCAAGGTTTTACCGGTGAGTCTTGAGAAGGGCTCAGCTAAGGGGAGAGTTATGGAGAAGTCACAACCCCCAGAAAACGTGAGTGAGGACTGCAAAAATAAAGGTTTGTGGACTCAGGCTTCAACCACGGCCGGCGTCGGACGGGGGAAAATGGCAATAATCCCCGGGATGTTCTCTGGGAAGGGGCCCGGGAGAAAAAATCAGCACCAAAATGTCAAAGCACTATCTGGGGGTGTAGGAGAGGCGGAAAATCGCAAGAACGATGAGCAGCCCGTGATAGAAAAAGCAAAGGGGGCACAAGTCCATATAGAAGAGCAAAGTGGTTCATTGCAAGATACGAGGGATACGGTGACCTTGGGATCGGGGCGAGAGATAAAGCAGGGCTCTGATGTTAGTATGGGTTCTCAACCATCAATGTCTGATATGGCTGCGCCCGGAGGAAATCAAGGAATTATCAATGTCACCGAGAGCTTAGCACAGATCCTCGACATTGACTAGAGTGAAACCAAGTTCTCCACTCCCTCTAGAGGAAAACTACATTCAGGACCTGCAGGGGGTAATTTTTATGAGGCTCAAGAAGGAGATAGTTTCTTCTCGGTCCCTGAAGACTCTGAGACCACTGCAGATTCTACTGATTCTGCTAAAGGGGACGCAATGTCAGGAGATGAAAGCGGGAATCCCCCAAATACCGGAGACACATTGAGGAGGATGATCCCCCGGCGTACTGAAACAAGAAAAATTATCCAACAGGGAGGCAGGGCACTAGACAGTGATGGGTCTGAGGCTGGCAATAATAATCTTCAATGGGACCATTTACATGCTACCACTTCCCAGGCCGGGGCAGATGGTCTGAGTGTTCAGGAAGAACTGGGAGGGGCGGTGGATACATCTCCCCCTAACTCTGTGATTTATGCCATGCTGAAGTCCATCCAAAGTGAAGCACGGCAGGAACATAAAAGAGCCCATCTGGCCACTATGAAGATTCACGGGGCCATTCGTAAGAATACAAAGGCTTGCGCAGAGGTTATTACCAGAACAACTGCCCTGGAAGAGCGGATTGTCGGGCTTGAAACTGGATTACAGTGTGCGAAACAGAAAACTACTGCCAACGACGACAAATTAACAGATATAATGTGGAAGCTGGAAGACTCTGAGAATCGGTTACGCAGAAACAATTTAAGACTGTTAGGCATTGAAGAAAATGTGGAAGGGCAGGACATTAGAGGTTTCGTGTTGAAATTATTCAAGTCCGCATTTCTGGAGTTGTCACATTTGTGCTGGGAAACAGAAATCTAAAGAGTACATCGATTGCCTTTCATGTTAAAAAGAGAAACCAGGAACTGAATCTAAACCAAGGGCTTTGTTAATTTTTTTTGGTAACTTTTTGTTAAGGCAATGTATTTTTGAAAAATCCCGCCAAAATGCTAAGAGATGTTCAGAGGGGCACTCGTTTTTTGTACGCCCTGACTTTTGCCATGTAACAGTGGAACGAAGGTGGCGACTACGTACTCTGATCAGCCCTTTTCAAAAGAAGGGATGAGAGGTTTATTTAATGAACCCCGCAAGAATAAAGGTTATTTTTAGAGGCAAAACACTGGTATTTCTCTCTGAAATACGAGCCGAGACATACTTGAATGAACTGCCGGATTGTTAACTTCGGACTCGAGTATATTCTTTCAATGGTGCATGCTCTATTTGCTCTATATGAGATATAGGAGTTGTATATCTATTTTCAATGTTTTCTCTCTTCACTTTTTTTCTCTCCCCATCTCAGTGGGTGGTTTATGTTTTCTCAAGCTCATGGTTTGATTTGTTACAGACAGGGGATGACAATGGGCACTTGGGAGGCGGTAGGCATCACACAGGTCCATGGACCCCTATTGCCTTTTTTGTGGGTGGGGGGGCTTGGGGGGTGGGTGGTCCTAGAGGGAGGGCTGGAGAGGGGAGGGAGGGCACAGAGGGAAGGAACACAGGAGTGTATGTATCGAGGTAATCTGATCAGCACCTTACTTAAGACTAGTTAGTTTATTCAGTATTATGGCTATACGAGTAGCATCTATTAATATGTGGCCTGAATGATCCCAATAAGCGCAGGCGTATTAGTGGAGATCTTAAGTTTTTGAGGGCAGATATAATCTGCTTTCAAGAAACTCATATTGAGGCCAGCCGACATAAATGTATGGAGGTTGAGGGATTTCAGTTAGTCTCATGGACTAAACTAGAAGCCAAGACTAAAGGGGTCGCCATTTTGGCTAGACGTGGGAGGGTGAATATTTTTCGGACAGCTGCAGATCTATATGGCCGCTGGGTTATTGTACATGGCAAATTTTTAAATAAAGAATTAACTTTATGTTCAATATACGGGCCTGTGTTGGAAGATCCAGCAATTTATCAAAAGCTGAGTTTGGAATTGCTAGACTGGCCCTCGCCATTGATAATTTGTGGCTGTAGGAGAGTAGGGTCTGCAATCCTATGGTCACCACCGATTTTTGCTTTTTGCTTCACTGGTTTACGACTTTCCCTGGCTGTGGTGCCTGCTAATCAGACCCACAGCCTAGCTGTGCTCCCTCTAAATTGACAACCATGTACCTTAGGTGCATATCTAATTGGATACTGAGTCACCTTATCAGTCCCTGTACAGTGTACCTTAGGTACCCAGGGCATAGGTGCGCCCAGGGCCTACCAGGGGCTGCAGCATGCATTATGCCACCCCTGGCTGGCCATCCAAATCTGACACAACTGGCTGATCAATCAGCTGGGGCAAGGTGGTGTAATCACCCTTTGCTTTAGATATAGTATCCCTATATCTAACCCTAAAATGGACACGTATCCTCCTATCAGTCACTCCTATGCCAGGCCTTATCAATCCTGAAGGCAGAGTGCTTGGAATCATGTGAGATGGTGCTCTAGCATGAGCTGAGCCTGTCTGCAGCTTTCGGAACCAAGTCCTTTAGCTGTTTCCATGATAACGCTATACCATATACTCTTAAGTGCATTATAATCCTCACGGTTTTTGCCAACTTTGGTATAGCATTATCAAAACATGTCGAGTAAGGTGTCATACAAATTGGAATACTATCCCCTCGCCAATTCTGGCGATGGGGGTAGCATTCCACCCTTCTAGAGGGACACGACATGTATGTAACTGTTTACCCCCGGTTAAAGTTAACTCGAGCCTCAGCATCACAAAATGGATGTTGCCACCACAGACACAAGTCTGACCTCCTGCTGCTGGGAGTCCTTCCAGCGAGGGAGGCTTAGTCAAAGGGTTTCCTGCATTGGGAGGTGCTAGCACCACCCCGGACAGGATTTTGTGTATTAGGTAGGACAGGGCTGAAAGGAATGAGACATGCCTGGGGCACACAAGGTGTCCCTGTGCATACTCAGGTCTAAACCAGTTCCTGGGGCACTCCAGCCCCAGAGCTGGCACAAGACCGGACAAAGGATAGGGGGTGTAACCACCCCCCTTCCTGGTCCCACCCAGAGGAGGGACCTAGTCGTAGTACAGCCCCCTTTAGCCGGATAAAGGTAGGAGCTGGTCCCATTCCAAATTAGATTATCCTGAACAACTTCACAAGAAGAAACTCTGGACTTCGACGTTCTGCTCCACAGAAGACTGAAGAAATCTCCCTTGTGAGCAAGAAGTGTCCACCCTGCACAAGCAGGCACCATCAGCGTTCAGCGGCTTAGGATCCAGACTTCAGAGCCCGACGAGACCCGGATTCCCAGACACCTCCGACCTCTACCTACATCTGCAGCTCAGCTGAGATCCATGGGTGCGACGAGACACGTGGGACCGGCCATCTTGAAAGAAGCAGCACTTCGCTCCAGCACGACTTCTGAGGTAACCTCGTTAAAGTGCTTTGGGGACTGAAGCCCCGACCTGAGCAGCTCCTGCACCGAAGACCAGCCCTCCAGCATCCACGAGATCTGCGTGGGGCCCTTCTGCCTGGTTGCTGCTCGACGCGTTGTCTGGTCACTTGCCGGCTGGCTAGTGAACTCCGAGACGACGAACTCCGAAATCTTCACTGCTGGTCTGGTTGCTCCAGACTGGCACTTGCTCCCTTCCAAAAGAGGAGCACCCCGGACCCTCCTGGTTCACTCCAGACGCCGTTTCCACTCACCGCGCGGGTTGCCTGTGCTAAGACCTGTTGACTCCGAATCCGAAGCCGACATCGCCGACAGCGAGAGCCTGCGTGGGACAGCTCTTGCCTCCATCCTGGTCGTCAAAGACACCACCTGGTCCACGTGGCTGGAGAGACAAGCGTCCACCCTCACCTGATAGCGACGACGACATCTGGTTCCACTCCTGGTTCCACTCCAGTCACTGGCTAGTGACTTTGAACATTGTCCCCTCTGCTTTCAGGTTCTTCTCTTCACTGATCCACCCTTGGATCACACCGGACATCTTCCTCCTGCAGCATCTTTTCCTCCAGGCTCAATAGACTTCAACGCCGGGACCCGACACGACTTGGCACCTATGCACCCGCAGCATTTCGGTGTTCAAGGGTAGCTTGACTCTCCTAGTGTCCAGTTTCACAGTCGTTTTAGTTCTACCTAGTCAGGATTGTCCGTACTCACCTTTTTCTTGAACTGTACTGTCCATAGACACTGTTGCGCATCTCGCGTGTGAGTTCACACTCTGCACACGCGTTCCGTGGGCCTACTATTACCTACCTAGAGTTAGTATAGCGTGGTTCCATCGATTCTACAGCCTCTGGACAGCTCCATTCCTTTTATCGACTTTCACATTCCACTTACTTAGTATATGGTTTGTCGTGCCCTAGGGCACCATTGTAATTTGTGCAACTTAAACTTATTTTTGCTAAGAGATTGTCATGTGCTTAGCCCTCTGATCTCAAAGAGTTCAGAGGTGTATGTTAGTTAATAAATATCTTGTTTATTTTCATAACAACCTGTGTGGTGTCCTTTCACTTGGTATTCAAGGGGTTATATGTGGTAAAACAGCTGGCTTCACATGCCAAAAGAGTTTAGCCTAAGACTGCTTTGTCCATGCTACCATTAGGATAGCTGGTCTATAAGGTTGACTTACAACCAATCACCATAAGGGTTGTTTGGACTGATACAAGGTGATCACTAGAACTAGTGAGCATCATATATCAGGCCAATTTCTCACAGTGGCGACCTTAATATCAATATAGAATGCGACCTAATCAAACTAGAGCAACTTATATAGGGCGAAAACCCTGGGTGTACAGGGCCTTACGATATATGATGGACCTGCATGGGCTAATTGATGCCGGGCATATTTCAGATCTAAGGACCATGGATTTACTTATTATTCTGCCCCACATAAAAGGTGCTCTAGATTAGATTACTTCCTCATCTCCCCTGCACTTATTGCTAAATCTGACATCTACCGATACCCTAGGGTGATGTCTGACCATAATCCGCTTGTACTGGAGATTAGTGTGCAATGTAGGAGGGATAAACCAGATGTTTGGACTTTTAATCGGGGTTTGTTAAGGGATAGCACTTATGTCGAAGGTATGGCCATTTGGATTATAAGATTTCTGGAGGAAAATTTGGGCAGTACGGGGATACAAAATGTATGGGATACATTAAAGGCCGGGATAAGGGGTGAGACTACTTGCTTTGGCTGGGAGAGTCACAAAAAGGAAAAAGCTGCACTAGTCAAGTTATATTCTAAATTAGAGAAGGCCAAGGCTAATCTGGCCAGTACACTTGCTCAGGATGCAGACAGCGATTTGGCTCAAACTCTGATTGTCCTAGTTAAAGCAGCGATTTTAGAAATATCCCAGAGAAAGGCGGCTAGTAAATTTATGGCCTGGAGGACAAAGATGTTTGAAAATAGTGAAAGAGCTGAACATTTACTAGCCTCTAGAACTAGGGATAGAGAATCGGTAATGCGGATAAAAAATAGTAATGTTCCCGATGTTGGTCTTGTGTTTGAGGATGATGCCATCGCATTCCAGAAATGTAATCAAAAATTATATAAAGAAGATATTCATGAAAATGAGGCAATACAAGAGGAAATTCTGGAGTACTTGAGAGAAATAAAGGTCGAGGCTTTATCTGCAGAGGAGAGAGCTATGTTAGATTTTGACATATGGATGGAGGAACTTTGGCTTGCTATTGACTCTCTCCCGTCTGGCAAAGCTGTAGGCCCCGATTTCCTACCAGCGGAATTTTAAAAATGTTTTCGTTCTCAGCTGTCACCAATTGTGATAGAAATGTTTCAGAAGATTCAGAAAGGAGATTCCCCCCCCTGAATAGTGAAGAAGTGCTCGAATTGTGACATTTGGGGAAGGAACCCTCAGATACAGGGTCTTATCGACCCATCACACTTATAAATAGTGATATAAAGATTTATGCCAAGATATTCGCAAATAGGCTTTCTGGTGTGATTAAAAAGTTGGTTGCCCCTCAACAGCATGGGTTTGTTCCCGGACGGAAAACAATAGACCATATTCGGCGTACAATAACTTTGTTTGATTTTACTAAGGTATCAGGAGACCCTATGGCTTTAATTCTACTGGCTACAGAAAAAGCATTTGATAGGGTCTCCTGGCCTTTTTTATGGGCTACTATGAAACATTATGGGCTGGGGGATAAATTTATAGGGGCACTAAAGAGCATGTATATTCAACCCAAAGCCCAGATCTCCGTTATGGGAATACAATCAGGCATAATTAACATCATGAGGGGCACAAGGCAGGGTTGTCCCTGCTCGCCTTTATTATTTGCTATTTACATAGATCCTTTAATTAGAAAACTTTGTTTTAATAATTTGATTCGTCCAATTTGTGTAAAGGGGGGGGGGGGGGACACTAAAATTCTCGGATATGCGGACGAATTAGCTATATTAACTAATTCCCCTCAGGTGGCTTTACAAGAGATTCAGACCCTTACCTCACAGTTTGGGGCCATTTCTGGATATCTATTAAATGAGGCCAAGACTCAAATATGTTGCATCATGCGAAATATCTGGGGGTAGAGATTTGTGCTAATCTGGATCAGATAATGCCGATCAATTTAAATCCTTTATTATATAAAATTGAAGCGAACGCCCGCCGATTGAATAATCTCCAACTAACACTAATGGGCCGATGTAATGTGGTTAAAATGATATTCCTGCCTAAAATATTATATTATTTAAGAGCCATTCCTTTATTTTTTGAGCAAATTTGGTTTATTAAATTGGATTGAATTATTTCCTGGTTTTTATGGGCAGGGAAACGGCCCAGACGGGCCATGAAATGTATGACATTGCCTAGGGAGAGAGGGGGATGGTCTGTACCAAATTTTCAGATTTATTATCGGGCAATCACGGTTAGGCACATTGCGGAACTTTTAGATTTTCAAGATCTAGAATGTACGGATATTTCCATTTATCATTTAATTCTGGGAGAGGAGACGCAAGAGCTATTATTTATACATATTGATTTTGCTTATTTTAAACGGGTTAGGTTTAAGGTACTGTTGGGGGCCTTTAAAGTTTGGTCCAGGATTCGGAAATTGTGTAATATTGGACGGCTGTATATTGACTCCCCTTTGGTGCAGAATACTCTTCTCCCTGATATTTTTCAGGATGCATATTTCAGAGAATAGGTTTCACAAGGAGTCACGGTAATTGGAGATATAGTCTCGCCTGCCGGCCTGCTGACATTTGATAGTATAAAACAAAAGTTTGGAGTTAATAATAGGCATTTTTTAAAGTTTTTACAGATTAGAGATTTTTTTCTAGAAGAACGACAAATTGGTACCAAATTCCGCTTATCGATGCTGTTAAAATGGGGCAACCAACTATTTCTAAGATATATAAGATATTAAACGAGGCTCTGAAGGATGACTTTGCTAAACATTTTAGTCGCTGGCAGACTGGGTTAGATGCTGGACAGGGGGCTTGTGAGGAATCTTTAGGCTATAGTCAAACAGCATCTATTTCAGCAAACATCCAAGTCTAGTGTTTTAAGACCTGGTTTAATCTTTATATTACTCCACATCGTATTCAACAATGGGGAGGTACAGTTGGGGTTGATTGTCCCAGGTGTGGAGAATATTATGTTGACAGCATTCATATGTTTGCATCTTGTTCTTGTTTGACACCCTGCTTAAATAAGATTGAACAATATCTGGCGCAAATGCTAGAGCAAAGGGTTCCCTTGACCCCACAGGCTATAATACTAGGTGTAGTAGATCAGAATTTGTCTGAACCTGAACGTAAATTTCTTTTTATAACTATGGCATTTCTGCGACTCTTAATAGCTACTATATGGTTGGACTCTATCCCCCCGAATGCACATGAATGGTTGTCCAAATTGGTCAATGTTAGCAAGTGGGAAATGCTGGTATATGTGAAAAGGTGCCCTAGGGCTCGGAGGGAGGGAGAAAACATTTGGGAAACTTTGAATAAATGGATGTCTGCTGAGAACTGAGGGTTAAGGCTTTTTCCTCTATGAAATTTGGGTAGTTTCAGTCTCTAGATTTACTTTTATGTCTGCATGGGGTTTCTTTCCTCTTTCTTTATTGCTGGTATATTTAAATTCGGCTTCTTCTTTCTTTCTCTCTGTGGCCTTCCCTCTTTTGGGTGGGGGTGAAAGAGACAAAAAAAAAGGGGATGTTCGCCATGGTCAAAATGTATACTAATTGGAATTTTTTTAATGTATTAAGTATCATGTCTTATGTCTAATAATAAAAAAATAAAAATAAAAAATAAAAATAAAAAAAGAGACAGAAGGCCCTGACCAGGATAATTTTTGGCCAAGGCCTAGCACAGGTTGGTAAAGGTTTGCTTCTGGACTGCATACTCCCTTTTTTGCACCCGGGATTGCAACAAACCATTGATCTTCAACGATGGATCTCTCTGTTCTATAGAAATTAAGAGCACACAGTTGGTTGGACCATTGCACCCTTTCCTTCTCTTTGGATGAGTGTGATGGAGAAAAGAATGCCGAGAAAGTGAAGGACAGAGAAAGGAAACACCACTTTTGGCTGAAATAATGCACGAGTCCTAAGCACCAGCTCGTCAGGAAAAAAGTTAATACACAGAGGCTGAACTGACAAGGTCCCAAAAGTGACAAGTAGTTGCAGTGAGGTGCACAGTTTTCAGGGTCAAAAGAGTACAGCTGTCCAGAGCTACAAAGTTACTACACTTTAAGAAGGCCAAGATTAAATTAAGTGGCTTTATAAGTGACTGAGAGAAACCTAGGCAAATGCTGCACAACTGGTGAATTCAATGAAGAGGGCTATTTAGGCAAACAAAGGAAGGCCCAAACAGCCAACAAACAGCGATCAATTGTTCCCGTACCAAAGCTTGGTGGCCCAAAGACAATACAAACAAAACAGAAGTCATTTTTTTCTGAAGCGTGTCACAATGCTTCTCTTCGCACCAGGCAACACATTTAAGCCACAGACCTGAAAATACAAACCTGGTGAAGGGGAGCAAGCAGCCAGAATGACATCAACCAAGTCAGACAAGATCAAAACCTCTTCTTGATTCTGCTCAAATCTCCATGCATGGAAGTGTAGATTGTAAAGGGTTGGGTGAAATACCCTGCCTTGCTACTGGGACACTGGATCCTATCAAAGAGGTGGTCTAATTGGAGGACATAAGCTCAGTATTACAGAATCCCAAATCATCTGACCGTTGACCAGTGCTAGAAGAATGAGCAATACTTTATTATGCTTGACCTCTTTTTGCACTTGCTGGATAAACAGAGGTGGGAATCTCCACAAAGGAACAAAGTCCCATCAAACGAGGAAAGAGTCTCTTAGAAACACTTAATGAATAAACCTTAGAGCGCAAGAGGCCAGGATAAAACGTATAATAACAGATAGCAGCAATGTTTTCCGAGAGAATGACCCACTTAACTAAAATAGACCGAGTCATCTCCGACGGCAGATGCCACTCGTGGTTACCAAGATGACACCTGCTGGCCTCATGCGGACTAATTCAGTCAGGTGGTAAACCATTGGTAGGCTGTCCGGTTTTCGGTTTAAACCTATAATAACTAATAAAACCCCACCGGAAGGGAAATAGCCCTCACCAGTGTAAACATATAAACACTGAAAAAAACCTGCACAACCAAAAGTAAATGCCATTCAAAGAAAGGGAAAGGAGAGTAAAAGAGTAATTTGTATTTCTTCCTGAAGGGGTCAATACAATGTAAACTTGTTATATAAGCTGGCAGTAAGAAAGACTGGGCTAACATTATTCGGCTTGAGTTTTGTTGTTTAGGGATGTCACTAAAGCACAAGTTACTACTTTTGTAACGATATATCTGTAAGAGACATTAGTTAGTGATAGATTCCTTACCTTAGAATATCCCCAGGCGTCAGACTGGATCCAGAAATTTTTGCGTAGCAGTACCCTTGCGCGTCAGTAGGCGTCGTCTGCGGCTCTGCGTCCGTCGTCGGCGTCGTGATGACATTGTCGGGGTACTTAGGCACAGCCTCCGCGTGCTGACGTCAGTTCTTAGCCACAGCTTTTCCGCACCAGAAACGCAGAGCAATGCTAAAAACGAACACTGGTGCCATTGGAACTAGGGCCCTGAAAGGGGATGACCATAACCCTAGATATCGGTTCGCAGAACGGGGAGGATGGGTGGGTCGGTAAGGAATCTATCACTAACTAATGTCTCTTACAGATATATCGTTACACAAGTAGTAACTTGTGCATCTGAAAGAGACAAGTTAGTGATAGATTCCTTACCTTAGAATAGATACCCCAGCAATACCAACCCCGTGGTGGTGGGTCTGCGAACCAATAATCACACCAGAAAGTCCTGGAGGACGGAACGGCCAAAGTAGCCATCCCTCCGGACTTGGCTGTCCAGGCAATAATGTCTAGCAAACGTGTGCAGCGAGGCCCACGTAGCCGCCTGGCAAATGTCCTGCAAGGGCACACCTCGGCCCAAGGCAGTTGTAGTGGCTGTGGCTCGAGTGGAATGAGCCCTTAGCCCAATAGGGGGTTCCTTCTTGCCAAGGAGTAACACGCCTGGATACACAAGATGATCCACCGGGAGATGGTCCGCTTGTGCACCGATTTCCCTTTCTTAGCGCCCGCGTTCCCAACAAAGAGTTGGTCATCCACCCGGAACTGTTGTGTGCGATTCAAATAAAATGAGAGCGCACGTTTTGGGTCCAGACGGTGGAGCCTCTCTTCCTCTCGCGAGGGATGCAGAGGCGGAAAGAAGGTGGGCAAGGTGATAGATTGCCCAATATGGAAGGCCGTGACTACCTTGGGTAGGAAGGAGGGCCTTGTCCGTAACATAACCTTGTCCGGATGGACTGAAAGGAAAGGAGGCTTGCAAGATAGAGCCTGGAGCTCACTCACTCTCCTGGCAGAGGTGATGGCTACCAGGAAGGCAGTCTTCAAAGAGAGAAGGCGAAGAGGACAGTTGTGAAGCGGCTCAAAGGGAGCACACATCAGAAAGGTAAGAACCAGGTTCAAGTCCCACTGAGGCATCACGAAGGGAACAGGAGGGAATGTATGTGTGATGCCCTTCAGGAATCGATTAACGATAGGGGACTTGAACAAAGAAGGTTGATCAGGCAGCCTCAGAAAGGCTGAAAGAGCTGAAAGATAGCCCTTGATAGTGCCCAGAGCAGAGCCCTGCTGGGCAAGAGAAAGAAGAAAGAGGAGAACCTCAGAAAGAGGGGCATTAAGAGGATCCACAGCCTTTGCTGTGCACCATGCCACAAATCTGTTCCACCTGCAGGCGTATACCGACTTTGTGGAGGGACGCCTGGCTGCCAGAATTAGGTTACAGACTTCAGGAGGCAAGTCAAATGGCCTCAACTGTTGCCGCTCAATCTCCAAGCATGGAGGTGGAGACTGAACAGGTTCGGGTGGAGGACCGTCCCCTGCTGCTGCGACAGAAGGTCCTCCTGAAGAGGTAGACGAACCGGGGGATCGGCTGACATACTGAGTAGCTCGGGATACCAGTACCTTCGTGCCCAGTCCGGAGCTACAAGGATGACTTGTGCCCGGTCGCGCTTGATCTTTTTCAGCACTCTGGGCAGAAGTGGTATAGGCGGAAAGGCGTACAACAGACCGCAACTCCACTTGCGACGAAAAGCGTCTCCGAGCGAGTGCCGCCTTGGAAATTCCAACGCGCAGAACTGATGACATTGCGCGTTCTCTTCGGTGGCAAATAGATCTAACCAAGGCTCTCCCCACTGCAGAAAGAGACCTTGCGCCACGTCAGAGTTCAGACGCCATTCGTGATCCATCATGCACCGGCGGCTGAGTTCGTCCGCCCTGGCGTTCAGAGAACCTGCCAGGTGTTGAACCATCAGAGTCACGCACTGATGTTCCAGCCATTGCCAGAGGCGCAGAGCCTCCTGGCAAAGGGTCCACGACCCCACCCAGTCTTGTTTGTTGCAGTACCACATGGCGGTGGTGTTGTCCGTGAACACCTGCACTGCACTCCCTCGGACAGACGGGAGGAATGCCTTCAGTGCTAGATGAATCGCCAGCAGCTCCAAAAGGTTGATATGGAGCCGGGACTCCGCCGGAGACCAGAGGCCTCTGATCTCCACCTCTCCCATGTGGCCTCCCCAGCCCTGGAGGGACGCGTCCGTCACAACTACATGCTCAGGTTGGGGAAGGGAGAGGGATCTGCTGTTGTCCCAATCGGGGTCCGTGAGCCACCACTGCAGCTGTCTCGAAGTGCCCTCCGAGATCAGGACATGGTCAGACAGGTTGCCCTGATGCTGGGCCCACTGAAACTTCAGGTCCCACTGCAGAGCCCGCATCCGCCACAGTGCGTGATGCACCAGAAGGATGCAGGAGGCCATCAGCCCCAGAAGCCACAGCGTCAACCTGACCGAAACCTGGGATGAAGGCCGGAAGATTGGAATCCAAGCCTGTATATCCCGAACCCGCTGTTCGGGCGGGTAAACCCGAAACTGCGCCGAGTCTAGACCCGCTCCGATGAAAAGGAGCTTCTGAGAGGGACACAGGTGCGACTTCGGCACATTGATGGAAAATCCCAGCTGGTGCAGGAGATCCGCCGTAGTCTGGAGTGGCTGACGACTGTCTGGGGCGAGCCCGCCTTCAACAACCAGTCGTCGAGGTAGGGGAAGACTGAGACCCCCAACCTGCGCATTTGAACTGCGACCACCGCCATCACCTTATTGAACACCCGTGGGGCGCTGGTAAGGCCGAAGGGGAGCACGGTAAACTAAAAGTGCTCGTGGCCTACCGCACAAGTTACTACTTGTGTAACGATATATCTGTAAGAGACATTAGTTAGTGATAGATTCCTTACCTTAGAATATCCCCAGGCGTCAGACTGGATCCGGAAAGTTTTGCTTAGCAGTACCCTTGCGCGTCGGTAGGTGTCGTCTGCGGCTCCGCGTCCGTCGTCGGCGTCGTGGGCGCCGTGATGACGTCGTCGGAGTACTTAGACGCCGCCTCCGCGTGCGGACGTCAGTTCTTAGCCACAGCTTTTCCGCGCCAGAAGCGCAGAGCCATGACAAAAACCGACACTGGTGCCAAGAAACTAGGGCCCTGAAAGGGGATGACCTTAACCCTAGATATCGGTTCGCAGAACGGGGAGGATGGGTGGGTCGGTAAGGAATCTATCACTAACTAATGTCTCTTACAGATATATCTTTACACAAGTAGTAACTTGTGCATCTGAAAGAGACACGTTAGTGATAGATTCCTTACCTTAGAATAGATACCCCAGCAATACCATCCCCGTGGTGGTGGGTCTGCGAACCAATATTCACACCAGAAAGTCCTGGAGAACGGAACGGCCGAAGTAGCCATCTCTCCGGACTTGACTGTCCAGGCAGTAGTGCCTCGCAAACGTGTGCAACGAAGCCCACGTAGCAGCCTGGCAAATGTCCTGCAGGGGCACACCTCGGCCCAAGGCAGTTGTAGTGGCCGTGGCTCGAGTGGAATGAGCCCGCAGCCCAACAGGTGGTTCCTTCTTAGCCAAGGAGTAACACGCCTGGATGCACATGATAATCCATCTAGAAATGGTCCTCTTGTGCACCGCTTTCCCCTTCTTAGCGCCCGCGTACCCAACAAAGAGTTGATCATCCACCCGGAACTGGCGTGTGCGATCCAGATAGAATGAGAGCGCACGTTTTGGGTCCAGACGGTGGAGCCTCTCCTCCTCTCTCGAGGGGTGCGGAGGCGGAAAGAAGGTGGGCAATGTGATGGACTGCCCAATGTGGAAGGCCGTGACCACCTTAGGCAAGAAGGAGGGCCTAGTCCTCAAAACAACCTTGTCCGGATGGACTGAAAGGAAAGGAGGCTTACAAGAAAGAGCCTGGAGCTCACTCACTCTCCTGGCAGAGGTGATGGCTACCAGGAATGCAGTCTTCAAAGAAAGAAGGCGAAGCGGACAGTTATAAAGTGGCTCAAAGGGAGCGCACATCAGAAACGTTAGAACCAGATTCAAGTCCCACTGAGGCATCACGAAAGGAACAGGAGGAAAGATATGAGTGATGCCTTTCAGAAATCTGTTAACTATAGGGGACTTGAACAAAGAAGGTTGGTCAGGCAGCCTCAGAAAGGCCGAAAGAGCCGAAAGATAGCCCTTGATAGTGCCCAGAGCAGAGCCCTGCTGGGCAAGAGAAAGAAGGAAGAGAAGAATCTTAGAGAGAGGGGCATTGAGAGGATCCACAGCCTTTGCTGTGCACCATGCCACAAATCTGTTCCACCTGCAGGCGTATACCGTTTTTGTGGAGGGACGCCTGGCTGCCAGAATGATGTTGCAAACTTCAGGAGGCAAGTCAAATGGCCTCAACTGCCGCCGCTCAATCTCCATGCATGGAGGTGGAGACTGGACAGGTTCGGGTGGAGGACCGTCCCCTGCTGCTGCGACAGAAGGTCCTCCTGAAGAGGCAGACGAACCGGGGGATCGACTGACATACTGAGTAGCTCGGGATACCAGAACCTTCGTGCCCAGTCCGGAGCCACAAGGATGACTTGTTCCCGGTCGCGCTTGATCTTCTTCAGCACTCTGGGCAGAAGAGGTATAGGCGGAAAGGCGTACAACAGACCGCAGCTCCACTCGCGACGAAAAGCGTCTCCGAGCGAGTGCCGCCTTGGAAATTCCAACGCGCAGAACTGATGACATTGCGCGTTCTCTTCGGTGGCGAATAGATCTAACCAAGGCTCTCCCCAACGCAGAAAGAGGCCTTGCGCCACGTCCGAGTTCAGACGCCATTCGTGATCCATCGAGCACCGACGGCTGAGTTCGTCCGCCCTGGCGTTCAGAGAACCTGCCAGGTGTTGAACCACCAGAGTCACGCCCTGATGTTCCAGCCACTGCCAGAGGCGCAGAGCCTCCTGGCAGAGGGTCAACGACCCCACACCGCCCTGTTTGTTGCAGTACCACATGGCGGTGGTGTTGTCCGTGAACACCTGCACTGCACTCCCTCGGACAGACGGGAGGAATGCTTTCAGTGCCAGACGAATCGCCCGCAGCTCCAACAGATTGATATGGAGCCGGGATTCCGCCAGAGACCAGAGTCCTCTGATCTCCGCCTCTCCCAAGTGGCCACCCCAGCCCTGGAGGGACGCGTCCTTCACAACCACGTGCTCCGGTTGGGGAAGGGAGAGGGATCTGCCGTTGAACCAATCGCGGTCCGTGAGCCACCACTGCAGCTGTCTCGCAGTGCCCTCCGAGATCAGGACATGGTCGGAAAGGTTGCCCCGGTGCTGGGCCCACTGAAACTTCAGGTCCCACTGCAGAGCCCGCATCCGCCACCGTGCGTGATGCACCAGAAGGATGCAGGAGGCCATCAGCCCCAGAAGCCGCAGCGTCAACCTGACCGAAACCCGGGATAACGGCCCGAAGACCGGGATCAGGGCCTGAATATCCCGGACCCGCTGTTCGGGCGGGTAAACCCGAAACTGCGCCGAGTCGAGAACCGCTCCGATGAAAAGGAGCTTCTGAGAGGGGCACAGGTGTGACTTCGGCACATTGATGGAAAATCCCAGCCTGTGCAGGAGATCCGCCGTAGTCTGGAGGTGGGTGACGACTGCCTGGGGCGAACCCGCCTTCAACAACCAGTCGTCTAGGTAGTGGAAGACTGAAACCCCTAACCTGCGCAGGTGAGCTGCGACCACCGCCATCACCTTCGTGAACACCCGTGGGGCGCTGGTAAGGCCGAAGGGGAGCACGGTAAACTGAAAGTGCTCGTGGCCTACCGTGAACCGCAGGTAACGCCGGTGGGCCGGCAGGACGGGGATGTGAAAATACGCATCCTGCAAGTCCAACGCTACCATCCAGTCTCCTGGGTCTAGGGCAGTCAAGACCTGAGCCAGTGTCAGCATTTTGAACTTCTCCTTCCGGAGGAAGCCGTTGACGCTCCTCAGATCCAAGATAGGGCGTAGGCCTCCTTTGCCCTTCTTGGGTACCAGGAAGTAGTGGGAGTAGCAACCACGTCCTACTTCTGGCCCAGGAACGCGCTCGATGGCCCCCTTGGCCAAGAGGGCCGAAACTTCCTCCTGCAGGAGCCGCAAATGATCCCCCGATACGCGGTGGTGTTGCGGTGGCATGGCTTGAGGGGTCGTCTCGAAGGGGAGGGAGTAGCCCCTTCGTACGATCTGCAGCACCCACCTGTCCGAAGTGACTGCGCGCCAGTGAGAGTGGTGATGGCGAACCCTGCCTCCCACTGGCGTCACATGGGCCGAAAAGCACGGACTAGGAGGGTTTAGAGGCGGATGCTGCGGGGGTAGGTGTGGACTGACCTCGCCTGTGTCCCGACCGCCTCCGCGGCGGTTTCCACGGCCGCCGCCGCGCTGGACGACAGTCTGCGGCGGGTGGCTGGCGGCACGTGTGGGGGCGCCCCTTCCTTGGCCACGAAAGGAGCGAAAGGCACCCGTTTGCTGGCGTGGGGCCGAGAGGCCCAAGGACTTGGCCGTAGCCCTGGAGTCCTTAAAGCGCTCTAGCGCGTGGTCTGCCTTGTCGCCAAAGAGGCGACGGCCATCGAACGGCATGTCCATCAGAGTGTTCTGGACATCTGCCAAAAAATTGGCGGACCTCAGCCAGGCGTGGCGACTCACCGCCACTGTCGTAGCCATCGCTCTGCCTAGCGAGTCGGTGGTATCCAGTCCACACCTGATAGAATACTTGGCTGCATCTCGGCCCTCCACAAGGGCTTGGCCGAGTTTGGCCCGTACCTCCAACGGGCACTGTAGGAGAGTAGGGTCTGCAATCCTATGGTCATTCCCGATTTTTGCTTTTTGCTTCACTGGTTTACGACTTTCCCTGGCTGTGGGTCTGCTAATCAGACCCACAGCCTAGCTATTCTCCCTCTAAATTGACAACTATGTACCTTAGGTGCATTTACCAATTGGTACTGGGCCACCTTATCAGTCCCTGTACAGCATACCGTAGGTATCCAGGGCATAGGTGTACCCAGGGGCTGAAGCATGTATTATGCCACCCCTGGCTGGCCATCTAAACAGTCACAACTGGTTGCACGACAGCTGGGGCAAGGTGGTGTACACACCCTTTGCTTTAGATATAGTATACCTATATCTAACCCTAAAATGGACACATGTATTCCTATCAGTCACTCCTATGGCAGGCCTTATCAATCCTGAAGGCAGAGTGCTTGGAATTATGTGAGATGGTGCTCTGGCATGAGCTGAGCCCGTTTGCAGCTTGCGGAACCAAGTCCTAATAGCTGTTCCATGATCACGCGTAACATATACTCTTAAGTGCATTATAATCCTCGCGGTTATTTGCCAACTTTGGTATCGCTTTATCAAAACATGTCGAGTAAGGTGTCATACGAATTGGAATACTAACCCCTCGCCAATTCTGGCGACGGGGTTAGCATTCCACCCTTCTAGAGGGACACGACATGTATGTAACTGTGAACCCCGGTTAAAGTTAACTCGAGCCTCAGCATCACAAAATGGATGCTGCCACCACAGACACAAGTCTGACCTCTTGCTGCTGGGAGTCCTTCCAGCGAGGAGAGCTTGGACAAAGGGTTTCCTGTCAGGGGCGGTGCTAGCACCATCCCAGGTAGGCAGGGCTGAGAGGAAGGTGACTGCAAGTGGCACCCCGGTTCTCACTGTGCATATGCCGGCTTGAACCAGTTCCAGGGGCACACCAGCCCCAGAGCTGGGGAAGGTCTGGACAAGGGAGAGGGGTGTAACCACCCCCTCCTGGTCCCACCCATGGGCAGGACCTAGTCGCGTGCCAGCCCCTTTCTTTAGTATAAAGGTAGGAGCGGGCCCCCTTCCCAAATTAGATAATTCTGAATCTTGACTACTTTCCACGAAAGAACTCTTGAACATTTCTGAAGACTCTCCCTTGTGGCTAAGGAGTAGCCACCCTGCACCAGCGGGCACCATCTAAGCACTTGCGGTTTGCTGCACGTCCATCCTCCGGATCAAGACTGCCCAGCTCGACGAGACCCGGATTCCCTGGCATCTCTGACCTCAACCTGCATCATCAGCCCAGCAGAGATTCGTGGGTGTGACGAGACCTGAAGGGACCGGCCATCTTCAAAACTGCACGACGCTTATCCAGCACGACCTCCGAGGGATCCTCGAGTGAGTGCTTTGGGGTTTGAGAAGCCCTAACCCTGAGCAGCTCCAGCACCGAAGTCCAGCCCCCCCAGCATCCACGAGATCTGCGTGGGGCCCTTCTGCTCTTTGCTGCTCACCACGTTGTCCGGTCACTTGCCTGCTGGCTAGTGGCTCCCTTCCAAGAGAGGAGCACCCCGGACCCTCCCGGTCCACTCCAGACGCCATTTTGTCTCCACCGCGTGGGCTTGACTTTGCCAAGGTTTGTTGCCCCAATCCTGGGTCCAGCATCGCCGACAGCAGACACCTTCGTGGGACAGCTCGCACCTCCATCCTGGTCGCCGACAACACCTCCTGGTCCGAGGGACAGCGGAGTCCAGCGTCGCCCACTCACCTGGTCGAGGTGACTTCATCCGGTGCCATCCTGGTGCCCACCTAATCACTGGCTAGTGATAAAGAACCGAGTCCCCTCTGCTTTCAGGTCGTCTCCATCATCGATCCAGGCTTGGATCACATCGAACATCATCACTGGTCGCCCGCCAGCAACTTCTTCTTTCAGGCTCCATAGACTGTAACGAGGATTCCCGACGTCTTTTGAACCCTATGCAGCTGCAGCCCCTGGGCTAGGTAACCTGAGCATTTCGGTGCTCCAACGTAGGTTCACTATCTAAGTGTCCAGATCCTTTTTCGTTTTCAGCCTATCTAGTCGGATTCGTCCGATAATTGTAACTTTACGAATACTAGCATCCATGGACCTTGTCCGCATACCGCGTGAGAGTGCACACTCTGCACCCGATCTCCCTAGGCCTCCTGCTCCTAACCTTAGGGTTCAGTAGTGTAGTCCTAGCGATCCTGAAGCCTATGGATCTTGTTACTTACCTGCTAGTATTTCGCATTCCACTTTTAGAGTATATGGTTTTTCGTGCTCCTCGGGCATTTGTGTAAATTGTGCAACTTAAAGTATTTTCTTAAGAGTTTTGTTGTGTGCTTAGCTCCCCGACTCATAAAGAGATCAGGGTAGACTTGTTATAAATAAATAACCTTTTATTTTCATAATAACTTGTGTGGTGTCCTTTCACTTGGTGTTCAAGGGGTATATGTGATGGTATAACAGCTGGCTTAACACGCCCTCTAGAGTTTAGCCTAAAGACTGCTCTTGTCCATGCTACTAGGATAGCTGGTCTATAAGGTTGACTTACAACCAATCATCAATAAGGGTTGTTTGGAATAATACACAGTGATCACTAGAATAGTGAGCACTACATATCAGGCCAACTTCTCACACCTCCTTTGAGGGATGCGGAGGCGGAAAGAAGGTGGGCAAGGTGATGGACTGCCGATTGTGGAAGGCTGTGACTACCTTGGGCAGAAAAGAGGGCCTTATCCGCAATACAACCTTGTCCGGATGGACCAAAAGAAAAGGAGGTTTAGAGGATAGAGCCTGGAGCTCACTCACCCCCCTGGCAGAGGTGATGGCAACCAGGAAGGCAGTCTTTAATGTAAGAAGACGGATAGGATAGTTGTGAAGTGGCTCAAAAAGAAAGCACATCAGGAAAGTAAGAACCAGGTTCAAGTCCCACTGAGGCATCACCAAGGGAACAGGTGGAAACGTGTGTGTGATGCCTGTGAGAAGTTGGCCTGATATATGATGCTCACTAGTTCTAGTGATCACCTTGTATCAGTCCAAACAACCCTTATGGTGATTGGTTGTAAGTCAACCTTATAGACCAGCTATCCTAGTAGCGTGGACAAAAGCAGTCTTTAGGCTAAACTCTGAATGGCATGTGAAGCCAGCTGTTTTACCACATAACCCCTTGAATACCAAGTGAAAGGACACCACACAGGTTATGAAAATAAACAGATATTTATTAACTAACATACACCTCTGAACTCTTTATGAGGTCAGAGGGCTAAGCACATGACAATACTAAAAAAAAAATACGAGTTTGCACAATATTTACAAGTGCGCCTTAGGGGCACGACACCATATACTCAAAACAATGGAATGCGAGGAAGGAAAGTACTGTTAGGAGATCCAGAGGCTGGAGAATCGCTGGGACTACGCTACAAACTAGGTAAGTAAGGAGCAGGAGGCCCACGGGACTCACGTGCAGAGTGGAAACTCTCACGCGGGATGCGTACCAACGTCTATGGATCGTACAGTTTAGAAAGTTACGGATTCCGGACGAACCCGGCTGAATGGAGGGAAAACAACAGTGGACCTGAACACTAGGATAGTGTACACAGACTTCAGCACCTAGAAGCTTTAGTTACCTAACCCACAGGCTGCGGGTGCATAGGGCTGAAGTTGCGTCGGGTTTGCTGCGTTGATCCCGGTGATGCCTGAAACAAGGAGTTGCTGGCAGGCAGCCAGATGGAGGAGTCCGGTGGTTCCAAGGATGGAACTTAGAAGGAGTCCTGAAAGGGAAGGGGACAGAGTCTCGGTCACTAGCCAGTGACGGTGCTGGAACCAGGAGGGAACCAGATGCTGTCGCCGCAGTCAGGTGAAGGAAGGGTTGCTTCTCTCTGTAGCTGCGCGGACCAGGAGCTGCTCTTCACGACCAGGCTGGAGGCACGAGCTATCCCACGTAGTCTGCTGCTGTTGGCGGGGTCGGATCGTCGATCTGGACAACAGGCCTTGGCTAATGCAAGCCACGCGGTGGAACAAAGATGGCGTCTGGTGCGGACCAGGAGGATCCGGGGTGCTTCTTCTTTACAAGGAAGCAAGGGCCAGTCTGGGGGACCAGACCAGCAGTGATGGATTCTTCGGGTCGTCGTCTCAGAGGTCACGAGCCAGCCGGCAAGAGACCAGACAACAGGACAAGCAGCAACCAGGCAAAAGGGCCCCACGCAGATCTCGTGGATGCTGGGGGGCTGGTCTTTGGTGCAGGAGCTGCGTCGGTGTGGGGCATCTCGGACCCCAATGCACTCACTCGAGGATCCCTCGGCGGTCGTGCTGGAAGCGCTGTGCAGGTTTTCTCAAGATGGCCGTCTCCACGTTGCTCGTCGCACCCACGGGTCCCAGCTGTGCTGTGGATGTGGGTAGAGGTCATAGAGGTCTGGAGGTCCAGGTCTTGTCGAGCTGGGTCGTCGGATTCCGGGATGGAAGGACTCTGCAGCAAACCGCACAGGAGCTTGATGGTGCCTGCGAAGCAGGATGGTCACTCCCTGACCATAGGGGAGATTCTTCAGTCTTCTGGATTCAGGTCGAAGGTCAAGAGTTCTTCGTGGAAGTTGTCAAGATTAATCGGATTTGGAATGGGGCCAGCTCCTACCTTTATTCAGCTAAAGGGGGCTGCACTACGACTAGGTCCCTCCTCTGGGTGGGACCAGGAAGGGGGGTGGTTACACCCCTTTCCTTTGTTCGGTCCTGCGCCAGCCCTGGGGCTGGGGTGCCCCAGGAACTGGTTTGGACCGGCATATGCACAGGGGCACCTTGTGTGCCCCAGGCATGTCTCATTCCTGTAAAGCCCTGTCCTACCTAATACACAAAATCCTGTCTGGGGTGGTGCTAGCACCTCCCAAGGCAGGAAACTCTTTGTCCAAGCCTCCCTCGCTGGAAGGACTCCCAGCAGCAGGAGGTCAGACTTGTGTTTGTGGTGGCAGCATCCATTTTGTGATGCTGAGGCTCGAGTTAACTTTAACTGGGGTTCACAGTTACATCCATGTTGTGTCCCTCTAGAAGGGTAGAATGCCAACGCCGTCGCCAGAATTGGCGAGGGGTTAGTATTCCAATTCGTATGACACCTTACTCGACATGTTTTGATAATGCAATACCAAAGTTAGCAAATAACCGCGAGGATTATAATGCACTTAAGGGTATATGGTACGTGTTATCAAGGAACAGCTATTAGGACTTGGTTCCGCAAGCTGCAAACGGGCTCAGCTCATGCCAGAGCACCATCTCACATAATTCCAAGCACTCTGCCTTCAGGATTGTTAAGGCCTCCATAGGAGTGACTGATAGGAATATATGTGTCCATTTTAGGGTTAGATATAGAGATACTATATCTAAAGCAAAGGGTGATTACACCACCTTGCCCCAGCTGATTGATCAGCCAGTTGTGTCAGATTTGGATGGCCAGCCAGGGGTGGCATAATACATGCTTCAGCCCCTGGTAGGCCCTGGGTACACCTATGCCCTGGATACCGAAGGTATGCTGTACAGGGACTGATAAGGGGGCCCAGTACCAATTGGTAAATGCACCTAAGGTACCTGCTTGTCAATTTAGAGAGAGAACAGCTAGGCCGTGGGTCTGATTAGCAGGCCCACAGCCAGGGAAAGTCGTAAACCAGTGAAGCAAAAAGCGAAAATCGGGGGTGATCATAGGATTGCAGACCCTACTCTCCTACATTAACTCCCCCTCCCCTTACCCCCCCCCCCCCCCCAAACTTAGGGACATTAAACTAACCTTGACCAGGTGGGTCTTCTTGTTCTAAGTGGAAGTACTGGGAGAGCCCATCTGCATTACCATGGTCAGTCCCTGGGCGGTGCTCCACTGTAAAGTCCATCCCCTGTAGGGAAATGGACCACCTAAGAAGTTTAGGGTTTTCACCCTTCATTTGATTTAGCCATAAGAGGGGCTTATGGTCGGTCTGAATCTTGAAGTGAGTTCCAAACAAGTATGATCTCAACTTCTTCAGGGCCCAAACCACAGCAAAGGCCTCCCTCTCTATAGCTGACCAACGTTTCTCTCTAGGGGTCAGCCTTCTACTTATGAAAGCAATGGGCTGGTCATGACCATCAATATTCAGTTGAGAAAGAACAGCTCCCACACCCAACTCAGGAGCATCTGTTTGGACAATGAATGGCTTGGAGTAGTCTGGACTCTTGAGAATAGGTGCAGTGCCCATGGCCAGCTTTAGGTCATCAAATGGCTTCTGACAGCTAACTGTCCACTGAACTTTCTTTGGCATTTTCTTACTTGTCAGGTCATTAAGTGGAGTCACAATGGTTCCATAATTTCTGACAAATTTCCTATAGCAACCAGACAGGCCCAAGAAAGCTCTGACCTGTGTCTGGGTGGTTGGAGGAGCCCAGTCCTTTATGGCCTGTATCTTGCCCTCCAAAGGTTGAACTTGGCCTCCACCTACAAGGTGGCCCAAGTATACAACTTGACTCTGCCCTATCTGGCACTTGGTAGCCTTGATAGTGAGGCCTGCCTTTTGCAGGGCCTCCAAAACTTTCCTCAGGTGGATCAGGTGATCCTCCCAGGTGGAGCTAAAGACAGCAATATCATCTACATATGCTGCACATAAGTCATCCAACCCAGAGAGAACTTGGTTCACCAACCTTTGAAAAGTGGCAGGTGCATTCTTCAAACCAAAGGGCATCACCACAAACTGGTAATGACCTCCTGGGGTAGAAAAAGCTGTCTTGGCCTTGGCATCCTCAGCTAACCTGATTTGCCAATAACCAGCTGTCAGGTCAAATGTACTCAAGAATTTGGCAGAAGCCAATTTATCTAGGAGTTCATCTGCTCTTGGTATTGGATGGGCATCTGTATTAGTGACAGCATTGAGACCCCTGTAGTCTACACAAAACCTCATCTCTCTCTTACCATCCTGGATGTGAGGTTTTGGCATTAGAACTACAGGACTAGCCCAAGGGCTCTCTGAGGGTTCAATGACTCCCAATTCCAACATCTTTTGTACTTCTTGTTTTATGCAGTCCCTGACGTGGTCATGTTGCCTGTAGATTTTACTCTTTATAGGCAGACTGTCACCAGTGTCCACCTCATGGGTGCACCAGTTTGTCTGACTTGGGTGTCAGAGAGAACATTTGTCTAAAGGATTGAAGAACCTTTTTACAATCCTCTTGTTGATGCTCAGAGAGGCTGGCAGAAAAGACTACACCATCTACTGACCCATCATCAGGGTTCTGAGTGAGCAGGTCTGGGAGAGGGTCACTCTCTTCCTCCTGTCCCTCATCTGTAGCCATGAGCAAGCCCATGTCTTCCCTGTTGACAAATGCCTTGAGCCTGTTCACATGAAGTACTCTGCGAGGGCTCCTGGGAGTTTCAAGGTCTACCAGATAGGTGACCTCTCCCTTCTGTTCAATTATAGTATGGGGTCCAGACCATTTGTCTTGGAGAGCTGCTGGGGCCACTGGCTCATACACCCACACCTTCTGTCCAGGCTGGTAAACAGTAAGGACAGCCTTTTGGTCATGCCAAGCTTTTTGGAGTTCTTGGCTGGCCTCAAGGTTTTTAGATGCCTTCTCCATGTACTCTGCCATCCTGGAGCGGAGACCAAGTACATAGTCCACTATGTCCTGTTTAGGCTTTTTGAGAGGTAACTCCCATCCTTCCTTCACAAGACACAGGGGTCCTCTTACAGGATGCCCAAAGAGAAGTTCAAAAGGGCTGTAACCAACCCCCTTCTGTGGGACCTCTCCGTAAGCAAACAGAAGGCAGGGTAAAAGGATGTCCCATCTTCGCCTAAGCTTTTCAGGTAACCCTTTTATCATCCCTTTGAGGGTCTTGTTGAACCTTTCAACAAGCCCATTGCATTGTGGATGATAGGGGGTGGTGAACTTGTAATTGACACCACACTCCTTCCACATAGCAGTCAAGTATCCTGACATGAAGTTTGCACCTCTGTCAGAGACAACCTCCTTAGGAAACCCCACTCTGGAGAAAACTCCAAGTAGGGCCCTGGCCACAACAGGAGCTGTAGTGGTCCTAAGGGGAATAGCTTCTTGATACCTGGTGGCATGATCCACTACCACCAGTATAAATCTGTGCCCAGATGCTGTTGGGGGGTCCATTGGTCCAACAATGTCAATCCCCACTCTTTCAAAGGGTACCCCCACCACAGGTAGTGGTATAAGGGGGGCCTTTGTTGTGCCACCTGATTTGCCACTGGCTTGACAGGTGACACATGAGCGTCAAAACTCTTTAATGTCTTCAGACATATGAGGCCAGTGAAAGTGTGGGACAAGTCTTTCCCAAGTCTTGTTCTGGCCTAAGTGACCTGCAAGAGGAATTTCATGGGCCAAGGTGAGAAGGAAACCTCTCAGAGACAAGGGGATGACCAGCCTCCTGGTAGCACCAGGCGTGGGGTCTCTTGCCTCTGAGTAAAGGAGTCCATCATCCCAATACACTTTATGGGCACCTGTGGCATTCCCTGCAGCCTCAGCAGCAGCCTGCTGTCTGAGGGGTTGAAGAGATGAACAGTCTAATTGTGCTTTTCTCAAGTCTACCCTGGAAGGTCCCCCTGTCCCAAGAAACTCAACCTGTTCAGGCTCAAGTTCTTCTAGGACAGTTCCTTCTGGGGTCTTTGGGTCAGTCTCCTGGGAGAGCTGATCCTCACCTTGAGGCAAGGGGAAAGGCACTGCCTTAACCCTACTGTTCTTACTCTTGGTTAGTGTCTGGTCCATTGTTTCAGCACTAGTTCAGCTGGGCATTTTTTGGCCTGTGACCTAGTCACAGCAAGGACATGTGCTGACAAACCTAACATTTCCACATGAGTCCTATACTCCACATCTGACCATAGGTGAGTGAGCGCGAGGTCTCCACAAGCCGCTGCGATTCACTCGCTTTCTACCCCTAAACAATTACGCTTCTACTTTAGCGTTTAGTGCGACTGATACACGCTTCAGCAAACGCCGCGGAGGAGCCCAAACTTTGTTCCCCGCCTTTTGAACCAAACCTGTGGATGTGATAAACAAGGAGAAGCAGAAACGCCATTTGCGATCTCCGCCCCACATGAAAACAGTTACAGGTATGTCTCTACCCAAAAAGTCAATGTGATTGTTTATGAAAGTATAGAAAACAATGGGCACTGAGAACGATCGTTGATTGTGCCTTGCAGATCACATCGGAGCCGCCCATAGAGCCCCTCGTTTGGAGTGTGACATTTTAACAACTGCAACCTTCTAACACTGACCCAACGGTTAAAGGTACGAACTCTTAGCGTTTGCGTCTCAGAACCAGTTCGACTGTGCTGTTCCTTGGCTGTGCAGTAAATATGCCAAAAAATGTTATACATTAGGTCAACTGTCTCATTAAAAGACCGTGGCTTAAGTCAGCCTCACTAGAATTGGACCGCGTCGCCCATTGATGAAGGTTAATTTGTCCTGTGACATCCAGCGCCCCAAGGGGGTACTGATTTTTATAAGATTTCAGTCACTGAACGAACTTCTTTTATATCTCTCTTTGTGTAGATTATCTACATTGAAAGAGCCCTGATGAGAATCTGAGATTTACTCTCAAGTCAAGTAATACTTTATTCGGTTCGAATTTTCAAAACCATAAAAGTACAGACATACGTAAAAATGGTCCAGAAATCAAAGTACATCATTTAAGAAAAGAGTTACAATTAGAAATGCAGCAATATTAAAAACATTACAGAATAAAAACCAAATGGTTGGAACATGAACTACACCCAATTGATCTTTTTGCCCATTCTCATTGCAATAGTTAAAAACTTGGCCACATTATAGATTTCCCAGATATTAGTTAGCATCTGGAGATATAACACCGCTGGTTTGACCTGCCTGAATCCTTTCCCCTTCAGCAGGGGAATGATGAATTTTTCCCTAATGGTTTTAAAGTGGGTACAAAAAACAGAAAATGGGCAGTGTCCATAATTGAGTAACCGTCACAATTGCATACGCTCAGTGCCGAGTCCCTGGTCCAGCCAGGGCGACCACAGATTAGCAGGTGAACCTTGTTCAATCGGAACTTGGTAAGAAGGTACCTGTGACTTGGGTTATTTACAACTTTCAGGTAAAGCTCCGGTTCGCAATCTGAGGAAACAATCAGTTGGTGCGACCTAACAGAAGATTTTTTCAACTCCTTGCTTTCTCTATCCATTCCACTATGTAGCAAGAAGGTGTTTTTTGCCCACTTCAAATCAGCCTTGACGAGGGCAGAGGGATTGTGGAACAATTCAGGCCTGCCCAGCTTAACACAAGATTGTTCAACGTATTTTAGCCAGGGAATCTTATTCCAATGATCTAGTTTTAGACAATCCTTCAAGATTTCATGGTTAACATCAATCTCTGAGTTGAGCCACACAGATATCCATTTCAGGAGGGGGGCCATGGCAATTCGGTCCTCCAAGAAATCCACCCCACATTCCTGATGTACAATGAAATTTGCTGTGGATGTTGGTAAAGAAAGAATGGACTTCAAGAAGTTGTCTTCGATCACTTGGAGGGATTTAGCGGGCATGAAGCCCCACAAGTCCGCGCCATACATAGCAATAGCTATGCATTTAGTGGCGTACACTTTTAGGACAGCCTCTATTGGCTTCACCCCAATTTTGCGTGAGAAACCAAGGACTGCGGATATAGAGCGCGCCAAGACCTTTTTTTTCTCCAGCAATTGGGGAAGCCAGGTGGAGCGATCGTCGAACACTACGCCCAGATAGGGGAATCTAGAGACTCTAGATAGTTTGTGGCCATTGCAGTGTATAGACAAGGCACGTTTTTTGGCCTTGACGTGGGTTCCAACCACCATTACATGGGATTTGCCAAAGTTAATACTGAGGTCCAGATTTGTCATAAACTTGTAGAAAGAATTCACCAGACTTTGCAAACCCACAGCAGTTCTAGCTATAAGAGCCGCATCATCTGCGTACAGTAATGCGGGCAGTGTATATTTCCCTGCTCTAGGTATATCTTTACAGGCTAAATCCAGTGTTCCACCCAGGTTATTAATATATAAGGTGAACAGCAGGGGAGCAAGAATGCAACCCTGCCTAACACCATTAGTAATATGAATTTTCCCTGTGCAATTCCCTTTTCTGTCATAACGAACAGTGGCGGTAAGGTCCTTGTGAAGGTCTGCCAGAAAATACACAATGTTTGGGTCGATACCTATACTGAGGAGCTGGCCCCACAACTTGGACCTGTTCACTCGGTCGAAAGCCGAGGACAGATCCATAAAGGCAATGAATAGGGATCCTGGTTTAGCTTGAGTGTATTTTCCGATCAGCAATTGTAGGTTTAAGCTCTGATCGATAGTGCTCCTTCCTTTTCTAAAGCCGTACTGAGTTGGGGATAAGGTATTAGTCTCCTCTAACCATTCATTGAGTTTATTAAGGACCACTCTCCCTATGACCTTGACCGCAGAATCTATCAGGGATATGGGGCGGTAATTTCCCGGTTCCCCCCTGTCTCCTTTTTTAAAAATAGGGACTATAACAGATTGGGACCAGGAATCTGGAATACCTGTTTTAAAAATACTGTTAAAAACTCTAGCTAAAATTTTGGACCAGAATAAAATATCCACTTTAAAAAGGTCGGCTGGGACCCCGTCCGGCCCCGGAGCCTTGTTACTGGTCATTTTTTCAATGGCTAGACCCACCTCTTCCTCATCTACCGTTAAGCTATACGGGAGTTGATGTAAACTAGTCGTATCCTCGGCCCCGTTGGCTTCCTGCTCATACACAGATTTAAAGTGCGAGTGCCATTTGTCTTCTTGAATGCCACAATCTAAATCACTATTGCATGTGTCTACAAAATACGGTTGATTTACCATGGCCCAGAATTTGGTGCTGCTTTTTAAGACATCAGTTGAGGTCAGGTCGGCCCAAGCATCCTCTCTGATCTCACGTCGCCTTTTCTCGATGATAGTCTTGTATGCTTTCCTAAGGGTAGTGTTAGACCTGTCTGCTTCTGGGAAGACTCTAACCATCATGATTTATTTTTGTCCCCCTTAGCCTCCCAGACTTTCTATTTTTATTTTTACATGTGTCCATCAGGAGGTTTTTTTATGCTGTCAGGGGGCTAGGTGTTCCTTGGCGATGACGCCATTTTTCCCTCATCACTTGTGAGGCCTAGTCACCCCCCTTGAAACCTTAGGGATCTCCAGGGACCTAAAATGGTGTCCACCAACTGTCATAACGGACACTACTGGAGGATAGGTCCATAGGATAGCATTAAGGAACTTTCTAGAACCTACTGGAGACTTCTGCAGGTCTCAGGCCAACCTATATAAGGCCAGTGACCAGCAGCCATTTTGTGTTGACCCCAGAGTAGAGGAGTGAGGCAGTGGTGAGAGGAGGTGGACACACTGAGAGCAGCTAGTTTGTCATTGAGGCTGACAGTTACTTCAGAGGATTGTTCCCCCTTTAGCCCTTGACCGATCCCTCTCTCAAGACATCAATTATTGGCCAAGAAAACAAGCTACGTGAGAAGAAAGACCCTTCTGGATCAGCATTCCTGTAAAAACTGACAGGACCTGTGTTCTGAAGCTCAGCCTTATATGCCCTGCCCAGCGCTGCACCTACCAGGGTGTCGAGCCAGTCGTGGACCCCCTTGAAGCGCCTTGAGGTGGTTGGGGAACTGCGGAGCCTGAAACGCCTGGAGGAGCGAGTGCCCGATCAGTAAGATCCTTCCTGTGAAGCCGGCGAGGGAAGTAACTGGAGAGGAGCAGCGGCGCTGCTTCAATCGGCTGTGGGACCCCGGGGGCACCGGCCGCGGAAATTGACGAAGTAAGCGCTTCCGCGCATGTCCCCCGCGAGAACACCGCTGCGGAGGCAGGCCCAGAAGTGCAGCGTCTGTGGAGGTGCAGTTTCCGGCTGTGGTTGCGCAGGCTCCAGGGAGTAGCGCGACTTGTGAGGAGGCGGAGACGACGGTGAGCTACGCGCATGCCCGGGAGACCAGCGCGCACCTCGAGGATCGTGTGAGGAGGCGTCGGAAGCTTCCCCTGGCCGCTGCAGCAACGCCGAATCCCCGGTGCGCCTCAAGCGCTCAACGGAAAGGCGAGTGTGAGGAGCCAAGACGCCAGACAGCTGTTCTAAACTCTCTCCCCGCTTGAGCGCTAGCAGTAAAAATAGCGCGAGCGGGAGAAGAGAGGAAAGTCTACCAAGTGGCTGCCGGGTGTCTGCAGTACTGAGTCTCCCCTGATTTGAAAAGCAGGTTCTTCCCCTGGACCACGCAGTTAAATCTGCTGCAAGTAAGGAGTGTCATCCGAAGGGAAGGGGAACAGCTAACTAGGAAGGGGAAAGTGGAGAGTTCTTGCCAGAGTGGGTGCAACCTCCCTGTGAGAGGAGGGACAGTTATAAGCCTGAGGAATTCATCTGCCAGAGTTAACCCTGAGGGTGGTTGGTGCTGTGAGTGTCCAGTAATGGGCATCGTGTAATACCCTATTGAAGCTGAGTCTAGAATCTGTTGAGGTGGTTAATTAATGCTCAACCTTGAGTTTGACTAACTAATTGGAAGTGTAATTTTCATATTTTTGTAAAGTGAACTGTATTACTGGTCAACTTTGAAGAGTGGGTTTACCTGATCTCTAGAAAACTGTATGAACTGTTATTGGGAATTGATTTGATAAATTGTTAGAGTTGAAGAGATTTAATTGCTGAAATGTCGATAATTTGAAATGTCATAAACTGAAAATTTTGACCACAAAGAAGATATTATTTTTATAAAATAGTACGTATTTTCCCACAATTTTTGGTGTAGTGTTTTCTTTTTGTGTGCTATTGCGTAGCTTTACTTTTGGGTGGACTGCAACCTTCACACAGAGCCTCTGTATGTTAGTCTTGCCCTAGGCCAGGCTACCCCAGGTCCAACATATTGGTGCCTAGCGGTGGGATACTGACTTGGTTGCAGCTACTCACTAGTAATTCGACGCAATACACTAAACCTACACCAGGAGTTTTCTCCTTGCGGCCCTCCTGATTTACATTTTGATTTTTCTAAATTTACTTCTGGCGGTGGGTGGAGGTTGACCTCAGGTCACTCTGTGGATTTCTCCTGTATAGCATTTTATACTCCAAATAGAAATGGAGATAAATGTGGAAGAGCTAGAAAATTATACTGTGACCCAATTGAAGGAATGGTGTCAGCAGCAGGGGGTGTTTTTCAAGAAAGGCGCCAGGAAAGTTGAGCTGCTGACCAGTATTCGGGCATGGGTAGAGGCTCATTCCGGGGAGGAGGTAGATCCTGAAGAGAGTGACAAGGACACTGTCCTGGAGACCACAACACTGTACCAGGCGGGAGGGGAGAACCTTGTAACGGGTCCTAGAACACCTTCTAGAGTGGGCAGTAGTGTGTCAGAGAGGGGCCTGACCGACGCCGAGTTGGAAGACAGGAGGGAGGAGAGGAGGATGAGAATAGAACTAGCCAGGATGGACATGGTGAGGGAGGAAAAGAGGTTGGAGCATGAGCGGACCATCAAGGAGATGGATTTGCAAGCCCTAAACTTACGTACCCCCAAAGCAGAGAATGGTGGCAGCGATAACCAAACCAACCCCCGAGAACCTAGACCGTACCTACCAAAAGACATTATGGCTTGTTATGTACCCAGCGACGACATTGCTAAATGGTTAGCCGCCTACGAGGTCTCGCTGAGGGCCCATGGGATTCTGGAAGTCCACTGGGGAGGTGGGTTATACAAATACATGCCCCCCACTGGCAGGGATACCTTATTGGCCCTTGACACAAGTGAACAGACCTATTATCCGGCTATGAAATCAGCACTGCTTAAGAAGTTTGGGTTGACCCCTGAGAAATATAGACAAAAGTTCCGGGGCAGCTACAAGCTGGGCACACAAAACTGGGTAGATTTCTTGGACTACGCCAGGAAGGCCCTGGAGGGTTGGGTAAGAGGCAGCGATGTAGGGGACTATGAGGGACTATATGACCTCATACTCAAGGAACACCTACTCGAGAAGTGTCTTCCTGAGCTTAGACAGCATCTGGTGGACAGCAAGCTGACCAGCCCCAGGAAGCTTGCTGAGGAGGCGGACATCTGGGTTAGTACCCGGGTGTCGACTAAGGGGACTGGAGGGAATTCCCAGAAGCAAGGACAGGGCGCCCCCCAGAAGAAAGAGGGAGGGGAAACTAAGAGGGAGTTCTCTAAAGGGCCACAAAATACTTCGCAAGGAAGGGGCAGAGGATTCATCCCCAAGAGTAACCCCCCTCGCAACCCTACCCCTGGCCAAAGCCAGCAGCCAAGGGTTGTTCATTGTTTTGAGTGTGGTGGTGTGGGACACTATAAAGGAGATGTGAGATGCCCAAAGAGACCACCCCCTCCCACTGGAGGAAAAGCCCCGGGAATCACTAGTGTAGTGCTCGGGGAGGAGATGCCTTTGGTTAATGGAGGGGAGCGGGCGGGTGTCACTTTAGTGTCCCTGGGAGATAAGGAGATGGTTCCCAAGACCCAGCTGCCCTCTAATACTATTAAGTATGAGCAGTGGGTCACCATCAATGGCCGTAGAGGGGAGGCTCTGAGAGACACAGGAGCCAGCATGACTATGGTAAGGAGTCAGCTGGTGTCTCCAGAGCAGGTCATCCCAGATGTACTCCATCCCGCCGTAATGGCTGACGGCAGATTGGGCCACTACCCTGTGGCTGAGGTTCCCTTTGAGTGGGGAGGGGTTGCAGGTCCACTTCGAGTTGCCGTAAGCCCTGCCGTGCCTGTTGACTGCCTGTTAGGGAATGATATGGAGCACAATGCTTGGAGGAGGGTGGAGTACCAGACTCACTCTGCGATGCTGGGACCCCCTGACTGGACTTGTGTCAGCACAAGGTCAGCAACTGCCCGAAGGGAAAAGTTGCTTACGCTGGAGCCTGGAACAATGGCCCAGCCGGCTGCCAGAGAGGAGAAGGACAAGAGGCCGGAGGACCCTGCCTCGACATCTCCGCCTCGTGAGACAGCTGGACCACCTGCGGAGGTAGATCTGGAGTCCACAGGGGAGAATGTTGCTTCCTTGGAGAACCTACCCATCCCTACAGAGTGGCATGTGGAGGGAGGTCCTTCCAGGGAAGAATTCTGTGCAGCTCAGAAAGAGTGTCCTACTCTCGAGGGGCTGCGGCAACAGGCCAACGCCCAGGCAGCAGGAAACATTGAAGGGAGCTACCGGATTTACTGGGAGGATGGACTCCTCTACAGTGAGCCCAAGGCACCTGGCCACGGTTCAGCCAGAGCCTTGGTGGTCCCTCAGTGCTTTAGAGCCTTTCTACTGGAATTGGCTCATGAGATACCATTGGCAGGACATCTAGGGCAGGACAAGACCTTTGCCCGGCTTGTCCCCCACTTCTATTGGCCTCGAATGAAAGTGGCGTCTGACACATACTGTCGGACGTGTGTGTCCTGCCAAGCTAGTGGGAAAACAGGAGTGAAGCTTAAAGCTCCCCTGGAACCACTACCTGTCGTTAGCACCCCCTTTGTGAGGGTGGGCATCGACATTGTTGGGCCATTGGATCCACCAACTTCAGCTGGTCACCGGTTCATACTGGTTTTGGTGGACCATGCCACACGGTACCCAGAGGCCATACCTCTGAGGACCATCACTGCACCTGTGGTGGCAAGGGCCCTGATGGGGATCTTTACCCGAGTGGGTTTCCCCAAGGAGGTTGTGTCCGACAGGGGGACTAACTTCCTTTCAGCGTACATGCGGGCTATGTGGAAGGAGTGTGGAGTTACCTATCGGTTTACCACTCCTTATCACCCACAAACCAATGGTCTTGTGGAAAGGTTTAACAAAACCTTGAAAGGTATGATCAGGAGTCTACCTGAGAGCCTGCGGAGGAAATGGGACATCCTCCTACCCTGTCTCTTGTTTTCTTACAGGGAAGTGCCACAAAAGGGAGTGGGCTTCAGCCCCTTCGAACTTTTGTATGGGCACCCTGTACGGGGACCTCTCAGCCTGGTGAAGGATGGATGGGAACGGACTCCCAGAAAACTTCCCCAGGACGTGGTGAGCTACATGCTGGCCTTCCGGAGCCAAATGGCTAAGTTGTGGAAGCAAGCTTCAGACAACTTGGAGGCCAGCCAAGCGGTGATGAAAGAGTGGTATGACCACAACGCTCACCCAGTGGAACTGGAGCCTGGACAGAAGGTGTGGGTGATGGAACCTGGAGAGCTAAATGCCCTCCAGGATCGTTGGACAGGCCCCTTTGAGGTGTTGGAGAAGAAGGGGAAGTCCACCTACTTGGTGGACCTTAAAGCCCCAAGGCAGCCCCACAGGGTGCTGCATGCCAATCGCCTCAAGCCACATCATGAGAGGCCCGCGGTTGTCTTGATGATGGTAACCGATGGAGCAGAGGAAGAAGAAAGCGAACCTCTCCCTGATCTTCTCTCGTCCCAAGAAAAGGATGGGTCGGTGGAGGGAGTTATTCTCTCGCCATCCCTAACTCCTGAACAGCAGGGTGATTGCCGCCAGGTCCTGGGGCAATTTTCTTCTCTGTTCTCCCTTGTCCCGGGTAGGACCCACCTGTGTACCCATGACGTGGACACAGGAGACAGCCCACCTGTGAAGTCTAAAATCTACCGGCTGTCGGACAAGGTGAAGGCCAGCATCAAGAGTGAAGTCGCCAAGATGCTGGAACTGGGAGTGATTGAACCTTCTGGAAGCCCTTGGTCTAGCCCGGTGGTTTTGGTACCAAAGGCTGCCCCACCAGGCACCACACCTGAATTGAGATTCTGTGTGGACTACCGAGGCTTGAACTCAGTGACCAAAACTGATGCCCATCCTATCCCCCGGGCGGATGAGCTGATTGACCGGCTGGGAGCTGCTCAATACTTAAGTACCTTCGACCTAACTTCAGGGTACTGGCAGATTTCCCTTACAGAGGAGGCGAAGGAAAGGTCAGCCTTCTCTACACCTGAGGGACACTACCAATTTCGCGTGATGCCCTTTGGGCTCAAGAATGCCCCTGCCACTTTTCAGCGGCTGGTAAACAGGGTCCTTTCTGGAATGGAAGCTTTTTCTGCTGCATACCTGGACGACATTGCTGTCTTCAGTAGCAGCTGGGAGGACCATTTGCAGCATCTGCAAGCTGTTTTACATGCCCTGCAACAGGCTGGATTGACAATCAAGGCCAGCAAGTGTCAGATCGGACAGGGGTCGGTGGTGTACCTAGGTCACTTGGTGGGCAGAGGGACGGTGCAGCCCCTCCAGGCAAAGATTGAGGCTATCATCGCCTGGGAGCCCCCCAAGACTCAAACAGAGGTCCGAGCCTTCCTGGGCCTCACTGGATATTACCGTCGCTTCGTGAAGGGGTATGGCACTATTGTGGCCCCTCTCACTGAGCTTACTTCCAAGAAGCAACCCCGACGGGTAGTCTGGACGGAGGCTTGCCAGCGAGCCTTCATGACCTTGAAACAAGCATTGTGTTCCGCTCCCATTCTCAAGGCCCCTGATTTTGCTAGAGAATTCATTGTCCAAACAGATGCGTCAGAACATGGCATTGGGGCAGTGTTATCGCAGCTAAATGATGAGGGCTTGGATCAACCCGTGGTCTTCCTGTCCAGGAGACTACTCCCCAGGGAAAGGAGGTGGAGTACAATTGAGAGAGAAGCCTTTGCGGTGGTTTGGGCTCTGAAGAAGCTGCGACCATACCTGTTTGGTTCGCACTTCCTAGTTCAGACTGACCATCGCCCCCTTCGTTGGCTGATGCAAATGAAGGGGGAGAATCCCAAGTTGCTAAGGTGGTCTATCTCCCTACAGGGAATGGACTTTAGGGTGGAACACCGACCTGGGGCAGACCATGCCAACGCAGACGGTCTATCCAGGTATTTCCGCCTTAGTGATGAGGACTCCCAAGGGGTTGGGTAGTTCTCCCCACTTTCAGCTGGGGGGGACGCGTGTTAGACCTGTCTGCTTCTGGGAAGACTCTAACCATCATGATTTATTTTTGTCCCCCTTAGCCTCCCAGACTTTCTATTTTTATTTTTACATGTGTCCATCAGGAGGTTTTTTTATGCTGTCAGGGGGCTAGGTGTTCCTTGGCGATGACGCCATTTTTCCCTCATCACTTGTGAGGCCTAGTCACCCCCCTTGAAACCTTAGGGATCTCCAGGGACCTAAAATGGTGTCCACCAACTGTCATAACGGACACTACTGGAGGATAGGTCCATAGGATAGCATTAAGGAACTTTCTAGAACCTACTGGAGACTTCTGCAGGTCTCAGGCCAACCTATATAAGGCCAGTGACCAGCAGCCATTTTGTGTTGACCCCAGAGTAGAGGAGTGAGGCAGTGGTGAGAGGAGGTGGACACACTGAGAGCAGCTAGTTTGTCATTGAGGCTGACAGTTACTTCAGAGGATTGTTCCCCCTTTAGCCCTTGACCGATCCCTCTCTCAAGACATCAATTATTGGCCAAGAAAACAAGCTACGTGAGAAGAAAGACCCTTCTGGATCAGCATTCCTGTAAAAACTGACAGGACCTGTGTTCTGAAGCTCAGCCTTATATGCCCTGCCCAGCGCTGCACCTACCAGGGTGTCGAGCCAGTCGTGGACCCCCTTGAAGCGCCTTGAGGTGGTTGGGGAACTGCGGAGCCTGAAACGCCTGGAGGAGCGAGTGCCCGATCAGTAAGATCCTTCCTGTGAAGCCGGCGAGGGAAGTAACTGGAGAGGAGCAGCGGCGCTGCTTCAATCGGCTGTGGGACCCCGGGGGCACCGGCCGCGGAAATTGACGAAGTAAGCGCTTCCGCGCATGTCCCCCGCGAGAACACCGCTGCGGAAGCAGGCCCAGAAGTGCAGCGTCTGTGGAGGTGCAGTTTCCGGCTGTGGTTGCGCAGGCTCCAGGGAGTAGCGCGACTTGTGAGGAGGCGGAGACGACGGTGAGCTACGCGCATGCCCGGGAGACCAGCGCGCACCTCGAGGATCGTGTGAGGAGGCGTCGGAAGCTTCCCCTGGCCGCTGCAGCAACGCCGAATCCCCGGTGCGCCTCAAGCGCTCAACGGAAAGGCGAGTGTGAGGAGCCAAGACGCCAGACAGCTGTTCTAAACTCTCTCCCCGCTTGAGCGCTAGCAGTAAAAATAGCGCGAGCGGGAGAAGAGAGGAAAGTCTACCAAGTGGCTGCCGGGTGTCTGCAGTACTGAGTCTCCCCTGATTTGAAAAGCAGGTTCTTCCCCTGGACCACGCAGTTAAATCTGCTGCAAGTAAGGAGTGTCATCCGAAGGGAAGGGGAACAGCTAACTAGGAAGGGGAAAGTGGAGAGTTCTTGCCAGAGTGGGTGCAACCTCCCTGTGAGAGGAGGGACAGTTATAAGCCTGAGGAATTCATCTGCCAGAGTTAACCCTGAGGGTGGTTGGTGCTGTGAGTGTCCAGTAATGGGCATCGTGTAATACCCTATTGAAGCTGAGTCTAGAATCTGTTGAGGTGGTTAATTAATGCTCAACCTTGAGTTTGACTAACTAATTGGAAGTGTAATTTTCATATTTTTGTAAAGTGAACTGTATTACTGGTCAACTTTGAAGAGTGGGTTTACCTGATCTCTAGAAAACTGTATGAACTGTTATTGGGAATTGATTTGATAAATTGTTAGAGTTGAAGAGATTTAATTGCTGAAATGTCGATAATTTGAAATGTCATAAACTGAAAATTTTGACCACAAAGAAGATATTATTTTTATAAAATAGTACGTATTTTCCCACAATTTTTGGTGTAGTGTTTTCTTTTTGTGTGCTATTGCGTAGCTTTACTTTTGGGTGGACTGCAACCTTCACACAGAGCCTCTGTATGTTAGTCTTGCCCTAGGCCAGGCTACCCCAGGTCCAACAGGTAGCCACAAGTTTTCTATCTACAGGGGTGGATTTTAAAGCTAGTTTTAATTTGTGGTTAGCAGCAGAACATTTACTGTCAAACCAGCCTACCCTTTCCTGATTTTTCCTTTTGCAGTGTTGTGTCAGATTAGACACGATGTTAATGCATACCCTCTTATATGCGTCTAAGACCTCAGTGTCCCCCGCCTGGTCATTTAAACAAAGTTCAAAATCCTCCTGACTATTTATACACAGATTACCAAAAAAATCCTCAGGAATTATTTTGCACCATTTAATTCGCCGTGCCTGATCAGTTGATCGTAAGTCACATTTATCTACCAGACCCAAACTAGTGTCATTAAATTCTAATACATCTCTAACTTTAAGTACAACAAGATTGTGGTCACTAAAGTGGGATCTTACAACGGTATAACAGATGATATGACTACTGTAAATACTGCTCAAAAAAATATAATCAATAGTAGACCCGCTTCCATGGCCCGTGAAGGTTGGAATGCCCTCTTCCCCCCCAGATGGCAACATTAAACCATTTTCGGCTAACAGAGATTCTAAGAAAGCGCCCTGTTCTGTGTGTTCAAAATGGATATTTTCATCATCTGGGGAACCAAATAGAAGGTTAGGGGGACAATCTTCCTGACAGCCATGTACATTGAAATCTCCTAATAAAATAACAATACAATTGGCCTCCATGGACTCTTGGAACTTAATTAAAAAAGAGTTTAGCCTCTGCAAGTTGTCAACTGAGTGTTCTCTATCAAAAGAGTTATAGAAGTTCACTAATAATACAGCGTTAGAACTCCTGTATGTGATTAAAACTGCAAGGCAGTAAGGGCTACCAGTGGGGATTTCTTTATAGGAGCCTGAGATTTTTGCAGATATCAAGGTAACCAGGCCACCTCTAGCCCGCCCTCTCAGTGAATTCACAGCAGGGAGGAAAAAGGTGGTGTATCCATCCAATGTGAGCAAATTTTCAGTCGCCCACGTTTCTTGCATAGCGATAATGTCCATGGTGCCTATGAGATCTCTCCAATGAGGGTCATCGATTTTGTTCCTACTCTCAGTTTCGAAACGCGTCGGCAAACGGCAAACAGGCATCAAAAAGAAAGAGAATATTAGTTTATGAATTTATTGTTTACCATCTTTGACCTAATTTTCAAAGTTGTGTCTTGATCTTCCCTAAAGAAATTTTGTTGCCATTTTCTCACCTTGAAAGAAATTTTGTTGCCATTTTCTCACCTTGTGGGTTTTGTAGTGGTTTGATATTTTGCAAAGAATTACTATTTGTGGACATACAATCGCTATTCTTGTAAAAGAAGTTTGTGTATAAACTGTTCATAATTGTATAGTTGTTAGTTGTTTAATAGTTTTGTAAATGTGTAAGTGTTTTGTACAGTGTTTTTCTCACCCATGAAAAATATATAAAAATTATTGAAAATTTCAAAGGGTTTAAATAAAATAACCCCTACAAACAGAAGATTTTTTCTTTGTTTGTTCTTAAATCTTGAGATAAGAAACCAGTGTAAGGGCCAGCAACTATTTTCAGTCCACTTATTTAGGTCCAGCTGCCCTTTTGTCCCAGGACCAGACTCCGTTTTTTCATAAAAGCTCTATCGAGCTGGGCCTCGGCTCCGGGGCTCTGCGACGTATGGAGAGTCTGGAATCCCCGCAAGGCACATATTACCCACACATCGGCATCCCACCATACCCACTCCCGTATCGACCTTCTCCTGCTTCCGGCCACTGTCTGCCACCTGGTCTCTGGAGTGCTTATCTTGCCCAGGGGACTGTCTGACCATTCCATCTCCCTCCAAATTGGCTCTTCCCCGACGGGCCCGCGGGCGGTCTGGCGTCTCAACGCTTGGTTCCTGCAGGCCCATACACTGGTGGACACGCTGGGACAGGAGCTAAGCCACTACTTCTCTACCAACGAGGGCTCAGTTCCATCGCCGGGGACCCTGTAGGAGGCTGGCAAGGCTGTGATTCGCGGGGTGGCGAGGGGGTTTGTGCATGCCAAACGGGCAGACTAACTGGCCCGGCTCGCGGAGTTGGGAGTACCAGGCTGCGCGACTGGAGGCACAGCAAACTTCTGCTGGGCGCGCGGACCCCACCAGGCAGTTGGCGCTGGTTCGGGAAGAAATCCGCCAGATCTCATTGGACTCGGCCAAAAATGCTGTGGCGATAGTCGGTGGCGCGGGTGTATGGCTGGGGGGACAAAATTGGCAAACTCCTCCATAACTTGGTCTCCTATTGTGAGAAGTTGGCCTGATATATGAGGTCTCCAATTCTGGGGGCACCTTGTATCAGTCCAAACAATCCCTTATGGTGTTGGTTGTAAGTCAACCTTATAGACAAGCTATCCTAAGGGTAGCATGGACTAAGCAGCCTTAAAGGCTTAACTCAAGAGGGCATGTGAAGCCAGCTGTTTTACCAATCACAATCCTGTAATATCAAATGAAAGGACACCACACAAGTTATATTTTATAAAAATATATGTATTTATTACTAGAATAATCCTCTGTACTCTTTATGAGTCTAGAAGCACAGCATTTAAACAAAAGCACAGTAAAACATATGAAAGTGGCACAATTATGGATGAGGCCGGGGCCCACTCAAACCATATAATTAAATAGTGGTATAAGTATCACTAATCGAACAGTGGTAAGGCCTGGGGCCTTGGGAATCGCTGGGGCTATTCGGGACTAGCAGCGATGAAGTCTGGAAAAGCCCGCGGGACTCGGGTGCAGCGCTAAAAGCACACGCATGCACCAATGCAAAGTCATTGGTGCGTAAAAGTTATCAAGTTACAGTTTTAGGAGTCTTACGACTGGACTAGAATTATCAAACTTTAGACTTAGACACTAGAAGTGTATACCAATACAGGAGCACCGGCGTTCATGAGTTACCTCACCCACAGGAAGTGGGTGCATAGGTGCCAAAGTGTGTCGGGTTTCGTCACGCAGTTCGATGGCACCTGGAGATGAAGATGCTGCAGGCGTCCAGAAGAGAAGTGTCCGGTTGGGTCCAAGGGTGGATCGAAGATGTAGAGTACCTGAAAGCAGAGGGGACAGAGTCTGGGTCACTCAGCAGTGACCTGGGTGGAACCAGGAAGGAACCAGGAAATGTCGGGCGCAATCAGGTGGTTGTTGTGAAGCTTGTCTCCGCTGCCACGTGGACTCTGGGGCACCGAGGATGTCCAGGAGTGGATCACGAGCTGTCCCACAAAGGCTCTCGCTGTCGGCAGTGTCGGCTTCCGGATCGGAGCAAACAGACTTTGGTAAATGCAACCCACGCAGGATTCAAAGATCGCTTCTTACTCGGACCAGCAAGGTCAGAGCGGGTGCTCCTTTTCAGGGGAGCGAGGGCCAGTCTGGAGCAACCAGACCAGCAGTATAAATTCAAAGGTTCGTCGGTACTGGGGCCGCTAGCCAACGGGCAAGCGACCGGACCAACGCGTCAACCAGAAAGATGCAAAAGGGCCCCACGCAGCACTCGGTGAGTGTGGAGGGGTGAGCTTTGGTGCAAAAGCTGCTGGGGGCTGGGGCTTCTCAAACCCCAATGCACAGCGTCGAGGGAGCCTCGGGAGCTGCACGGTCAGCACTTCGTAATTTTTCCAAGATGGCCGGCCCCACGCTTCAGGTCGCCTCCACGGGTCTCAGACGTACTGGGACTGTGGATCAGGCTGTTGGAAGGCAGGAACGCTGGGTCTTGTCGATCTCCGTCGCTCGAGTTCCGGCGGGAACTGCAACAAAGCAAACGGTGAGGCGCTGGATGGTGCCTGTTTGCACAGGGTGGTCACTCCTTGACCACAAGGGAGATTCTTCAGTCTTCCACGTCGAGTGGGATGTCGAAGGGTCCAGAGTTTCGTTTCATAAGTTTGTCAGGATAATCTGCGTGCACTAGCACTGCTCCCACCTTTATTCCAAATCTGTGGGCTGGATCACCTGCTAGGTCCCTCCTATGGGTGGGACCCAGGAAGGGGGTGGTTACACCCCTTTCCCTTTGTCCAGGGTCACGCTGGGACTGGGGCTGGAGAGCCCCAGAACCGGTTTGACTGGATTATGCAAGGGACACCTTGTGTGCCCCAGGCAGTGTCTAGTTTCATTCAGCCCACCCTGCCTCAATCCACTATCTCCTGTCTGGGGAGGTGTAGCACCTCGCTGCGACAGGAAACCTATTGTCCAGGCCCCCCCTGCCAAGTTTCGGTCAGCAGTAGGAGGTCAGAATTGTGTCTGTGGCAGCAGCATCCATTTTGTGATGCTGAGGCTCTGGCTAGGATTAACCGCGTTTTAGCGAAGTAACAGGTCTTTCTCCCTCTAGAAGGGTGGAATGCTACCCCTGTCGCCAGGACTGGCGAGGGGGTAGTATTCCAAAGCGTATGACACCTTACACGACATGTTTTGATAAAGCCAAACCAAAGTTAGCACATAACCGCGAGGATTATAATGCACTTAATGTGCACTTAATGTGCACTTAATATGGTATGGCAATATCCCGGAACAGCCAAGGGAGTTGGTCCCGACAGCTGCAGACAGGCTCAGCTCAAGCTAGAGCACCATCTCACATAAAACCAAGCACTCTGCCTCCAGGATTGTTAAGGCCTGCCATAGGAGTGACTTATAGGTATATATGTGTCCAGATATAGGTTTAGATATAGGTATACTGTATCTAAGCAAGGGGTGATTACACCACCTTGCCCCAGCTGAGTGATCAGCCAGTTGTGTCAATTTGGATAGCCAGCCAGGGGTGGCAAAAGATATGCTGCAGCCCCTGGTAGGCCTTGGATGCACCTATGCCCTGGGCACCTATAGTGTACTGTACAGGGGCTGATAAGGTGACCCAAGCCAATTTAGTTATGCACCTAGGGTACATGGAAACCATTTTAAAAAGAGAGCAGATAGCCTGGGGCCCTGATTAGCAGCGAGCCAGGCCAACTAAGTCGAAAACCAGCTAAACACAAGGCAAAAAATCTGGGGTAACCATAGTCCGGTATCCACCTTCCTACACCTATCCCAAAGTTCCTCGCATTATTCCCGAGGTTTGTGCACAAGACGGTACCCTTCAGGTGACCTCCGCGGCCATAGCCAGAACCTTTGCAAATTTTTATGCGCGCCTCTACGCGGCGTTACCAGAAGATGCACCCCTGACCACCCTCCTAGACTGGGCTAATGCCCGGCTCCCCTCTCTCACTCCTGAGTCCGCAGAAGCCCTGGAGTGGCCCTTTACCTTGGACGAGGTTCTGGAGGCCATCCCCCTTCTCCACCCTGGCAAGACGCCTGGCCCGGATGGGTATCCACAGGAGTACTACGCTGCCTTCCGGGATATCCTGGCTCCCCGAATTTTGATCCTCTTCCGGCATGTGGCAGAGAACGGCTCCTTCACCCCTGAATCGGACCTGGCCACGATAGTGGTCATCCCTAAGACCCAGCCGCCCTCCACGAGCTGCGCGGACTACCGCCCAATCTCTCTTATCAATACCGAGAATCAATACCAAGATCAAGCTCTTCACCACGATACTAGCCCAGAGGCTTAAGTCTCTCCTGCAGGATCTGGTCCATCCTGACCAATGCAGGTTTATGCCGGCCAGGGGTACCCGTCACTGCATCTGCAGCCTTCACCTGGCCTTGGCCCACCGTGCCCGCCTGTCCCCATACCTGGCCCTCCTCTTTCTCGACTTCGAGAAGGCCTTCGACACGGTGAGCTGGGACTATCTGCAAGATGTGCTGGAGGCGATGGGCTTTGGCCCGTTGTTTCGCCCCCTCATCAGGGTCCTCTATGCGAACCCTAGGGCCCAGGTGCTTGTCAATGGGACGCTCTCCGAGGCCTTTCCGATCTGCAGAGGCACGCACCAGGGATGCCCCCTCTCCCACACCTGTTTGCGCTAGCGATGGAGCCTCTGGCGACGCTCATCCGGCAGGACCCCCTCGTCCAGGGATGGACCTGGAACGAGAGCCATGTAGACAAAATTGCCCTCTACGCTGACTACGTGCTCCTATTCCTGGCAGACCCAGCGGGTTCGGGCCCCAGGTGCCTGCGAATCTTCACTGACTTCGAAAGGGTTTCCGGGCTCCGGCTTAACGCGGCCAAATCCACACTGGTCCCGTTGCATCCCTCCAGGGAGTGCTATGACTGGCAGTCTATTCCCCTCAGACACCACTCGGTTAAATACCTTGGGATATGGGTGGCCCTCCTGCCGGAACTTGATTGGGCGTTGAACATCCCGCCCCTGGTAGCCCGGATGAAGGCGGATCTCAAAAAATGCAAACCCTCCCCCTCAACCCCCTAGGAAGAAGCGCTCTTTTCAAAATGATGGTCCTCCCCCGCTTCCTCTACATCTTACAAAACATCTCCATCCTCCTCTCCTGCACCTGGTTCCGCGAGCTTGACAGGACCCTGACCAGATTCCTCTGGGGTGGCGGACGGCCGCGGATTTCCCTGGCGCACAGCCGCATCCCGCCATTCGATGGGGGCCTAGGGGTGACCCAACTTCACCTCTACTACCTTGCCACTAAACTGATATTCATCCACGACTGGTACGCGGGTGGCTGGTCTGACCCTTCGTACCGCGTGGAGCTCGAGACTACGGACTTTCAGCAGATCCAGGCATTCCTATAGGGATGCCTGGTGCCACAGACCATAGAGCCAATCACTAAAACGGTCCTCCTGGCCTGTCACGCCGCCCTGCGCCATGCGGGGTGGGACCGTAAATTCACTCGTCAGACGCCGCTTTGGCATGGCACCTGGCTTCGGGAGGTTTCGTCCCTGAACGGATTCCGCCGCTGGGATCTAATTGGTATCTCGGTCCTTGGAGACGTCTGGGTGGGGGACCATATCGGTGCCTTTGCAGACCTACAGCAGCGCCATGCCCTTCCCCACGCCCAACACTTTCGATATCTGCAGCTGCGCCATGCCATCCATGCACATCTCCCCTCACCAGTTTCCCTCCCAGAGTTCAGTCCACTGGAGGCCCAGGTGATGGGGAACCTGGGCAAGGTTGGAGTGTCCCGCATCTATCGCTCCCTAGTGAATATTGGCCCTGCGTCCTTAGATAAGCTGCGCGCTCGATGGGAGGGTTGGGTGGGCCCCCTAGAAGAGGCAGATTGGAGAGATGCCCTTATGGCCCCTAGAACCCTAACCAGGTCCTCCAGGATACGCCTGGTGCAGATATACTACCTACACGCGGTTTACCTCACCCGAGAGCGACTCTACCGTGCCCGCTTGCAACCCTCCCCAAACTGCCCGAAATGCGGCTCATCCCCCGCTGATTTTTACCACATGTTGTGGCTCTTCCTGGTGCTGGAGAGGTTCTGGAAGGGGTAGAGCGGGAGCTCACACAAGCCCTGGGATGGGAGGTCCCTCACGACCCGCTGCAGATGCTGCTGGGGATCTTTAATGGCCTGGATGGTTCCAGGATGGACAAGCGCCTATTGGGGACGGCGGTGGCTGTGGCCAAAAGGGACATAGCGATGTACTGGTCGCGTGCTGCTGCACCTACTGTGAAGGGGTGGAGGAGGGGGGTGGACTGGGGCAGCACCCAGGAGGAGGCCCTGTTCGAATCCCGAGGACTAAGTGTAGAGACTGGAAGGCTCTTTCACGACTACACCCCTCTGGGGATGTGTTCCATCTGGCTTCGCTCTTTGATGAGAACAAATGTGCTGATGATAATTACAACTCTTTGTACTCCAGCATTTCTCTGGCGGTAGATACCTCTGCCCCTCTAAAAACTCGGCTCATTAGGGGTAAAGACTCCGCTAAATGGTTTAATGATGACCTAAAAACTTTAAAATTGGAATGTAAACAAGCTGAGAGAAAGTGGAGACGCGACTACAGCGAAATCTCCAAAGCTGCTTGGAAGACTAAGATTCTGGCGTATAAAAATCTCATTAAAAAGTCTAAAGCTGACTATTACTCCACTCTGATCTGCAACTCCACCTCTAACTCGAGGAGCATTTTTAACATCTTAAATAGCGTCACCAATCCGGAGTCTTGCAAGAAGGTGATTGTCCCGTCCCAAGAACTCTGTGACAATCTTGCCACCTTCTTTAAAGAGAAAATAGATCTGATCCTGAAAGACTTGGACACCCCTCTTGACACGGATTCCCCTTCTGACCCGGGTTTGGCTCCCTTAGTTGACCAATTACCCGATTCGGCTTTGGCGCCAGAGGTGTCACTGTGCAGGTTTCTGCCACTTACATTTGATTTATTTACCAAGATAGCTAGAGGGATTGTGTCTGGCTCTCCCCTGGACCCGGTGCCCCCTAAAATTTGGAAGGAATTTGAAGATGAGTTTTTCCCCACACTCCATCTCATTTGCAATCAATCCCTGGTGACTGGCACCGTCCCTGCCCATTGGAAACGGGCGTTAGTCTCCCCTTTGTTAAAAAAAACCTTCCTTGGATCCCGACTGCTCTAAAAACTATCGGCCCATTTCACTGCTGCCGTTCCCCGCCAAGATAGTTGAGCGGGTGGTTAGTAACACTCTTTCCACCCACCTGGAACATCATCTCCTACTTGACGAGGACCAATTCGGCTTTCGGCCCGCTCATGGAACCGAAACAGCTCTTATCTCCGCCATGGATGAACTGCAAAGGCGTGCAGACAGAAGACAGGCTTCATTTTTGATCCTGCTCGATATGTCTGCCGCCTTTGACACAGTAAACCATAAGATCCTACTAAGGCGGTTGGCGGAGGTTGGAGTGAGAGACTCTGCACTGCAATGGTTCCACTCTTTTTTGACTGATAGGCAGCAGGCAGTTTCTATGCCACCTTACCAATCATGCCTTTCTCCGGTGCTGCACGGAGTCCCCCAGGGCTCTGCTATTAGCCCAATTCTTTTTAATGAATACCTTAGGCCGCTAATTAGGCTTATTAAAGGATTCGGCATTAGAACTGTTAATTATGCAGATGACACGCAGTTGATCCTTTCATTGGAAGGAGAGGACTCCGTCTCCATGGAGGTCTTTCATAATTGTCTACGGAATACGTCAAGTTGGTTAAAGACTAACTCACTTCAGTTTAATGTCGGGAAAACCGAAGTGCTTTATAGCGCTGGAACGAGGATCCCCCGCCCATTTCCTAACAACTTCTGGCCCCCAGAAACAGGCTCTAACGTACAGCCTGCAGAATCTGTCCGCAACCTAGGGGTCATGTTAAACCAAGGACTCAGCATGGACACCCATGTGCAGAAAACATCGGCTTGTTGCCTCGCTATCCTTCGCTCACTTAGGAAGGTTTTGCCCCTCTTACCCACTTACGCGCGCGCCCAAGTGGTCAGATGTACTATCCTGAGCAGGTTGGACTATTGCAATGCCCTCCTGCTTGGGGCCCCTGAATATCTACTGGACAGGCTTCAAAGGGTTCAATCCGCGGCCGCGAAACTGGCCTTGGGGTGGCCTAGAAGATCTCATGGACCATTGGCCTTGGCAAAGCTACATTGGCTCCCTCTTAGACAAAGAATCCAATTTAAAGCCCTCTGTACAGTTTTTAAGGCTCTTCATGGCTGCGGTCCAGCCCCTCTACAATCCAAGTTTGTTTGGTATACCCCTACCAGACAACTTCGTTCATCTGATGCTAGACTGGTAGTGGTTCCTAGATTTAAGAAGGTCAGAGCTGGAGGTAGATCCTTTGAGGTGGCTGCCGCCAGACTCTGGAACTCCCTCCCCATCGAGCTTAGGTCCACAAATGAACTCTTGCAGTTCAGAAAAAAGGTGAAAACCTGGCTCTTTCCTTGCTAGCCTTCCTACGCTGTCTGATCTTTACCCCTCGTTGGTCTCTGTCAGCGCCAGGATGCCTGTAATGGTGACGGTTGCGCTTTATAAATTCTCAAAATAAAATAAATTGTTCCACAAAATATGGGGGAAATATTTCAACATGATCCCGCCATAATTCTTGTTGTACTGAATGTCTTATGCTCCGCCGTTACTGTAATGCAGGATGAGATGCTGGACTGGAATGGACTGACCCTGCCTATATGTCTTATTGATTCAGATCCGCTGTATATGTTGATTTATGAGCTGCAACCAATGAATTCTTTTTTTCTGTTTTATATACCCAATAAAGTTGATTATCAAAAAAAAAAATGGGCTAACTTGAAACACATGTTTATGCGCTGTAAACTGGATGCAAGTAACCAACTGACATCTTGATAAGGTGAATATAAATGAAATTTGGATACCAGTACGTAAGTATTATCAACCAAAATCACAACATTAATAAAAGATTTTTGTAAACGGTTTTCTTTATTCATTTTTAAACAGTACATACTTCACTTTATTGGGTGCTTTGCTTGCGGGGAAAAAAGAGAAAACTAAACAGTTACCTTGTGTAGTCAGGAGAACTTTCTCTGCATTGTTTGGTAACCCGAGCCAGGATGGAGTCTGCGTATCCGGAAGCAACTCAACCCACTGCACAAATTCATCACGTCTGTGAATGAAAAAAGCTACATCTCAGAAGATATTTGCAACTTTCAAGAAGCAACACTGAAAAGAATAGATTTCAAATGAAATACAATGACCCAGCCATCTGTCAATTCTGCAGTGATGCATGATCAAGGCACACTGGGTATCTGCAGTGCACAAGTGAGTAAGGGGCAGGCACTAATGCACAAGTTACTTACTTGTGTAACAATATATCTGTAAGAGACATTAGTTAGTGATAGATTCCTTACCTTAGAATATCTACAAGCGTCAGACTGGATCCGGAACGTTTTTTTGTCAGCAGTACCCCAGCACGTCGGTAGGAGTCGGCGTACGGCTCAGCGTACGTCGCTGAGATGACATCACTGGAGCTACTTAGACGCGCCCACGCGCGCTGACGTCAGTTCTGTACACGACTTTCCGCGCCAGGAACGCAGAGCCATGCAAGATACTGACCACTGGTGCATTGAAACTAGGGCCCTGAAAAGCGATGACGTTAACCCTAGAAATCAGTTCGTAGGGTGGGTGGGGCGGAATGCCTCTTACAGATATATTGTTACACAAGTAAGTAACTTGTGCATCTGAAAGAGACATGTTCGTGATAGATTCCTTACCTTAGAATAGATACCCCAGTAATACCAACCCCGGTGGTGGGTCTGCGAAGAAAGATTACACCAGAAAGTCACGGAGAACCAAACGGCCAAAGATGCTGTCTCTCCGAACTGGACTGTCAAGGCAATAAAGCTTAGTAAAAGTGTGCAGCGAGGCCCACGTGGCTGCCTGATAGATGTCTTGCAGGGGGACACCACGTCCCAATGCAGTAGTAGCTGTCACCCTGGTAGAACGGGCACGCAACCCCACCGGAGGTTCCTTTTTAGCCAGAGAATAACAGGCTTTGATACACAAGACGACCCAGCGGGAGATAGTCCTCTTGTGTATAGCCTGGCCTTTTTTGGCGCCCACGTAGCCAACACAGAGCTGGTTATTCAACCAGAACAGTTGTGTGCGATTTAAGTAAAGTGAAAGCACACGTTTTGAGTCCAGATGGTGGAGCCTCTCTTCCTCTCTGGAGGGGTGCGGAGGCGGAAAGAAAGCGGGCAAGGTGATAGTCTGCCCAATGTAAAAAGCAGTGAAGAAGCACAACCTTGTACAGATGGACTGACAGAAAAGGAGTCTTACAAGAAAGAGCCTGGAGCTCACTCTAGCAGGAAAGCAGCCTTCAAAGTCAACACACGAAGAGGACAGTTGTGGAGCAGCTCAAAAGGAGCGCACATCAAAAAAGTAAGTACCAGATTCAATTCCCACTGCGGCATCACAAACGGAATAGAAGGGAAAACGTGAGTAATGCCTTTGAGAAATCTATTAACAGGGGAAAAGAGCGGGCTTATCAGGAAGCCTGAAAAAGGCAGAGATTGCAGAAAGGTAGCCCTTGATAGTGCCCAGAGCAGAGCCCTGCCGGGCCAAAGAAATAAAGAACAAAAGGACCTCTGAAAGAGGGACAGAAAAGGGATCCCCAGCCTTTGCTGTGTACCATGCCACAAATTTGTTCTACCTACAGGCGTATATCGATTTAGTGGAGGGACGCCTGGCTGCCAGAATGACATCACAGACTTCAGGAGGCAAGTCAAACAGAATCAACTGTCTCAGCTCAATCTCCACGCATGGAGGTGGAGACTGGACAGGTTCAGGTGGAGGACCGTCCCCTGCTGCTGCGACAGAAGATCCTCCCAAAGAGGCAGTCTGATCGGGGGATCCACGCTCATACTGAGTAGCTCGGGAAACCAAACTCTTCGAGGCAAGTTCGGTGCCACAAGAATTACTTGGGCCCGGTCATGCCTGATCTACTTCAGCACTCTGGGCAGAAGTGGTATAGGCGGAAAGGCGTAAAATAGACCGCAGCTCAACTCGCGACGAAAAGCATCGCTGAGCGAGTGCCGCCTTGGAAATAACACGCAGAACAGCTGACATTGCATGTTCTCTTTGGTGGCGAATAGATCTAACCAAGGCTACCCCCACTGTCTAAAGAGACCTTGCACCACCTCGGAGATGCCATTCGTGATCCATCAGGCACCGGCGGCTGAGTTAGTCCGCCCTGGCATTTAAAGAACCTGCCAGGTGTTGAACCGTCAATGAAATGCCTTGATGTTCCAGCCATGTACAGAGGCGTAGAGCCTCCTGACAGAGTCCACGACCACATCCATCCTTGTTTGTTGCAATACCAAATGGCGGTGGTGTTGTCTGAACGTCTGCACCACCTTCCCGTTGACAGAGGGAAGGAATGCCTTGAGTGCAAGAAGGATCGCCCGAAGCTCCGGAAGGTTGATATGGAGCTTGGACTCCGCCGGAGACCAGAGGCCTCTGATCTCGCCTTTCCCATGTGGCCGCCCAATCATAGGAGGGACGCACCCGTCACCGCTGTGCCCTCCGGTTGGGGAAGGGAGAGGGATATGTCGCTGACCCAATGCCGAATCGTGAGCCACCACTGCATTTGTTGTGCAGTGCCCTCCGAGATCTGGACGCAGTCGGACAGGTTCCCCTGATGCTGCGCCCACTGGAACTTCAGGTCTCACTGCAGAGCCGCATATGCCATCTGGCATGGTTGGTGAGCAGGATGCAGGAGGCCATGAGGCCAAGCAGCCTCAAGGTCGTCCTGACCAATACCTGGGACAAGGGCTGAAAGATTGGAATCATAGCCTGAATGTCCCGGACTCGCTGTTCGGGAGGATCGACCCGAAACTGCGCTGTGTCCAGAACCGCTCCGATGAAGAGGAGCTTCTGAGAGGGAATCAGGTTCTGACTTTGGCACGTTGATGGAGAACCCCAGCAAATGCAGGAGGTCGGCCGTAGTCTAGAGGTGGGCGATGACTGCCTGGGGCGAGCCCGCCTTCAATAGCCAGTCGTCGAGAAAGGGGCAGACTGAAACCCCTGATCTGCGCAGATGAGCTGCGACCACCGCCATCACTTTCGTCAACACCCTAGGGGCGCTTGTAAGGCTGAAGGGGAGCACGGTGAACTGAAAATGCTCCTGCCTTACCATGAATCGCAGGTAATGCCGGTGGGCCGACAGGACGGGGATATGAAAATAAGGGTCCTGCAGGTCCAACTGTCCCAACCAGTCTTGCGGGTCGAGGGCAGACAAGACCTGAGCAAGTGTGAGCATGTCAAGCTTCTCCTTTCGGAGGAAGCGATTGACATCCCAAAGGTCCAAGATAGTATGCAGGCCTTTGTCCTTCTTTGGAACCAAGAAGTAGTGGGAGTAAAAAGCACGACCTACTTCTGGCGTTGGAACGCACTCTATGGCCCCCCCCTTGGCCAAGAGGGCCGTAACTTCCTGCTGGAGAAGTGTCAAGTGATCCCAGACACGCGGTGGTACTGTGGTGGCATAGCTGAATGGGTAGTCTCGAAGGGGCGGGAGTAGCCCCTTCGGACAAGTTGCAGAACCCACTTGTCCGATGTGATGGTGCACCAGTGGTGGAGGTGATGGGGAGTCCTGCCACCCACTGGCGTCTGGTGGGCCTGAAACACCGAACCAGTAAGGTTTGGAGGCAGTGGCTGCAGGGGGGATGGTGTACTGACCCGCACGCTGGCCCCGTGACCCACCTCTGCAGGTCCAACATCCGCGACTGTGAAACCAACGTGCTTGGGCACCCCTTCCTTGGCCACGAAAGTAGTGAAAAGCAGAAGCGGAAGGAGTGCGTGTGACCGAAAGGCGCAAGGACTTGGCCGCAGCCCGTGAGTCCTTAAAACGTTCCAACGCGCAATCTACTTTATCGCCGAACAGGCGAGTGCCATCAAAGGGCATGTCCATCAACGTGTACTGGACATCCCCAGAAAAGCCAGTCGTCCTCAGCCAGGCGTGACGGCGTAGCGCCAATGTTGTTGAAATCGCCCTGCCCAGCGAGTCAGCAGTGTCAAGACCACAACGGATGGTGAACTTGGCTGCGTCTCTGCCCTCAGCAACAGCTTGGGAAAGCATTGTACAAGCCTCCACTGGACACTGGGGCAGCACTTGCACAACCTTATCCCACACACAACCGGAATACCGGCCCAGGAGACATGCAGTGTTCACTGACCGCAGGCCTGAACTGGCAGAAGAAAAAAATCTTCTTACCAAACTGCTACAGTTTCTTGGATTCCCTGTCCGGAGGTGTGGAAGGGAATGCGCTTGGGGACGCAGAGGCTTGGACAACCAAGCTCTCGGGATGGGGTGTTGGGAGAGGAAAATGGGGACGCCCAGAACCGGGCGATGGCGTTGGGCCATGTTCTTGTCTACAGGAGCCCCTGTGTTGGGCCTTGACCAGGTGCCCAAAAGAATGCCTGAGAGTGCATCGTTAAAGGGCACCAGCGGCTCCGTAGAACTAGAAGCTGGCAGAAGCACTTCTGTCAGGTGGATAGCCCTAACCGCCACAGGAGGGAGCTCGAGGTGGAGAGCCTCGACTGCCCTACGCAACACCATAGAATATGATCCACCCTCCTCCGTAGCCATGGTAGAAGGAGACCGTGCGTCAGGTTCCGGAGCATAATGCTGGTCACCTGCATCCCCCGGATTCTAATCCCAGTCCAGGTCTAACTCCCATTGGGCTGAGAGGGGGTCCTCAGACCCCTTCCAGTCCTCCCTGTCATCATAGCCTGTGGAACATACGGAGCTGGCTGGACAAAGGGAAAGAAATTACCAAACTGCGTCGGTCAACACCCTTCCGCCACCTGTCGAACGCTGGGGAGGGTGCCGGGGACGCCGGAGGAGGTCGTACCGGGCCAACCAGCATGGACGGGGATCCAAGCCTGGATCCAGGGGGGTCCCTCAGCATCGACGCCTGAGTCGCCAACGATGTCGGGCCGGAGCCAGCGACGTCGAAGAACGAGGACCCCCAGCCCGGCCGTCGGTGCCCGAAGGCGCGCCGGCGGGGCTGGACGGTCCAAATACACGTGCCATGGCTGACAGGAATTCCTGCGGCTGGGCTGTAGTCGCCGATTGACTCGGAAAGGGCGGGTAGGCCATTGGCAATTGCATAGGCTCCGCCTAAGCCGCTAGGGCAGCGCCACCAGCACCCTTAGCCTCGTCGCTCGACCGGCTAGGGGAAGGCGAAGAGCGACAATGCTTCTCCCCCTTTATGTGCTTTGCCTTACCTGACTCAGAGTGCGAAGACTTTTAATGATGGTGATGGCTCCAGGGCCGGCCCCTCGACCTCCCTCTGGACTGGGACCTTAAATGGCCCGGAACCGACTCCCGGGCCTCCAGCCACTTTCAGGACAGCTCCCACAAAGTTTTCGGAGCCATGGCCTGGCAGTGGGGGCACGACTCGGAGTGGTGGTCATGCCCCAGGCAAAAGAGACACTCACGGTGCGGGTCAGTCACCGACATTATGCGGGGACAGGCCGCGCAGGACTTAAAACCGGTCAGCCCTATGCGCCTAAAGATATATATATGCTTGAAAACAGAGAGGAAAAAGTCCCCAAAAAAAGACACAAAAAAATTGACTGGGGTACTGCTCTCTCCGGATCTGCGCTTGCTTGCGTGGAAAAAGAAAACTGACGTCAGCGTGCTCGTCCAAGTAGCTCCAGCGACGTCATCTGGGCCACTATGACGCCAGCGTCGTACGCGGAGCAGTACGAAGACACCTAGCGAAGAGATGGGGTATTGCTGACGAAAAAACGTTCCGGATCCAGTCTGATGCCTGGGGATATTTTAAGGTAAGGAATCTATCACTAACGTGTCTCTTTCAGATTTATTCATCTAGTCATTGTTTCGCTGTATCTTACAGTATGAAACTACATGCCTTTTTGCAATATTCATTTAGTGAATCAAATCTATTTAAGTACACTGATCAGACAAAAATCAAAATACCTGATACCATCTGGCATCTGTATATCTTTGTGACCATCAACTTTGCAGGCCAGTTTGAATTCACTATCAAAGCTAGCAGTGGTAAATAATCGCTCTAAGAAGGTGTTCAACAAACGCTGATCAAATTCATTGTCAACTCGACCACCATATATTGACTGTGCCATCAATGTCTTCAGTGCAGACCATGGAATCTTGTCTGGCGAAATGTTCTGACGGCCCTAAAAAAGAACGCACATAAAAAAACATGGTCACATTTAAGGTATAATTTCTTTTTCTATTTTCTAAATAGTAAAAGGTAGCACTAAATTTAATCCAAAAAGTAATAATGTGTTTCAAGTATAGCGCTTGTTTCTGGAGCAGTAGAAAACACTAATTCTTACTAGCACAGCACTGTTGCAAAAGGTGTCAAAAAGACAGTATTACTGTAAATTCAATTTCTGTTTTTTAAGATTGTACATAATCTGTTTGGCTGCAAGTCCTCTGTAAGGCTTTGTAAATCCTTGGATAGGATAATACAGTACTGAATGAAAAATGCAGTGTCCACTTTTTACATTGAGAAACTATGAAATTGCAAAACGTGAAAGTATCGTTGGTTCTGCAGAATAAATAAGTACAAGTTACTTACCTTCGGTAACGATGTATCTGGTAGAGATGATTCAAGCCGCAGATTCCTTAATGTAGATTTACCCTCAGGTGTGAGACTAGATCCGGAAAACTTTTTTGCCACAGCACTCCCGCGCGCTGGGGGGACGGCACCACGTGACTTCCCCCCGACGTCGTCCGCATTTGTGACGTCAGGGAGGATACATAAGTCCCACCCCTGCACGCCTCCGTCAGTTTTCTTCGGAGAGCAAAAAGAACTGTGAGAATACTGGAACAGTGTGCGAAAACCCAGCTATACAGAAGGGAAAGAGACAAATGGTGAGGAACAGCACCATCCAGAATAGTGCCAGGTACTAAGGCACCCAGTCATGGAATGAAAGAATAGAGCGCAGCTACTGCAAGCAAGTCTGCAACCAACATAACAGCCTCTTTAGAGGCAGAAGGCATGCGAAAAAGGGCACAGCAGACGAAGTATGCAGCCATCGCCCAGAACCAAGAAGGGTTCGAAGCCAGAATCGAAGAGCATTGACACGTCATCGCCCAATCCTACCAGCAAATGGGTGGGAGGGAGGGGGGGGGGGGCCGGGGGAGAGTGGGGGGACACCTTCTCAAAAGAACTGAGGGGCGAGACCCAGCCAATGACCTCAACCCCAAGGACTGTAAGAGTCAGAAGTGCAAGCAAACGCAAGGAAGCAGGGCACAACTAACTCTACATTGGAGACCAAATGCATGGGCGCAAAAAACACCCAGGCATTCGCTCACCAATCACGAGAAAGGAAAGAACGAAACCGACAACAATAACAAGGCGAGCATCCCCCTAGGGAGGGAGTAAGATAAAATGGACACCCGCAGAAGACTGCCACCCTGAAGAATGCGAGTACAGAAGACCGAGAAGGGTCCTCACATAACATGGGAGGAAGGGCGGGTCGTGAAAGAATCTAAGTCTAGAATCGTCCCAACCAGATACATTGTTAGCGAAGGTAAGTATCTCGTACATCTGATAGACTACTAGCTGCAGATTCCTTAACGTAGAATAGATACCCTAGCCAAACCCAAGGGGGAGGAGGGTCTGCGAGAGGACCTTTCTAGCTCAAACTAGCACAAGACCCAACAACAAGGGACCAGTCACGGGGACAAGGAAAATTAACCCAGTCCACTGCAACATGGGAGAAGTCACAGGGCTTAAGCGGAAGAGAACCTCGGCATCGTGGACGAACACTTGCCCCAATGGGATGTGTGTAAACAAAGAGGCCCTTCAGCCTTCACCAACAGGGAAAAAACAATAAATACGAAGGAGGCCAGAACACCCCAAGCCCAGTTAACGTACCAGGAACCTCCACCGGAAGCCCCAAGGGTACAGACAACACCGAGGAGTTCCGAGGGAGAAGAGCTAACCACAGACTCCAAGGAGACGAGGCAGAAGCGCGGCAAAACCCTCCACCGGGGAACGTACCCAGTGCAGAGGGCAGCCAAGCCGGTCAAAGTCAACAGACAAGACAGAAAAGCGCCCCAACAAGAAGGCAGAATAAGAACGTAACCTCACAAGGACCCCAAAGGACAAGAAGCAGGAGTGCCATGGCCCACGCCAGGGCTGCCGGCCACAGAACAGAAGAGCAAGTGGCGCAGCCGCTGACAAGCTCCACAAAACTAAATCCCAGACCACGCCGGGCTCAGAAAAAGGGTAAGACTTGCAAAATGCCAGAACAACCCCAAAAGGGACCGCTCCGGACAGAAGCGATTCACGAAGAAGTTCGATCCCATAAGATAAGAGGAGAAACAAGTAGGACCGACCAGGTGGTCTCACAGGAAAAACTATCCCCTCAGAAACACCAGACAGAGGACCAGAGCAAAAGGCAGGCGAAGGGCAAAAATGCTGCAGCACAACACCATAGATGGCCAAGCCATGCCCCAGTAAGGAGCGAAAATCGCACCACCGTGATGCAGCAACACCAGGAGGGGCGAGGACCCTGAAAGGGAAACTCACACCCTCCAAGCATAAGACAGGGCTACACAATAGCTACATGTACCCCACATAGAGTAGGACACGTCCCAAAACAACATGGGAACCACTCTTAGGGGAAAAACAATCCTGCATCAGAGGACAAACCATAGACCTGCGGCAGAACCACAGAGGGCTTAGCAATCAGCCATAAACACCTCCTCACCAAAAAAGGGGGCTGAACCAGCAGCCAACTGAAGAGAGGGGCCAACCAAGGACCCCGAGAACACAGTAACCCTCACAGAAAGTCTAACAGTCACTCCAAAACCCAAAAGTAAAGCAAGTGGGATAACGTCTCCCACCAGGACCCAGAGGATCAGAAAAACAACCTACTGAGGAGGAGAAGGAGGAGGAGAACAGAGCCTCGCAAGAAGAGACTGAATGGCGGAGTCTGCTTGAGTATTAAACAGCTGGACAAAAGGGAGATCGACCAAACGCGCTCTAATATTTTCTGGAAACACAGCATCTCATAGCCAAGCATGGCGACGGAGAGCCACAGAAGTTGCCATAGTACGGCCGAGATCATTGGCAACATCCAAAGCTGCACGAAGAATAAACGCGGCCAACTCTCTATCCTCCAACACATGGCCCCGCAGATCAGCATGGGCACCCTCTTGAGAGACATGAGAAAGAAGGGACTCAAAAGAATCCCACAGGCTGGAGGTAGCCCTGGTCAACACACACAAAGTGTTAAGTGCCCGCAAGGCATCACTGGTCGAGGCGAAGACATTACGTCCCCATGAATCTAACCACCGGGGCTCCAGAGACAGAGGAAACAACACCACAGGCAAACACAGAAAGGCATTTCGCTGTAGAGCGCCTTGAGTAGAAGGGTGGAACGAAAGACATACCGGGTCGTGCGGAGCAGAATGATGGCGATGCAATAGTGCCCGAGGCACCGGATCGCCTGTGGCAGGGCGCCCCCAAAAAGAGAATTATGGAATGACTCTTCAAAAGGAAGGAACAACTCCCGTCCACCAGAGCCCTGGTGGAGAATCTCCAAGAGGTTGTCTGTAGGAACCGGAGTGACAGGTTCACCCATCCTCAGGATACCAGCTGCTGTGGAAATAGCCCTAACAAAGGCAACACTGGCCTCAGTAGGGCGCCCCAGAGGGGAAAGTAATTCCTCCGTTGGTGCCAGTTGCAGACTGAGCCACCCATCCCCAAGTCCAGGGGATAGTGGCCAGCCCCGGAATAGAGGAGGGTCCACAGAGGAATGGGGAACATAAGGCCACCAGGGGAGGGCGAAGAGGTCGGTGGAGAAGCCAGCCGCGGAAAGAAGGGATCGAGGATTTAGTCTGTGGGGACAGCGAAGAGCCTCCCCTGGAAGATACCGGTCAAAAGGCAACAACACAGCGCTCTGTCTCCGGGGAGGAACACACCAACAGGTGACAGACCTCTGGAGACGAATCCAGAACCCAACGCTGACGCGGCTCCGTGGAGTCCGCCATCGGCGCCTGATCGGTGTCGACTGGCTACGGAGTAGACCTCCGTGGCACCTGAGTAGACCTCCGTGGCGCCAGGCCAACTACTGCCACCACGTGCTCTCCAGGAGAATGGAGTGAGGTCGACGCCTGAACGGCGAAGGCGCGGCGCTGAAAAGGCACCTGCTCGACCTCAGACGGGGCAGCCGCCAGCGTCAAGGACCGAGAGGGACTTGAGAAAGCACCCCAGATCCTGGCCTCCATGGGAACCGGGGAGGAAGGCTCCCGGCGCTGGCTCGACCTCTGGTGAGGCAACCGCCTGCTCAGAGTATCGAGGGGGACTCTGGGACAAGCCCGAGTCCCAGCGATCACATGCGACACCACAGGGAGCCCCGTAGGGATATACGGCGAGGCAGGGATGCTAGGCACCGAAGTGGGGAGAGCTGAAGGGCTACACCTCGACGACGCCACTCTCCCACGACCTGAAACCTAAACCTCTGGGGCCGGAGCTGTCAGCGACTCCTCGGAAGTCCACGCGCAAGGCAAGGGATCTGCAGACGTCACAGGAGGTGGAGGAAGGGCCAAAGAAGCCTGCAGCGCCGCAGCATAGGCTGTCATTTGGGCAATAGTCGCTTTCGCGGCAGGTAGGGAGGATACAGGCGGGGGCGCCTGTCCCCGGGAGAGCCGGCGCCCACCACGGAAGGAGGACAGGACCTCGGAGACAAACTGAAGGACCTACCAGCCGGTGAGCCACGCCCAAAGGGCCGCGGCGACAGGCGATTCCGCAAATGAAACCAGCGGTTTCTTGCCTCAGAGGTAGGGGACAGACCCTGGGACGACACCGACCTTGGGGTGTGGTTCGACCATAAGCTCTCCTTCACTTCCCACACAAAACGTGTGGCCGGCACCTGTTTTGGTACCCTGCAGTGTCTCCGACCAATCTTTAAGTTCTTCGATGCGGAGACCAGACAGATTATTGTCCAAGCCCTGGTTCTTACCAGACTGGATTATGCTAGCTCCCTGTTTCTGGGCCTTAACCAGGCCGAGCTATCTCGCCTTCAGAGAGTTCAGAATGCGGCAGCTAGGATGCTTGTTGGCCTTCCGAAGTTTGTCTCGGCCCGTCGGACTATTCAGGATCTCCATTGGCTGCCGGTGGGGCAGAGAATTAAGTTTAAAGCTCTTTGCTTAACTTTTAAGATTCTCAAAGCAGCCTCCCCTCCTATCCATGCACAGACTATCCAGCACTATGTCCCTGCCAGAGCTCTTCGCTCTGCTGGATCTAATTTGGCCATTGTGCCACGTTTTAAAAAATCTAGGATGGGCGGACGCTCTTTTTCAGTGTTGGCGGCTACTCTTTGGAACTCTTTGCCTGCCCCTTTGCGCTCTATTCCTGAGTTGCTTCCGTTCAGGAAGGCACTTAAAACCTTCCTTTTTACCACAATCTAGGCCCATCTTTTTTCCACCTTTTCTGTCGTGTTGTGTTATTATTCTCCAAAGCGCCGGGACGCCACTTTGCTGCGGCATCCGTGCGCTATACAAAAATCAGATAACATAACATAACCTGGACAAGCGCGCCAACAGCAACTTCATCCGGCGCTCTCGTCGTGATTTAGGATTAAGGTGCTGGCAGGCGTTGCAACTCTGCATCGTGGTGCTCACCCATGCACCACATGCAAATCGGGTAAGGGTCCGACGCCGACATGGGACCCAAAGGTATTCGCACACTGTTCTACGAAACGCCAAAGTGTAAAAAAGAAGAGAAGGCCTGAAAACAGGCCAGGACAGAATTCGGATCCGCGTTGCACGCGGAAAGAGAAAAAACTGACGTGGGCGCGCCGGGGTGGGACTTATGTATCTTCGCTGACGTCATGAACAAGGACGACATCAGGGGGGGGGTCCCGCGGTGCCGTCCCCCGGCACGTGGGAGTGCTGTGGCAGAAAAGTTTTCCGGATCCAGTCTCACGCCTGGGGGTATGTTGCAAAGTCATCCTGTGCCCTGGGCACCCCCCAACTTTTTGCTGACTGGAACTGGTGGTAACTAACTGACTGACACTGGGCTCTGTTTAACCAGGCCCAGGTGCAGAGTGCAGAATCGCCAGCAGAGGTTCAGTGAAAGACCTTCCAAAACCCTTTAGTCCTGAGGGCGCTCCAGAGGGGTTCGGACACCCATGATGAGGCTCATGGCCTCAAATCTCTCAGAGTTGGCCAAGGGTCACTCTAGGTCCAGGAACCTCGGGGAAGCCCCGAGAGAACCTAGTTTGACGCCGGCTGCACAAGAACAATCTGAGAGCGGAGCCTGGATTTGTGGCATCGTTTTCTTGTGTAATCCAAAGAATGGGAGAAAAGCGAAAAGTCAAAAAGCACTTTGACTTCTTGGATGACTTCTTATGGGACTTGTCTAAAGAAATCTGGGAGTGTGAGGACTACAAACGCAAGCGACTCCAGGAACAGTCCCAAGATCTCCCACCAGCGAAAAGGACCTAGAGCAGGGGCTCAGAGTAGCACTCCACAAGCTTAAACCCGGTGGATTCCATTGCAGACATCCTTGAAAACAAGCATTTGCAATGTAATAGGTCTCGCATTTGCGAGAGTTTAAGCTATTGGCTTTCTAAATAACAATACTTTCTATTTATTGGTTTTAAAAATAAAGACATAAATAAAAGACATTGTCATTTATAATGCCAATAGCTGAAACTCTAGCAAGTGCGAGACCTATTGCATTGCAAATGCTTGTTCTCAGACTGGGGTTACCTCTCTTCAGAGTCTAGACATGTAATCCTTTAATTCATGTATTTTGGCGCTACCGCTTCCGTTCGATGGATTCATGGCGCTATTCAGCATTCCATAAACAATAAATAAGTTGCCGGTGTGTGTGTGTGTGTGTGTGTGTGTGTGTGTAACCTGCTGGCCAGTGGCCACAGTTCCACGAGCCGTGGGATGGTTGGGGGGTGGGGGTGGGGGGTTCTTCGCCTGCTGCATCGAGCGGGCCACGAGCTTCATCCAACGTAGAGATCCGACCCTGTGACATAAACCAGCGGGTTAATGTATCGGCTGCAGAAAGGCGCATCATATACAATTCATGACGTGCACCAGTTGCTGACGAATAGTTCAGGGGGTTATGGCACCAATGAACAAGTTACTTACCTTCGGTAACGATATATCTTTAAGAAACATTAGTTAGTGTTAGATTCCTTACCTTAGAATATCCCCAGGCGTCAGTCTGGATCCGGAAACTTTTGCGTAGCAGTACCCCTGCGCGTTGGTAGGCGTCGTCTGCAGGCGTCCCCTGCGGCTCCGCGTCCGTCGTCGGCGTCGTGCGCCGTGATAACGTCGCTGGAGTATATAGACGCCGCCTCCGCGCGCTGACGTCAGTTCTTCTTTTTTCCGCGCCAGTGGATGCAGATCTGAAGAGCAGTACTCCGGTCTTTTGACCAAGTTTTTCGATAGTTATTTCTCTATTTGTGCCTGATAGGATGCCTGGGTTCAAGCACTGTGATGACTGTGAGCGCACGATGTCGGTCACAGACCATCACCGCCTCTGTCTCCGGTGTCTGGGCCCCGACCACGACGTGGACTCCTGTGTCGACTGCCGGGCCCTCACCAACAAGGCTAGGCGGGAGCGGTCCCGCAAGCTACTGGAGCTCCGGGTGTCGGCCCCACGTCGGGACCGGGAGCGGTCCCGGTCCGGCCGGAGGTCGAGAGAGCGTTCGAGGGAGCGGTCGCGGAGCCGCGCCGAGCGTTCCGGAAGTCGACACCACTCGTCAGGCTCATCAGGTAAGAAGCACAAGAAGTCGGGGCGTCGTCATCGTACCCCCCCGACGCTCGCGCGATGCGGCCGGGGGCTCGGGTGACCCCCCCCAACCCCGCGGCTCCGCGAGAGTCGCCGGCGCGGCCTGCCTCATACCCTCCGGTCCCTGGGCACGGCGCGACGCCTGAGGAGATCGAGGCGTTCCTCATGGCCATGAGGGCGCTCGCTTCTCCGACGGGGCCTACGGCGCCTTCGGGCCCAGTGCTACCGTCTGGGGGCCCTGGCGGTTCGGGTGTCCCTGCCTCGGCGCCGTCGGGTGCTCCGGTCCCGCTATACAATTCATGACGTGCACCAGTTGCTGACGAATAGTTCAGGGGGTTATGGCACCAATTAAAGGGATGTCTGGACCCACCTTTGGGTCATGGGTCATAACCTTAGAACTGCAGATTGGTTTTATGTTTCTGCATCAGTATTTGCCCTTAAGGTTACATATGGGGAACCTTGTAGAAGAGCTGAACGCGTAAAAGCAACTGCAGATCTACAGACCAAAGGTGTTAATCCCTTCACAGGGATTAATGAATATGCTGCAGAGATCTGAGCCTAAACAGTTTGTAACTGGTTAGAAATTCAGTACAATGTCTCATAGTATTAACGCGCCTGTTGCTTAGGTCTAAAGATGTTCTGCGAATTACAAGCTGATATAGCAGTACATGGGTACACCCTGGAGAGATTTCAGCCTAATCTACAAACCACCTGCCATAACCCTTTACAGTACCGTGTGATCAATGCACCTGCTGCAGGAATGTGGGACTCATCGGTAAATCACAGGTTCTAGTCCAACCTGCACATAAAAGTTTCAAGGCTGATAAAGCAACTCCGTGGATCAATGCACCCGCTGCAGACAACGTCGAATTTGCGGATCACAGGTTTTTGTCATACTAAATAACTTTGAGGTTTGGGTCATCTGGTTTTAAAATTGTGTTCTAACTGTTGCAGTGGTTCGTCCTTCTGCTTACATATTGGACTGCCATGAAGAAGGTTGGATGTGTATGTCGCTGTACTTCTTGGCACTACATGCTGCCTTACAAACTCTGGTGCAGAACATGATGATGGGGTGTCGAGGCTGGTTTGTGTGTGGGACAAAAGACGAGTGCAGCAGCTCCTGAGAGATGCAGAGAGGTGAACTGTGCGCTCCCGGTGGGACCCGTGTAACCACCAGTTTACCTAAGGCTAGAGCGGTGACCTCTTCGAGTTTCGGCAGGGACTCACAACATCCTGTGATTATGGGCAAATCACCATCTCCCCACGCCTAGTAAAATGAATGTGTCCGTCTGTAATGCAGCTAGTGCTCATGCAAAGCGCTCGGATACCTTGGGGTCGTGCTAACACTATTTTAAACTTAAACAAATAACGAAATAGACTATTTGTATCAGAGTGTGTTCTGTCATTGAATTCAGGGCAATTTCAATGCATCAACAGTTACCTGGATCAAATACTGTTACTATAGTATAGTGGGCCAATGCGCACTGCAGAGATCTTTGTGTAACACGCAAGTAACAGATTCCGATCCAAATAGGGGTGGGCCTTTGGTCGATCAGCTACCAAAATAAAGGTATAATTCCGAGGAAAGTTTGTGCCTGTGCTCTTTTAGATCGGTGCTGGCTGAGAGCTCCCAGCCGGCGGTGCAGCCTGCTCTCTGTATGAACCCGGACTTCGACTCCTGCCGCCCTGCCCTGTGTGTGCAAATATGAGCAGGACGCGGCAGTGGTTGTAAGTGTGTAGATCAGGCTGCGGACTACCGAAGATCACACGCAGCCACTCCACCTCGCCTCAGGATTGGTTTCCCTGAAGCTCACATTACCCAGAGCAGGGCTGCTCTCCCCGCCGCTGTGCAGCAGTGTGAGTAATCGTGTATTGCAATGGTGCTGGTGGGCGTCTGTGGGGCCCCTCCCTGCCTGCTGCGCATCGGCTCCCCCTTAGATTACTGATTTTTTCCACCGATCACGCCCTGTGTAAAATTTACTTAGTTTGATCATAATTGGTGACACACGTCACTATTTAGTCTGTTGTAGAAATCATTCTTAGGCTGTAATGCAAGCTGCTGGGATGCTGCCTCATTGGTGACTAAGACACTTCAGGGCCTTGTACGGCCAATATAACCAGCAGTGGCAGGAGCTGGGGCAGGGCTTCGGCTGCGCCTCTGGGACTGCGGCTCTACACAGAGGTTGATTGTAGGGGGACTTCTCGATGGGACCCCTCGGGCTGCATCAGAAGGTGGAAACACCGGGCAGTAGGGGTCCCTGTCGAGCTGCGGTCCCCCCTGTGGGTGCTCTACTGCCTTCAGTGTCATCTGGTGCTATCGGAAAGTGCTGTGATGCCCTTGGGCCAAGATTGCACTATATAAAACTGCAACAAATTCCTAATTCTCTGCTGTCTGCCCCCTGTCCGAGCCCGGGAGGCAGCAAAGCTCGGGTGGGCGGGGGAGGAGGAAGGGCAGACAGAGCTCACCGCAGAAGCTCAGAGGGAATTCCTGATAAACACAAGACAGCTGGCCGGTGTCCATAGGGGCTGTTCAAAAAACGGTCAGGGTGACTCACAAAAACACTCCTTTCCATTGGAAAGCCAGCGTTTACCCTAAACGCTGACGCTGCCCAATGGAAAGGAGGGGCGGGGCTTAGAGTGCCTTTTAGTTTACTAGATCTCTCGCAGGGCGGGGCAGCTTCGCTGCCGGCCCACGCTCGACCTAAAAATGGGTAAAAGATACTAGTCTTCAACAAAAAGCTGAAAGAATCCAGTCAAAAAGTGACTGAGAGGACCTCACTGTGAGAAGTTGGCCTGATATTGCAAATGCTACTTACCAGTATGCATCTGTTCTTGGCATGTAGGGCTGCTGACATTCATATCTGTGCATAGATCGCCGCCTAGTGTTTGGTCCGGATGATTGCACATTGTTGTCCTGGAAGAGTCTTCGAAGTATCACGAGATAGGTGGCTCCTCCCCTGGACTACAGTGCGCATGGGCATGCTATGAAATGATATGTAAACACTGCAGCTGCTACAGGCGCCGGGGAGGAGGGTGGGCGATATGAATGTCAGCAGCCCTACATGCCAAGAACAGATGCATACTGGTAAGTAGCATTTGCAGTTCGAGGCATGTGGGCTGCTGAATTCATATCTGTGCATAGAATACATAGCAGTCCCTCCATTAACGGCGGCCGCCCGTGCCAGCTGCAGCAGTTTGGAAAAGTGTCTTGAGAACAGCCTGCCCTACAGCTGCCTGCTGTTTGGAATGCACGTCTACACAGTAATGTTTAGTAAATGTATGTGTGGTAGACCATGTGGCTGCTCTACATATGTCCTCTAAGGGAATGTTTCCAAGGAAGGCCATAGAGGCCCTCAACTTTCTGGTGGAGTGCGCTTTTGGTGGAATTGTAAGAGTGCGTTTAGCTTTCACATAACAGATCTGAATACATTTCACGATCCACCTAGCAATACCTGCCTTGGAAATAGCGTTACCTTTGTGGTGTGACGCAAAGGCAATGAAAAGCTGCTTAGGTTTTCTAAAATCCTTGGTCCTATCAATGTAATACATTAGGGCCCTTTTAACGTCAAGGGTGTGGAGCATCCGCTCAGCCAGTGACTCAGGATTTTGAAAAAACACTGGCAACTCAATAGTTTGGTTCATGTGGAACTGAGACACAACCTTGGGTAGAAATTTAGGGTTAGTGCGGAGCAATACCCTGTTAGCATGAACCTGGAAGAATGGCTCTTGGATTGTGAGGGCCTGCAGCTCACTAACCCTCCGCAGCGATGTAATTGCTACTAAGAAAGCCACTTTCCAAGTCAAGAACTGAAGTTCACAAGAATGTAGTGGCTCAAAGGGAGGACCCATCAGTCTTGTAAGAACCACATTGAGGTTCCATTCTGGAGCTGGTGGGGTCCGTGGTGGAATGACCCTTTTGAGTCCTTCCAGAAAAGCTTTGATAGCAGGCACTTTGAAAAGTGAAAGGTGCTGTCTATTCTGGAGGTATGCGGCCATCGCAGACAGGTGAATGCGGATGGAAGTATATGCCAAATTACACTGGTACAGGTGGAACAGGTAACAAATGATGTTCTGAATGGAAGCATCTAGTGGATTAATGTTGTGGGTTGCGCAATAAATGACAAACCGCTTCCATTTGGCCGCATAACATGCTCTAGTAGTGGGCTTTCTTGCCTCCCGAATGATGTCCATGCAATTGGGAAGAAGGTTAAGGTAGCCAAACTCTAGGACTTCAGGAGCCAGATCGCCAGGTTGAGCTGTTGCGGATCCGGGTGCTGAATGTCGCCATGGCTCTGCGTCAGAAGACTGGGTGTGAGATGAAGCCTTTGATGCGGTACCACGGACAGTTCCACGTCGGAGCAACCAGGATGAGAGTCATCGAGTGTTGCCTGAGCTTGCGTGCCACCAGCGGTATCAGGGGTGCTGGGGGAAAAACGTATGCAAATTTGCCTGACCAGTTCATCCAAATCGCATTGCCCTGCGATTGCGGGTGTGGGAACCTGGCGGCGAAGCTTTGGCATTTTGCGTTCTCCCTTGTGGCGAACAGGTCTATCTCTGGATGACCCCATCTTTGAAAGTAGGGCTGGAGTACTGATGGATGTATCTCCCACTCGTGCATTTGGTGGCTGTGCCTGCTGAGCAGGTCCGCCATCTGATTGTCTTTGCCTGGGAGGTGTTCTGCCATGAGGAAGATGTTCCTCTGAATGGCCCACTTCCACATGCTCTGAGCCAGATGAGACAGCTGCGGAGAGTGTGTTCCTCCCGGTTTCTGAATGTAGTACATGGCCGTCATGTTGTCCGTCCGGATCAACACGACCTTGTTGCACAGATGTACTTTGAATGCCTTTAAGGCCATGAAGATCGCCATCAGTTCTAGCACATTGATGTGCATCTTCCTCTGCTGTAGTGTCCATAGTGTAGGAGAGTAGGGTCTGCAATCCTATGATCACCCAGATTTTTTGCTTTTGTTTCACTGGTTTACGACTTTCTCTGGCTGTGGGCCTGCCAATCAGACCCACAGCCTGGCTGTTCTCTTTCTAAATTACCTCATGTACCCTAGGTGCATCTACCAATTGGTACTGGGCCACCTTATCAGACCCTGTAACTCAGGGCATAGGTGTACCCAGGGCTGCCAGGGGCTGCAGCACGTATTGTGCCACCCCTGGCTGGCCTCCTAAATTTGACACAACTGGCTGCATGACAGCTGGGGCAAAGTCGTGTAATCACCCTTTGCTGTAGGTGTAGTATACCTATACCTAACCCTAAAATGGACACACAGATTCCTATCAGTCACTCCTATGGCAGGCCTTGACAATCCTGAAGGCAGAGTGCTTGGAATCATGTGAGATGGTGCTCTGGCATGAGCTGAGCCTGTCTGCAGCTTGCGGAATCAAGTCCTAATAGCTGTTCCATGATATCGCATACCATATACTCTTAAGTGCATTATAATCCTCGCGGTTAAATGCTATCTTTGGTATTGCTTTATCAAAACATGTCGAGTAAGGTGTCATACGAATTGGAATACTAACCCCTCGCCAATTCTGGCGACGGGGTTAGCATTCCACCCTTCTAGAGGGACACGACATGTATGTAACTGTGAACCCCGGTTAAAGTTAACTGAAGCCTCAGCTCCACAAAATGGATGCTGCCACCACAGACACGAGTCTGACCCCCTGCAGCTGGGAGTCCTTCCAGCGAGGGGAGCCTGGACAAAGGGTTTCCTGTCAGGGGCGGTGCTAGCACCGTCCCAGACATGGTTTTGTGTATCCTGGGTAGGCAGGGCTTTACAGGAAGGTGACTGCTGAGTGGCACCCCGGTGCTCACTACGCATAGGCCGGTCTGAACCAGTTCCAGGGGCACACCAGCCCCTGGCCTGGGGAAGTCCGGCATGGCTGAGGGGTGTAACCACCCCCCCACCTAGTCCCACCCATAGGCAGGACCTAGTCACCGGGTCAGCCCCCTTTTTTGGTATAAAGATGGGAGCGGGCCCCCTGTAAAAATTAGATCATCTTTGGAATCAAGATACCACTTTCTTCGAAAGGACTTCACGATTTCTTCTTCAAGATTCTCCCTTGTGGCTAAGGAGTAGTCACCCTGCATCAAGCGGGCACCATCCTAAAGAACACTGCGGTCTGCTGCAAGTCCTTCTTCACGAATCCGACGACCCAGCTCGACGAGACCCGGCTTCCCTGGCACCTCTGACCTCTACTCACCTCTACAGCCAAGCTGAGAACCGTGAGTGCGACGAGACCTCAAGGGACCGACGATCGCCAAGACTGCACGACATCTTTATTGCAAGCCCACCGAGTCTTCCACTGGTGAGTGCTTTGGGGTCCGAGAAGCCCCAACCCTGCGCAGCTCCAGCACCCAAGATCAGCCTCCCTGCATCTCCACGATCGGCGTGGGGCCCTTCTGCTGTTTGCTGTGCACCGCGTTGTTTGGCTACTAGCCGGCTGGCTTGTGGCCTTCTGAACGACGCCCGACGACAACTCTTCTGCTGGTCTGGTTGCTCCAGGCTGGCCCTTGCTTCCTTGTTCAAGAGAGGCACCCCGGACCCTCCTGGTCCACTCCAGACGCCATTTTAGGTCCACCGCGTGGGCTTGAATTTGCCAAGGCTTTGTTGCCCAATCCTGGGTCCAGCGACGCCGACAGCTTCTATCTTCGTGGGACAGCTCGATCCTCCCTCCTGGTCGCCGACAACGCCTCCTGGTCCGTGAGATCTTCGAGTCAAGCGTCACCCACTCACCTAGCCGAGGTGGCTACCATCCGGTGCCCTCCTGGTGCCCACTGACTACTGGCTAGTAGTCTCGAACTTGGTCCCCTCTGCTTTCAGGTGTCATCTATCTTCAAGATCCAGGCTTGGATCCGACTGAACTTTCTTCACTGGTCACCGGCCAGCATCTTTTCTTCCGGCTCCTGGTCCGTCTACGAGGATTCCCGACGTCTTTTCAGACCTATGCAGCTGCAGCCCCTGGGCTAGGTAACTTCGGCATTTCGGTGCCCCAGCATAGCCTCACTATCCAAGGGTCAGAATCTACTTTCGTTTTCTCCCTACCAGGTCGGGTTCGCCCGAGAACACTAACTTTCTAATTCCTAGCTACCATAGACTTTTGTCCCGCATCTCGCGTGAGAGTGCACACACTGCACCCGAGTCCCCTAGGCCTCCTAGACATAATCTAACGATTCCCTAGTCAAGTCCTAGCGATTCCAAAAGCTATTAGTACTGTACTTACCTGCTAGTAATTTCGCATTCCACTTTCAGAGTATATGGTTTTCCGTGCCCCTCGGGCATTTGTATATACTGTGCTAACTTAAGTATTTTTGTAAGAGTTTTGGTTTGTGCTTAGTACCCTGTCCTCATAAAGAGTACAGGGCTGTTGTGATCTTTAATAAATAACTGTTTATTTTCATAACACTTGTGTGGTGTCCTTTCACTGGGTATTCAAGGGGTATATGTGTGGTAAACAGCTGGCTTAACACGCCCTCTCGAGTCTTTAGCCTTAGACTGCTCGTATCCATGCTACTAGGATAGCTGGTCTATAAGGTTGACTTACAACCAATCATCAATAAGGGTTGCTGGACTGATACATAGTGTTCACTAGAATAGTGAGCACTGCATATCAGGCCACCTTCTCACATTGGTGGCAGCGGTGGGATTTGAGCTTGCTGTTGTTTTACCACACGTATCCTAAGAATATCTTGTTGAAAGATCACATAAGTACTGTTAGGTACACATAACTAAAGCTTAGAATACTCTGAGTTCTACTGAACCAGCTGTTGTAGCTCCTCAAGGCTTAGCACACCTTGGCTGCAACTCTTAGCAAGGGATCAGTAGGGAAACACATAGTGTAGGTAGGTGCATCACTTACACCACACTAGAAACAGTATGTCGGACAAAGGAGGAAACACTGAGGTTCCCCTTGTGTCAGTTGACCCTCCACAGGTCATCTCTTCAAGATATACTGCGCTTAGCTTCCATGAGTTACGACAAGTGTGTACCTCTAGGAAGATTAAGCAGGGGTCTAACCCCACAACTGCCTTTCTGATTGGTCTCTTAGAGACTCATGATGCAAGGAGGGCTGGTAACCCAGACCCTTCTAATTCAGATGGCAACATGCCCTCCTTACAGGGTCCCTTTGATGCCCAGGACCATCCTCTTCAGGCAGCAGATGATGCTGATGATGAGGATGATGATTTGGTATCAGGGGATGAGGCAGAAAAGGAACAGGTAGAAGTCAGCAGACTAACCAGGTCCAACTTAAGCAGACATGAGATGGGCACTAGGGGACCCCTGGGGCCACTCTCAGGTCAGCTTAACATTGGGAATGGACGAGATAGATCTCTATCAAGAGGCTCTATCAGATCCCTTCATACCAATGGCTCTCAACGTTCCTCTCAAAGGGGAATGACATCTCCCCAGAGGAGAATGTATGAAGCTAAGGAAAAGGCAGCCAATCTGAGGATTGAAAGGGAAGAACTTGCCCTGGCCAAAGAGAGGCTTGCCTTTGCTAGAGAGCAACAATTGAGTGGGACAGTCCCCACTGGTGGCAGCATTGTACCTAGCAATAGGGAAAGGAGTTTTGATACAAAACACCTTGGTAAGATAGTGCCCCCCTTTAAACAAGGGGATGACATCCACAAATGGATTACTGCTTTGGAGAGGGCCTGCACTGTGCAAGGTGTTCCCCCAAGTCAGTGGGCAGCTATCTTGTGGCTCTCCTTTGAGGGTAAAGGAAGAGACAAGCTCCTCACCACAAGGGTGGAGGATGCTAATGATTACCAAGTCTTGAAAAATGCACTGGTTGATGGGTTTGGCCTAACCACTGAGCAGTACAGGGTGCTGTTCAGGGATACCCAGAAAACTCAGTCTCAAGATTGGGCTGACTTTGTAGATTGTGCCACTAAGGCTTTTGAGGGCTGGTTGCTGGGCAGTAAGGTTACTGATTATAAAGGATTGTACAATTTGATGATGAGAGAGCAAATTTTAAACAATTGTCAGAACCAGTTGTTGCATCAGCATCTTGTTGACTCAGATCTGACCTCTCCCCAAGAATTGGGAAAGAAGGCAGACAGATGGGTTAGAACAAGAGTTAAACAGAACCAGGGCCAGAATCAAGGTGGTCAGAAGAAAGCAGACCAGAAGGGTAAGGATTCGAAAGGGGAACAAAATGACCAGAAGTCTTCGACAGGTCCCCAACAACCCAAAGAGGGTGGGGGTCAGGCTCCCCAAAAGAAGAAAGAAGGCCAATCTAAAAGGTGGTGCCAATACTGCAAAAGTAAAACTCACTGGTTTAGTGAGTGCACCAAGAAAGGAGGAGGGCAGACTCCTGCCACTGCAGCCCCTAAGGCACCTGTGCCCCCTAGTACAGCCAGCAGTGGTAGTGCACCTCCCAAGGGTTTAGTAGGGTTAACCCTGGGTTCTGAGGGGAGTGACAACTTAGTTGGCACCCTCACTCAGGCTGTCCTTGTCAGTACAGGGGATATGGATATGTCCCCTGACATAAGTCCCAATACTTTGGGCAAATACAGACAGACACCTTTTATTAATGGAAAAATGGCTCAGGCCTATAGGGACACTTGTGCCAGTGTCACAATGGTGACACCTAGCTTTGTGGACCCTGGACAGATCATGCCAGGTACAGAATTCCTGGTGACCAATGCAAGCAATGTCACTACCAATCATAGTATGGCAATTGTAGCTTTCTCCTGGGGAGGGGTAACTGGCCACAAGAAGGTTGTAGTTAGTTCAGACCTCCCAGTGGATTGTTTGTTGGGCAATGATTTGGAGTCATCACAATGGTCAGAAGTGGAGCAGAGGACTCATCTGGAAATGTTAGGTTTGCCAGCACATGTGTTTGCTGTGACTAGGTCACAGGCCCGAAGATGCCCCACTGAACAGGTGCTGGATCCTGGAACAATGGACCAGACACCTTCCAAGAAAAAGAGCAGTAGGGTTAAGGCTGTGCCTTCCCCCTTGCCCCAGGTTGTGGATCAAGTCTCAGAGGAGGCTGACCTGCAGGAATTGAGGGAAACTGAGCCTAGAGAGTTTGAACTTGATCAAGTTGAATTCTTGGGTTCAGGGGGACCCTCAAGGGAAGACCTGGGGAAGGACCAGTTAGGCTGCCCTTCTCTTGAACCCCTCAGACAGCAGGCTGCTGCTGAGGCTGCTGGGAACGCCACAGGTACCCACAAGGTATACTGGGAAGATGGACTCCTGTACACTGAGTCAAGAGACCCCAAGCCTGGCATGACCAGGAGGCTGGTTGTACCCTTGTCTCAGAGAGGTTTCCTACTTACCTTGGCCCATGAGATTCCCTTAGCAGGACACTTAGGCCAGACAAAGACTTGGGACAGGCTTGTCTCACACTTTCACTGGCCTCACATGAATGAGGATACCAAGGAGTTTTGTCGCTCCTGTGTCACTTGCCAAGCCAGTGGTAAGTCAGGTGGCACAACAAAGGCCCCCCTTATACCAATGCCTGTGGTGGGGGTGCCCTTTGAAAGAGTGGGGATTGACATTGTTGGTCCAATGGAACCCCAGACAGCATCAGGGCACAAGTTTATACTGGTGGTAGTGGATCATGCCACCAGGTATCCTGAAGCTATTCCACTTAGGACCACCACAGCCCCTGTGGTGGCAAGGGCCCTAGTTGGAGTGTTCTCCAGAGTGGGCTTCCCTAAGGAGGTTGTCTCTGACAGAGGTGCAAACTTCATGTCAAGCTATTTAACTGCTATGTGGAAGGAGTGTGGTGTCAATTACAAATTCACTACACCCTATCACCCACAATGCAATGGGCTTGTTGAAAGGTTCAACAGGACCCTAAAAGGGATGATTCATGGACTACCTGAAACACTCAGGCGTAGATGGGATGTCCTGATGCCCTGCCTTCTGTTTGCTTACAGAGAGGTCCCACAAAAGGGGGTTGGCTACAGCCCTTTTGAACTTTTGTATGGGCATCCTGTGAGAGGCCCCTTGTGTTTGGTGAAGGAAGGATGGGAGAGACCTCTCAAAAAGCCTGCAACCAACATAATGGACTATGTACTTGGTCTCCGCTCCAGGATGGCTGAGTATATGGAGAAGGCATCAGAAAACCTTAAGGCCAGTCAAGAACTTCAAAAAGCTTGGCATGACCAAAAGGCTGTCCTGACTGTTTATCAGCCTGGACAGAAGGTGTGGGTGCTGGAGCCAGTGGCCCCAGCAGCACTCAAAGACAAATGGTCTGGGCCCCACACAATCCTTGAGCAAAAGGGAGAGGTCACCTACCTGGTGGACCTTGGAACTCCCAGGAGTCCCCATAGGGTACTCCATGTCAACAGGCTCAAAGCATATGTCGACAGGAAGGACATGAGCTTGCTCATGGCCATAGATGAGGGACAGGAGGAAGAGAGTGACCCTCTCCCAGACCTGCTCACTCAGAATCCTGATGATGGGTCAGTAGATGGTGTTGTCTTTTGTGGCAGCCTCTCTGAACATCAGCAGAAAGACTGTAAACAGGTTCTTCAGTCTTTCAGACATATGTTCTCTCTGACACCCAGTCAGACCAATTGGTGCACCCATGAGGTTGACACTGGTGACAGCCTGCCAGTCAAGAGTAAAATCTACAGGCAGCCTGATCATGTTAGAGACTGCATAAAAACTGAAGTGCAGAAAATGTTGGAATTGGGAGTCATTGAACCCTCAGATAGCCCTTGGGCTAGTCCAGTAGTTCTAGTGCCAAAGCCTCACACCCAAGATGGTAAGAGAGAGATGAGGTTTTGCGTAGACTACAGGGGTCTCAATGCAGTCACTAAGACTGATGCCCATCCAATACCAAGGGCAGATGAACTTATAGATAGATTGGCTTCTGCCAACTACTTAAGTACATTTGACTTAACAGCTGGGTATTGGCAAATCAGGTTAGCTGAGGATGCCAAGCCCAAAACAGCATTTTCAACCCCTGGTGGGCATTATCAATTTGTGGTAATGCCCTTTGGTCTGAAAAATGCACCTGCCACCTTCCAAAGGTTGGTGAATCAAGTCCTTACTGGGCTGGATGACTTCTGTGCAGCATATCTAGATGATATTGCTGTCTTTAGCTCCACCTGGGAGGATCACCTGGTCCACCTGAGGAAAGTGTTAGAGGCTCTGCAAGCAGCAGGCCTCACTATCAAGGCCACCAAGTGCCAGATAGGGCAGACACAGGTTGTATACCTGGGCCACCTTGTAGGTGGAGGCCAGGTTCAGCCACTGGAGAGCAAAATACAGTCAATCAGGGACTGGGCTCCTCCAACCACCCAGACTCAGGTTCGAGCTTTCTTGGGCCTGACTGGATACTACAGAAAATTTGTCAGGAACTATGGTTCCATTGTGACACCATTAAATGAACTGACAAGTAAGAAAATGCCAAAAAAGGTTCAGTGGACAGCAGGCTGTCAAAAAGCATTCGATGACCTAAAGCAGGCCATGTGCACAGCACCTATCCTTAAGAGTCCAGACTACTCCAAACCATTCATTGTCCAAACAGATGCTTCTGAGTTGGGTGTGGGAGCTGTTCTTTCTCAACTGAATTTTGATGGTCAGGATCAGCCCATTGCTTTTATAAGCAGAAGGCTGACCCCCAGAGAGAAGAATTGGTCAGCTATTGAGAGGGAGGCCTTTGCTGTGGTTTGGGCCCTGAAGAAGCTGAGGCCATACTTGTTTGGCACTCACTTCAAGATTCAGACCGACCATAAGCCCCTCTTGTGGCTAAATCAGATGAAGGGTGAAAACCCCAAACTGCTTAGGTGGTCCATTTCCCTACAGGGGATGGACTTTACAGTGGAACATAGACCTGGTACTGATCATGGCAATGCCGATGGGCTCTCCAGATATTTCCACTTAGAACAAGAAGACTCACCTGGTCAAGGTTAGCTTATTGTCCCAAAGTTTGGGGGGGGGTCATGTAGGAGAGTAGGGTCTGCAATCCTATGATCACCCAGATTTTTTGCTTTTGTTTCACTGGTTTACGACTTTCTCTGGCTGTGGGCCTGCCAATCAGACCCACAGCCTGGCTGTTCTCTTTCTAAATTACCTCATGTACCCTAGGTGCATCTACCAATTGGTACTGGGCCACCTTATCAGACCCTGTAACTCAGGGCATAGGTGTACCCAGGGCTGCCAGGGGCTGCAGCACGTATTGTGCCACCCCTGGCTGGCCTCCTAAATTTGACACAACTGGCTGCATGACAGCTGGGGCAAAGTCGTGTAATCACCCTTTGCTGTAGGTGTAGTATACCTATACCTAACCCTAAAATGGACACACAGATTCCTATCAGTCACTCCTATGGCAGGCCTTGACAATCCTGAAGGCAGAGTGCTTGGAATCATGTGAGATGGTGCTCTGGCATGAGCTGAGCCTGTCTGCAGCTTGCGGAATCAAGTCCTAATAGCTGTTCCATGATATCGCATACCATATACTCTTAAGTGCATTATAATCCTCGCGGTTAAATGCTATCTTTGGTATTGCTTTATCAAAACATGTCGAGTAAGGTGTCATACGAATTGGAATACTAACCCCTCGCCAATTCTGGCGACGGGGTTAGCATTCCACCCTTCTAGAGGGACACGACATGTATGTAACTGTGAACCCCGGTTAAAGTTAACTGAAGCCTCAGCTCCACAAAATGGATGCTGCCACCACAGACACGAGTCTGACCCCCTGCAGCTGGGAGTCCTTCCAGCGAGGGGAGCCTGGACAAAGGGTTTCCTGTCAGGGGCGGTGCTAGCACCGTCCCAGACATGGTTTTGTGTATCCTGGGTAGGCAGGGCTTTACAGGAAGGTGACTGCTGAGTGGCACCCCGGTGCTCACTACGCATAGGCCGGTCTGAACCAGTTCCAGGGGCACACCAGCCCCTGGCCTGGGGAAGTCCGGCATGGCTGAGGGGTGTAACCACCCCCCCACCTAGTCCCACCCATAGGCAGGACCTAGTCACCGGGTCAGCCCCCTTTTTTGGTATAAAGATGGGAGCGGGCCCCCTGTAAAAATTAGATCATCTTTGGAATCAAGATACCACTTTCTTCGAAAGGACTTCACGATTTCTTCTTCAAGATTCTCCCTTGTGGCTAAGGAGTAGTCACCCTGCATCAAGCGGGCACCATCCTAAAGAACACTGCGGTCTGCTGCAAGTCCTTCTTCACGAATCCGACGACCCAGCTCGACGAGACCCGGCTTCCCTGGCACCTCTGACCTCTACTCACCTCTACAGCCAAGCTGAGAACCGTGAGTGCGACGAGACCTCAAGGGACCGACGATCGCCAAGACTGCACGACATCTTTATTGCAAGCCCACCGAGTCTTCCACTGGTGAGTGCTTTGGGGTCCGAGAAGCCCCAACCCTGCGCAGCTCCAGCACCCAAGATCAGCCTCCCTGCATCTCCACGATCGGCGTGGGGCCCTTCTGCTGTTTGCTGTGCACCGCGTTGTTTGGCTACTAGCCGGCTGGCTTGTGGCCTTCTGAACGACGCCCGACGACAACTCTTCTGCTGGTCTGGTTGCTCCAGGCTGGCCCTTGCTTCCTTGTTCAAGAGAGGCACCCCGGACCCTCCTGGTCCACTCCAGACGCCATTTTAGGTCCACCGCGTGGGCTTGAATTTGCCAAGGCTTTGTTGCCCAATCCTGGGTCCAGCGACGCCGACAGCTTCTATCTTCGTGGGACAGCTCGATCCTCCCTCCTGGTCGCCGACAACGCCTCCTGGTCCGTGAGATCTTCGAGTCAAGCGTCACCCACTCACCTAGCCGAGGTGGCTACCATCCGGTGCCCTCCTGGTGCCCACTGACTACTGGCTAGTAGTCTCGAACTTGGTCCCCTCTGCTTTCAGGTGTCATCTATCTTCAAGATCCAGGCTTGGATCCGACTGAACTTTCTTCACTGGTCACCGGCCAGCATCTTTTCTTCCGGCTCCTGGTCCGTCTACGAGGATTCCCGACGTCTTTTCAGACCTATGCAGCTGCAGCCCCTGGGCTAGGTAACTTCGGCATTTCGGTGCCCCAGCATAGCCTCACTATCCAAGGGTCAGAATCTACTTTCGTTTTCTCCCTACCAGGTCGGGTTCGCCCGAGAACACTAACTTTCTAATTCCTAGCTACCATAGACTTTTGTCCCGCATCTCGCGTGAGAGTGCACACACTGCACCCGAGTCCCCTAGGCCTCCTAGACATAATCTAACGATTCCCTAGTCAAGTCCTAGCGATTCCAAAAGCTATTAGTACTGTACTTACCTGCTAGTAATTTCGCATTCCACTTTCAGAGTATATGGTTTTCCGTGCCCCTCGGGCATTTGTATATACTGTGCTAACTTAAGTATTTTTGTAAGAGTTTTGGTTTGTGCTTAGTACCCTGTCCTCATAAAGAGTACAGGGCTGTTGTGATCTTTAATAAATAACTGTTTATTTTCATAACACTTGTGTGGTGTCCTTTCACTGGGTATTCAAGGGGTATATGTGTGGTAAACAGCTGGCTTAACACGCCCTCTCGAGTCTTTAGCCTTAGACTGCTCGTATCCATGCTACTAGGATAGCTGGTCTATAAGGTTGACTTACAACCAATCATCAATAAGGGTTGCTGGACTGATACATAGTGTTCACTAGAATAGTGAGCACTGCATATCAGGCCACCTTCTCACACATAGTCCCTGCACTGTGTAATGGAGTACATGCGCTCCCCACCCCTGGAGAGAAGCGTCCGTCGTCAGGATAATCTGTGGCACAGGCTCCTGGAACGGTCGGCCCTTGCAAAGGTTTTGTGGATTCCACCAATGCAGAGAGTTGTATGCCCGACCGCTCACCAACACTAGGTCTTTCAAATGCCCGTGAGCCTGAGTCCACTGACGTGCTAAGCACTCCTGAAGCGGACACATATGTAGTCTCGCGTGCGGGACAATGGAGATGCAGGAGGCCATCATGCCTATCAACTGCATGAACACTCTTGCTGGAAGCGAGTGCTGAGGTCTGAATCTTTGGATCAGCGACTGAATGCTGGGGACTCTCACTGAATTTGGCTGCGCAGTGGCCGCCAGAGTGTTTAAGGTTGCACCCAGATACTGCCGTATGTGGGCGGGCTGGAGATGGGATTTTGGGTAATTCAGTGAGAACCCCAGATCATGCAGAAGGTGAATGGTGTGGGACACGTGGTCGAAGCACTGCTGGTCCGACTTTGCTTGAATGAGCCAGTCGTCCAGATAGGGGTAGACGTGGATCCTCTGACGTCTTAGATGCGCCCCCACCGTCGCTAGGCACTTCGTGAAGACCCTGGGCGCTGTGGTGACCCCAAAAGGCAGAACCTTGAACTGGTAGTGCTGCTTTTGAATGGTGAACCTTAGGTATTTTCTGTGTGAAGGATGCAGGGGAATGTGAAAGTATGCATCCTTGAGATCCAGAGTTGCCAGGAAATCCCCTTGCTGAAGCAGTGGGAGAACCTGCTGCAGTGTGAGCATATGGAAATGTTCTGACAGAATGTACGAGTTGAGAGGTCTGAGGTCTAGGATGGGCCTGAGGGATCCGTCCTTCTTTGGAATTAGAAAGTACAGGGAGTAAACCCCTGTACCCCTTTCTTGCAGTGGAACGAGCTCTATTGCCCCTTTTTGCAGCAGGACGTTGACTTCCTGCTGCAACAAGTGCAAGTGCTCGCCGGACATAGGACGGCTTTTTGGTGGCATGTTGGGTGGAGTGGATGTGAGCTCCAGACAATAACCGTATTGGATAAGAGATATGACCCACCTGTCTGTGGTGATGGACTTCCACACGGGCAGGAACTGCTGGAATCTCCCCCCGACCGGTGTTGCGTGGTCGGCGGGCAGTGACAAGGCGTCACTGTTTGCTGGCGGTGGAGGACCTGGAGCTGTTATTTCCACGTCCTCTGCCTTTGACGTTGTTGCCACGGTATCCACCCCAACCCTTGTTGGTATATGAGGATTGGGTGTTACTTTTATAGAATTGCGTGGATTGTGACGCTTGACCCCTTGAGGTGCCTCTTATTGGAGCGGCGAAAGGAACCACCCCGAAACTGCTGGGACTGCAGGGCACCCATAGATTTAGCAGTGTCAGTGTCTTTTTTCATTTTTTCGAGGGTGGCATCCACTTCTGGGCCAAACAGGTGGTCTGGATTGACAGTTTGGTTTAGGATGGTAGTTTGAATGTCCGGTTTAAAGCCCGATATTCTGAGCCATGCATGTCGGCGCAGTAGAACGCTAGTGTTTATTGCTCGTGAGGCGGTATCAGCCACATCTAGAGCACACTTAATTGAGGTATTGGTGATAAGTTTCCCCTCCTGAATCAACATCTCAGCTGCCTCCTTATACTGATCTGGTAAGTGCTGTAGAAGGGTTTCTAGAGTGTCATAGTGTGCCCTGTCGTAGCGTGCAAGTAGCGCCGGGGTACTTTGAGGCACACACTGGGCACCTCTTAAATGGACTTCGTTCCATGATGATGCGTATTGGATATGCGCCACATATTGGCTGCCTGCGCAGCAATAAGTTTCCCAGAAGCCTCAAACACTTTTGATTCCTTGTCTGGGGGAGGAGCATCACCCGTAGTCTGTGAGTTGGCACGTTTGCGTGCGTTGGAGATAACCAAAGAGTCTAGTGGCAACTGTCCTTTGATATACGTTGGATCAGTGGGCGCTGCCTTGTATTTCTGGTCAATACGAGGATTAATGACTCTTGCCCGGGTGGGCTCCTTGAAAACCTCTGGCGCATGTTTTAACACTCCTTTGAGCATTGGCAATGTCTTAACAGTCTTTTCAGCCACTGAAAAGGTATCAAAAAGAAAATCGACGTCCACTGGGTCTGCATGGAGGTCGACGTCATGATTGGCTGCAGCTCTTTCAATTAGAGCGTTGAAGGCCGCAGAGTCCTCTGTTGGGGAAGTCTTTGCAGCAAAAAGCTGCAGCTCCTGTCCCGAATGAGGGTCCCCAGGGTCGCCCCCGGCAGACCATGGCTCAGTGACATCCTCCGGGTCTGAGTAAACTGGATAAGAATACTCATCCTCATCGTCTCCATCACCCTCCCCAACATTAGAATGAGTGGGTGAGAGTTCTTGACTTTGTGGAGATGCAGGCTCCATAGGGGCAGTCGCACCCGCAGAGTCCAACTTCTTTTTAAGTGGGATGTGGAAATGCTCCAACGCCGGCTCCGGGGTGATCTTCCGTTTAAGGAGAGAGAGCTTGCCTGTGTTGGCGTCGATGACCACCTCTCGACGCTCCTCCTCCCCCAGTGGTTGGTGGCGCGGGTTTGGAACCACCAACGATGCTTTCGGCGTCGAAGTCAACTTTAAGGGCACTCCGGCCCCGTGTTTCGCAGCGAAAGCCTTTGGCACCGTCTTCGGCGGCAACGTGAAGAGAATCGGCGTCTGCGCCTTCGCCGGTTTCTGTATAGGCTTGGGCGGCACAGTGTTCTTTGGCTCGACCGCCGCGGCCCCCTCCCGAATACGCTGAAGGGACTCCGTGACCTTCGTGGTGAACGAGGCGGAGGGACGGACCGGCTCGAGAGAGTCTTCCGAAGCCGGGTTCGGGTCGGCAACCAAGGCCGCAGTCTTCGGAGCCGACGCAGCTCCCCCCTTTGCCTTGTCAAGTGGAAGCGGTGCAGCCAGAGACTTGGGGTCGTCCTGCCGCTTCTTTGGGGCCTTCTTATGGTCATCGACCTTCTTGGTGTCGACGCGGCTCTTCAGGAGCGTCAACCAACTTCGGCGCCGACGCAGCCGCGTCGGGCGTCCTCGCCTTCGACACCGTAGTCTTCGGATCGGCCATTTTGGCGTGACTCTTGAGCTCGACGGCCATCTTGGATTTCTTCGGCGCAGAGGCCTCCGAAGTCTTCGATCCAACCAGTGCGACTTGCGCTTTCGGTTTCGATACGGGTGTCGTCGACACCGATGGTTTCACTTTCGGTTTCTGCACCGGGAGTGGTGCCCCACCAATGTCCGTGGCCGGGCCGGAAGGCGGAGCCGTGGGACGGGTATCGAGGCCTTGGGTAAGGCCCGAAGGCGATCCCTCGACCTGGGCCTCATAATGGCCGATGGCCCCGGAGTCAGTCTGAGGAAGCTCCTCCTCCGAGCTATCCTCTACGGTGGCAATGGCCCCGTCGTCGTCCCCTACCTCCTCGACGACTTCTTCGAACTCCTCGTCTTCCGCGTCGTAGTGTTCCTCGCCCTCCGAAGCCGGGTTAGAGTCCGAGACATTTTGGATGGTGTTGTCGTCAATATCCTCCTCGAAGATGTTCGCCGGAGGGGGTGCCGAACTCTGGGCCTGCAGTCTCGCGGCCCGGCGTAGTCTGGAGCGTCGTGTAGGCCCGTCCGCGCCGAAAGCACGCGGAAAGGCAGCAATGGTTCGGAGCCGATGAACAAAACAAACCCGAACGATAGACAATACCGACGCGAGTCCTAAAGACCTTTTGGTCTCAAGTAAAGAAAGTTAAACAACTATCGATTCCGACAGAGGGAACCGAAACACATCCGAACCCAATGGCGGAAAAAAACAATCTGGGGATGGAGTCGATGCCCATGCGCACTGTAGTCCAGGGGAGCCACCTATCTCGTGATACTTCGAAGACTCTTCCAGGACAACAATGTGCAATCATCCGGACCCAACACTAGGCGGCGATCTATGCACAGATATGAATTCAGCAGCCCACATGCCTCGAACATGATGTTCACTAGTTCTAGTGATCACCTTGTATCAGTCCAAACAACCCTTATGGTGATTGGTTGTAAGTCAAACTTATAGACCAGCTACCCTAGTGGTAGCATAGACAAAGCAGTCTTAGGCTAAACTCTTTTGGCATGTGAAGCCAGCTGTTTTACCACATATAACCCCCTGAATACCAAGTGAAAGGACACCACACAGGTTGTTATGAAAATAAACAAGTATTTATTAACTAACATACACCTCTGAACTCTTTATGAGGTCAGAGGGCTAAGCACATGACAATCACTTTGGAAAAATACATTCAAGTTGCAAGATTTTACAATGATGCGCTAGGGGCACGACAAACCATATACTAAGTAAGTGGAATGTGAAAGTCAATAATAGGAATGGAGCTGTCCAGACGCTGTAGGATCGCTGGGACCATGCTATACTAACTTGAGGTAAGTAATAGGAGACCCACGGAGCGCGTGTGCAGAGTGTGAACTCACACGCGAGATGCATACAAACGTCTATGGACAGTACAGTTTAAGAAAAAGGTGAGTACGGACGTCCCTGACTAGATAGGACTAAAACGACTGTGGAACTGGACACTAGGAGAGTCAAGCTACCCTTGAGCACCGAAATGCTCGTGTTACCTCACCCACAGGCTGCGGGTGCATAGGTGCCAAGTCGTGTCGGGTTCCGGCGTTGAAGTCTATGGAGCCTGGAGGAAAAGATGCTGCAGGCGGTCAGGAGGAAGATGTCCGGTGTGATCCAAGGGTGGATCAGTGAAGAGAAGAACCTTAAAGCAGAGGGGACAATGTTCAAAGTCACTAGCCAGTGACTGGAGTGGAACCAGGAGTGGAACCAGATGTCGTCGTGCGATCAGGTGAAGGTGGGCGCTTGTCTCTGCAGCCACGTGGACCAGGTGGTGTCTTCGACGACCAGGATGGAGGCACGAGCTGTCCCACGCAGGCTCTCGCTATCTGCGGTGTCGGCTTCGGCGTCAACAGGCCTTGGCAAAGGCAACCCACGCGGTGAGTGGAAACGGCGTCTGGAGTGGACCAGGAGGGTCCGGGGTGCTCCTCTTTTGGAAGGGAGCAAGGGCCAGTCTGGAGCAACCAGACCAGCAGTGAAGATTTCGCAGTTCGTCGTCTAGAAAGTCCTAATAGCTGTTCCATGATAACACATACCATATACTCTTAAGTGCATTATAATCCTCGCGGTTAAATGCTATCTTTGGTATCGCTTTATCAAAACATGTCGAGTAAGGTGTCATACGAATTGGAATACTAACCCCTCGCCAATTCTGGCAACGAGGTTAGCATTCCACCCTTCTAGAGGGACACGAAATGTCGAAATGTATGTAACTGTGAACCCCGGTTAAAGTTAACTCGAGCCTCAGCATCACAAAATGGATGCTGCCACCACAGACACAAGTCTGACCCCCTGCAGCTGGGAGTCCTTCCAGCGAGGGGAGCTTGGACAAAGGGGTTCCTGTCAGGGGCGGTGCTAGCACCATCCCAGACAGGGTTTTGTGTATCCTGGGTAGGCAGGGCTTTAGAGGAAGGTGACTGCAAGTGGCACCCCGGTGCTCACTATGCATCTGCCAGCTAGAACCAGTTCCAAGGGCACAGCAGCCCCTGAGCTGGGGAAAGTCCGGCATGGGAGAGGGGTGTAACCACCCCCCTTCCTGATCCCACCCCTAGGGCAGGACCTAGTCGCGTACCCACCCCTTTCTTTAGGATAAAGGCAGGAGCGGGGACCCTTCCAAATTAGATCTTTGAATCCTGAAACTACTTTCTACGAAAGGAAATCTCGACTTCTTCTCAAGATTTCTCCCTTGTGACTAAGGAGTAGTCACCCTGCATCCGCAGGCACCATCTAAGAACACTGCGGTTTGCTGCACGTCCTTCCTCCGGAATCCGACCGACCAGCACGACGAGACCCGGCTTCCCTGGCACCTCTGACCTCTACAGCTAAGCTGAGAACCGTAGGTGCGACGAGACCTCGAGGGACCAGCCATCATCAGAACTGCACGACTTCTATCCAGCTCGACCGCCGAGGGATCCTCTGGTGAGTGCTTTGGGGTCCGAGAAGCCCCAACCCTGAGCAGCTCCAGCACCGAAGTTCAGCCTCCCAGCCTCCACGAGATCTGCGTGAGGCCCTTCTGCCTGTTTGCTGCTCACGCGTTGTCTGGCTACTAGCCCGCAGGCTTGTGGCCTTCCCGACGACGACCGATGACAACACTACTGCTGGTCTGGTTGCTCCAGACTGGCCCTTGCTCCCTTCCAAAAGAGGAGCACCCCGGACCCTCCTGGTCCACTCCAGACGCCATTTTAGGTCCACCGCGTGGGCTTGAATTTGCCAAGACTTGTTGCCCCAATCCTGGGTCCAGCGACGTCGACAGCAGCAACTATCGTGGGACAGCTCGCACCTCCATCCTGGTCGCCGACAACGCCTCCTGGTCCTTGAGACTGCAGAGCCTAGCGTCGCCCACTCACCTGGTCGAGGTGACTTCATCCGGTGCCATCCTGGTGCCCATCTAATCACTGGCTAGTGATTCAGAACTTGGTCCCCTCTGCTTACAGGTGTCTTCCATCTTCGATCCAGGCTTGGATCCACCGAACAATCATCACTGGTCGCCTGCCAGCAACAACTTCTTTCAGGCTCCATAGACTGCAACGAGGATTCCCGACGTCTTTTCAGACCTATGCAGCCGCAGCCCCTGGGCTAGGTAACTTCGGCATTTCGGTGCCCCAGCATAGCCTCACTATCCAAGGGTCCAGATCCTTTTTCGTTTTCAGCCTAACTAGTCGGATTCGTCCGATATCCTTAACTTTGCTTTTACTAGCCTCCATAGACTTTGTCCCGCATCCCGCGTGAGAGTGCACACTCTGCACCCGAGTCCCCTAGGCCTCCTGCTAGTAATCTAAAGGTTCAGTAGTCAAGTCCTAGCGATTCCAAAGCCTATTAGTCCAGTACTTACCTGCTAGTAATTTCGCATTCCACTTTTGTAGTATATGGTTTTTCGTGCCCCTCGGGCATTTGTGTAAATTGTGCAACTTGAAGTATTTTCGTAAGAGTTTTGTTGTGTGCTTAGTACCCTGTCCTCATAAAGAGTACAGGGCTGTTGTGATCTAAATAAATACACTGTTTATTTTCATAACACTTGTGTGGTGACCTTTCACTTGGTGTTCAAGGGGTATATGTGATGGTATAACAGCTGGCTTAACACGCCCTCTAGAGTCTAGCCTAAAGACTGCTCTTGTCCATGCTACTAGGATAGCTGGTCTATCGGTTGACTTACAACCAATCATCAATAAGGGTTATTTGGACTGATACATAGTGATCACTAGAATAGTGAGCCCTGCATATCAGGCCAACTTCGCACACCTTGCTCATTGCACCATCAGGATTCAAGCAAGCCGGGCCGACGACGGCTGAAATGCCAGAAACCGGTCCCCGGAAGCTTGTTTCCTTCCCAGTATAAGAATTGGCTTGGTAGTTTGGTTTGCCCTGTTCCCATCATGCACTGGGACAGGAACAGACTAATTTGCATGTAGCCAGATTCTGAGCTGGGATGGTGCAGTGAGCTAAAAAACGGTGATGGATCAAGCCCTGATCTTTGGACTGGGTAAGAGTGGTCTGCTTAATTCAGACACTCTGTTCATCACCACCCCCTTTTCTGAATCATTTTGTCCACCATAAGCGTGGAAGGGTATACTCAGATGTGAGTCCCTTGCTCATTGCACCATCAGGATTCAAGCAAGCCGGGCCAACGACGGCTGAAATGCCAGAAACCGGTCCCCGGAAGCTTGTTTCCTTCCCAGTATAAGACTTGGCTTGGTAGTTTGGTTTGCCCTGTTCCCATCATGCACTGGGACAGGAACAGACTAATTTGCATGTAGCCAGGTTCTGAGCTGGGATGGTGCAGTGAGCTAAAAAACGGTGATGGATCAAGCCCTGATCTTTGGACTGGGTAAGAGTGGTCTGCTTAATTCAGACACTCTGTTCATCACCACCCCCTTTTCTGAATCAGGACGTCAGTTCTTAGCCACAGCTTTTCCGCGCCAGAAGCACTGAGCCGTGTTAAAAACCAACACTGGTGCCATTGAAACTAGGGCCCTGAAAGGGGATGACCGTAACCCTAGATATCGGTTCGCAGAACGGGGAGGATGGTGGGTCGGTAAGGAATCCATCACTAACAAATGTCTCTTACAGATACACGTACACGTACAGATACAAGTAGTAACTTGTGCATCTGAAAGAGACACGTTAGTGATAGATTCCTTACCTTAGACTAGATACCCCAGCAATACCAACCCAGTTGGTGGGTCTGCGAACCAATAATCACACCAGAAAGTCCTGTAGGACGTAACGGCCAAAGAAGCTATCCCTCCGGACTTGACTGTCCAGGCAATAGTATCTTGCAAATTTGTGCAGCGAGGCCCACGTAGCTGCCTGGCAAATGTCCTGCAAGGGCACTCCCCGGACCAGGGCAGTAGTTGTCGCCGTGGCTCGGGTGGAGTGAGCCCGCAATCCAACAGGGGGCTCCTTTCTAGCCCAGGAGTAGCATGCCGGAGAGGACAGTTGTGAAGTGGCTAAAAGGGAGCGCACATCAGAAATGTAAGTACAAGGTTACATCCCACTGAGGCATCACAAACGGAACAGGTGGAAATGTGTGTGTGATGCCTTTTAGGAATCGATTTACAATAGGGGACTTGAACAAAGAAGGTTGATCAGGCAGCCTCAAGGAGGCTGAAAGGGCAGAAAGATAGCCCTTGATAGTGCCCAGAGCAGAGCCCTGCTGGGCAAGAGAAAGAAGGAAGAGAAGAACCTCAGAAAGAGGGGCATTAAGGGGATCCACAGCCTTTGCTGTGCACCATGCCACAAATCTGTTCCACCTGCAGGCGTATACCGACTTTGTGGAGGGACGCCTGGCTGCCAGAATAATGTTACAGACTTCAGGAGGCAAGTCAAATGGCCTCAACTGTCGCCGCTCAATCTCCAAGCATGGAGGTGAAGACTGGACAGGTTCGGGTGGAGGACCGTCCCCTGCTGCTGCGACAGAAGGTCCTCCTGAAGAGGCAGACGAACCGGGGGATCGACTGACATACTGAGTAGCTTGGGATACCAGTACCTTCGTGCCAAGTCCGGAGCCACAAGGATGACTTGTGCCCAGTCGCGCCTGATCTTCTTCAGCACTCCGGGCAGAAGTGGTAAAGGCGGAAAGGCGTACAACAGACCGCAACTCCACTAGCGACGAAAAGCGTCTCCGAGCGAGTGCCGCCTTGGAAATTCCAACGCGCAGAACTGATGACATTGCGCGTTCTCTTCGGTGGCAAATAGATCTAACCAAGGCTCTCCCCACTGCAGAAAGAGACCTTGGGCCACGTCCGAGTTTGGACACCATTCGTGATCCATCATGCACCGGCGGCTGAGTTCGTCTGCCCTGGCGTTCAGAGTACCTGCCAGGTGTTGAACCACCAGGGTCACGCCCTGATGTTCCAGCCATTCCCAGAGGCGCAGAGGGTCCACGACCCCACCCCGCCCTGTTTGTTGCAGTACCACATGGCGGTGGTGTTGTCCGTGAACACCTGCACTAAACTCCCTAGGACAGAGGAGAGGAATGCCTTCAGTGCTAGACGAATCGCCCGCAGCTCCAAAAGGTTGATATGGAGCCGGGACTCCGCCGGAGACCAGAGGCCGCTGATCTACGCCTCTCCCATGTGGCCTCCCCAGCCCAGGAGGGACGCATCTGTCACGACTACGTGCTCTGTTTGGGGAAGGGAGAGGGATCTGCCGCTGACCCAATCGCGGTCCGTGAGCCACCACTGCAGCTGTCTCGCAGTGCCCTCCGAGATCAGGACACGGTCAGGCAGGTTGCCCTGAAGCTGGGCCCACTGAAACTTCAGGTCCCACTGCAGAGCCCGCATCCGCCACCTGGCGTGATGCACCATAAGTATGCAGGAGGCCATCAGCCCCAGAAGCCGCAGCGTCAACCTGACCGAGATCTGGGATAAAGGCTGAAAGAGTGGGCTGAGAGCCTGAATATCCCGGACCCGCTGTTCGGGCGGATAAACCCGAAACTGCGCAGAGTCTAGAACCTCTCCGATGAAGAGGAGTTTCTGAGAGGGGCACAGGTGTGACTTCGGCACATTGATGGAGAACCCCAGCTGGTGCAGGAGATCCGCCGTAGTCTGGAGGTGGCTGACGACTGTCTGGGGCGAGCCCGCCTTCAACAACCAGTCGTCGAGGTAGGGGAAGACTGAAACCCCTACCCTGCGCAGATGAGCTGCGATCACCGCCATCACCTTTGTGAACACCCGTGGGGCGCTGGTAAGGCCGAAGGGGAGCACGGTATACTGAAAGTGCTCTTGGCCAACCATGAACCGCAGGTAGCGCCGGTGGGCCGGCAGGACGGGGATGTGGAAATAAGCGTCCTGCAAGTCCAACGCTACCATCCAGTCTCCTGGGTCCAGGGCAGCTAGGACCTGAGCCAGTGTCAGCATTTTGAACTTCTCCTTCCGGAGGAAGCTATTGACGTTCCTTAGGTCCAAGATAGGGCGTAGGCCCCCTTTGCCCTTCTTGGGTACCAGAAAGTAGTGGGAGTAGCAACCACATCGTACTTCTGGCCAAGGAACGCGCTTGATGGCCCCCTTGGCCAAGAGGGCCGTAACTTCCTCCTGCAGAAGTCGCAAATGATCCCCCGATACACGGTGGTTCTGCAGTGGCATGGCTGGAGGAGTCGCCTCGAAGGGGAGGGAGTAGCCCCTTCGGACGATCTGCAGCACCCACCTGTCCGATGTGACAGCGCGCCAGTGGGAGTGTTTTGAGGCGGATTCTGCGGGGGAAGGTGTGGACGGACCTCACCGTTGACCCCGACCGCCGCCACGGCGGTTTCCACAGCCGCCACCGCGTTGGGTATTACCCTGCGGAGCGTGGCTGGCTGCACGTGTGGGTGCACCCCTTCCGTGGCCACGAAAGGAGTGAAAGGCAGCCGATTGCTGGCGTGGGGCCGAGAGGCCCAAGGACTTGGCCGTAGCCCTGGAGGAGTCCTTGAAACGCTCAAGCGCATGATCTGCCTTGTCGCCAATGAACGGCATTTCCATAAGTGTGTTCTGGACATCGTCCGAGAAGTTGGCGGACCTCAACCAGGCGTGGCGTCTTACCGCCACCGTCGTTGCCATCGCTCTACCCAGTGAGTCGGTGGTGTCCAGTCCACACCGGATGGAATATTTGGCTGCATCCCGACCTTCCACAAGGGCTTGGCAGAGTTTGGCCCGTACCTCCAACGGACACTCTGGCAGCTATTCCGCGACCGTATCCCACAGAGAGTGGGTTTAGCGGTCCAAGAGGCATGCGGTGTTGGAAGACCGCAGTCCCAGATTAAGGGATGAGAAGATCTTTTTGCCATACTGCTCATACCTCTTGGATTCCCCGTCCGGCGGAGCAGACGGGAATGCGGTTTGGGAATTGGAGGCCTGGATGACCAGGCTCTCGGGGGTGGGGTGGGTGGACAGGAAACATGGGTCACCCGGGGCCGGGCGGTGGCGTCTGGCCACGTTCCAATCTACGGGCGAACCCGTAGCGGGCTTTGACCAAGTGCCCAAAAGAACATCAGTTAAGGCCTCATTAAACGGCAGCAGAGGCTCAGCCGAGCATGACTGCGGCTTAAGGACCTCAGTGAGGAGGTTAGTCCTCACGGCCGCGACGGGGAGCTCAAGGCCCAAGGCCTTGGCTGCCCTCATCAACACCACACTATATGTTGCCCCCTCCTCCGTAGCCACGCTAGGAGGGGAGACAAAGCCAGTGTCAGGCGAAGTGTCTAAACCACTGGCTTACCCAAGTTCACCTGCCCAGTCCTCATAAGACTGGCACTCGCGTGTCAGAGGGTCCTCAGACCCCTCCCAATCCTCCTCCTCCCCCATCACCTAGTACTCCGGGTCAGTAAAGGATGGGGCCGATTCATAGAAAGTGAACTCACCAAACGGCGTCTGAATCTGCGCCGAGTGGCGTCGGAACCAAGTTGAGGGAGGCGTCGGGGACGGCGCCGCCAGAGGACGGCACCGGAGGTGACACCTGTGGGCTCGGCGCCAGGGAGGTCGTTAAATCCACCGGCGGCGACCCGGATCCGGATCCAGTGGGGCCCTGCGGCGCCGGGCCCGAAGGTGCCGGCGGCGTCGGGCCCGAAGCACCAGACGGCGTCGGGCCCGAAGCACCAGACGGCGTCGGGCCCGAAGCACCAGACGGCGTCGGGCCGAAGCCCCCAACCTGCTAGGACCCCCAGACGGGGCCGCTGGGCCCGAAGGCGCCACGGAATCCGTCGGGGGAGAGAGGGACCTCATGGCCATGAGGAACCGCTCGATCTCCCCCGGCGTCGCGTTAGGCCCAGGGACCGGAGGGTATGAAGCCGGACGCGACGCCTACGACTCAGACGGAGCCGCGTGGGCGCGTCGTGCGATCGGCGGGGGGAGTCGGAAGAGCGATGACGTCTCTTCGACTTCTTGTGCTTACCTGACGACTTCGACCCAGAGGAGTGATGTCGACTCCCGGAGCTATGACTGCTCCACTCCCGCGACCGGTCCCTCGACCTCCGTCTGGACCGGGACCTCTCTCGGCGCGGGGCCGACTGCCGGAGTTCGAGGCGCTTACGGGACCGCTCCCGTCTAGCTTTCGAAGCAAGGGCCCGGCAGTCGAGGCAGGCCTTGTCGTTGTGGTCGACGCCGAGACAGTGGAGACACCGACGGTGAGGATCCGTGACCGACATCAGTCGATCGCAATCTTCACCGGGTTTGAAACCAGGCATTTCCCTATCGCCACCGAACGGAGTCGAAGACTCGAAAAGGGTGATCAAAAGATCAAAAAGAGTTAGTCAAAAAGTGACTAAGGTACCACTTTTTCCGGATCTGCGCTGCTGGCGTGGAAAAAAGAAGAACCGACGTCAGCACGCGGAGGCGGCGTCTAAGTACTCCGACGACGTCATCACGGCGCCCACGACGGACGCGGAGCCGCAGATGACGCCTACCGGCGCGCAAGGGTACTGCTACACAAAAATTTCCGGATCCAGTCTGACGCCTGGGGATATTCTAAGGTAAGGAATCTATCACTAACGTGTCTCTTTCAGATTAAACAAATACTGCCCCCTATCCTCCTCCGGCATTTGATTAGACACTTGACTTTGTCTTCAATTTACAGGAGGACAAGGACTTGGAGTGGGACTGGAATCTGAAGTGGGAGCAGATCAGCATCTTTGCAGGAGTCTGCTGCATGACGCACACAGTTTTTGTTCAGCGTCGTACAGCTTAGCCTCACTCTGATGGACCTTTACATGCATCAAGGAGCCAGTTTCAGGACCTCAAGGTGTGTCAAGACCCTAGATAATACAGGCAGGATTTGTGTGAATCTGGTAGATTACATCTGCTGTTTGTTGGTGTAGCATGGTTTAAAGCCTGTTGTTTTCAAGGCAGGGAGGGGGGGGCGGTCGGACGAAGAGACGTTTCCCTTTAGCGCACAGTCTTCTGAAAACAATTATTTTGGGATTAGTGAATACCGAAAAAGTTGGTAACTGAGATCTTGATCCAAACGAAAGAAAATTACATCTACGTGTAGGGGCAACACCTATATGGAGTAGTTTCTGTCCTGTAACTCCAGTTCTGCAGTAGGGGTATCTCTGTGTATAGTCATAATCTAGTGAATAGTCCCGCCCATGTGCGTGTACCCCGGCAATCAAAAATATTCTTCAATTGGTCAAAAAATTGCGGAACTGCAAAGACACTTAAGAGAGAATTTAAAGACAAATAATGCAGCCTATATCCACAGGCTACACTGTCCAGTACTTCAACTAGAAATTCCACCAAAAGAACCACACATACAACACAGCCTGCCCAGTTTCTTCCATAGAGAAACTTGCCTCTACCAGTAAAAGCCTCTGGAATGATAGAGAGGAAGGCATGGACAGACAAGCCCCATAGGCTGCCATTATGTGGCTTAAATAGGATACTAGGCCTTTAAGAGAACTTTCCAAAACTTCTCCCAGTATCCCAGAATGCACAGCAGGTCCCCTTTACTTTCAGTTCTTTTTGAAGGAGTAACACGCCAGACCTGAAGCATTCCTTACATGAATATCCTTCTCCACCGGGGAGGCGGGCAGGCGCTTATGACTATAACAGAGATACCCCTACTACAGAACTGGAGTTACAGGACAGAAACTACTCCTTCTGTAGTAGGGGATCTCTGTGTATAGTCATAATCTAGTGAATAGAATGGCAAGCCCATCCCCACACCAAAGCAGCGGTGGAGAGAAGAAAATTAACACCACTATTGTGCGAACAGATTTCGCAGCGAAGCCTGCCCAACCTGAGCGTCTGTCCTGGCATCAGTGTCCAGACAGTATTGCTTAGCAAAGGTATGAACCGACTTCCAAGTGGCTGCCTTGTAGATTTCTGCAATCGGAACGTTACGGAGCAAAGCTGTCGTAGCAGCTTTGCCCCTGGTGGAATGAGCCTTAGGCTTACCTCCTAAGGTCTTATTAGCTTTTCCGTAACACAACTGTATGCAGGACACAATCCACCTAGAGATGGACTGCTTAGAGTAAGCAAGTCTCGTCCTGACCGATCCATAATTGATGAACAATTGGTCTGACCTATGAATATCTTTGGTTTTATCCAGATAAAATTTCAACACCCTCCTAACATCCAGGGAATGTAGAGACCTTTCCGCTGGAGATGAAGGATTCTGAAAAAACGTAGGCAAAGTTATGGTCTGGTCGACATGAAAATGAGAAATAACCTAGGGAAGAAATTTAGGGTGAGTACGCATAACAACCTTAGCAGCATGAAATACAGTATAAGGTTCTTGGCAACACAACGCCTGAATTTCACTCAACCTGTGGGCCGATGTAATGGCCACAAGGAACGCCGCCTTCCAGGACAGGTCCTGCAACAAAGCCTTATGAATAGGTTCAAAAGGCACCTTCATCAACCTGGACAGCACCACATTCAATTCCCATGAAGGCGAAGGAAGCCTGACAGGAGGGAATACTTTCTTCAAGCCTTCCAGAAAAATCTTTGATCACAGGGATCTGGAAGAAGGAAGTCTGTGAAGGGCATTTCCTGTAGGCAGTCAATGCAGCGAGATGAACCTTAATGGAGTGAACATTAAGCCCAGACTGCGCCAAATGTAGAAGGTAAGGAAGGATGACATCTTCCTTGCACGTCGTCTGGTCATAGTTCTTGGACTTGCACCAGATACAGAACCTCTTCCACTTGTAAGCATAGGAAGTCCGAGTGGAAGGCCTCTAAGACTCTTTCAGTATGTCCATGCAATCTTCAGGTAGATTCAAATGGCCATATTGCACTATTTCAGGAGCCATGCCGCCAAACTCAAAGACGAGAGGTTGGGGTGCAACATCTGCCCCCCGAACTTCGTGAGAAGGTCTGGCCTGCACGGCAGCCGTATGTGAGGAAGGAGAGACCGGTGAAGCAGATCCGTGAACCACCACTGCCTGGCCCATTCCGGGGCAATGAGTATCATCCGAGCTCTGGACCGAGCCAGCTTGATGAGTACCGCCGGAATCAGGGGAATGGGTGGAAAAGTGTACAGAAAGCTGTTCGACCAGTTGATCCATAGCGCATTCCCCAGCGTCCCCCGCTGGTAGTACCTGGAGGCGAAGTCTCAGCATTTGCTGTTTTCGGTGGTGGCGAACAGATGTACGTCTGGAGTCCCCCACCTTGCGAAGACTTCTCCTAGTACTTCGTCGTTTATGACTCATTCGTGGTTTTCCTGAATCAGTCAGCTCAGTGCGTCCGCCTGAACATTCTGCACACCTGGTAGAGGGGTAGCCGTTATCGTCAGTCCTCTGGCCAGAAGCCAGTGCCAGATTGCCTGCGCCTCCTGCGACAGAGTGCGTGTTCTCGAACCCCCCTGCTTGTTGAGGTAATACATCGTGGTCGTATTGTCCGTCTGTACAAGCAGAGAGTTGGTCTGGACGGACGGATGAAAGGACTTCAGCGCTAAGTGAACAGCTCTGAGTTCCAGGAAATTGATGTGATACGTGGTCTCTGTGAGAAGTTGGCCTGATACAAGGTGATCACTAGAACTAGTGAGCGTCATATATCAGTCCAAACAACCCTTATGGTGATTGGTTGTAAGTCAACCTTATAGACCAGCTATCCTAATGGTAGCCTGGACAAAGCAGTCTTAGGCTAAACTCTTGGCACGTGAAGCCAGCTGTTTAACCACATATAACCCCTTGGATACCAAGTGAAAGGACACCACACAGGTTGTTATGAAAATAAACAAGTATTTATTAACTAACATACACCTCTGAACTCTTTATGAGATCAGAGGGCTAAGCACATGACAATCTCTTAGGAAAAAGAAGTTTAAGTTGCACAAATTACAATGGTGCCCTAGGGGCACGACAAACCATATACTAAGTAAGTGGGATGTGAAAGTCGATAAAATGAATGGAGCTGTCCAGAGGCTGTAGGATCGCTGGGACCCCGCTATACTAACTCTAGGTAGGTACTAGGAGGCCCACGGAACGCGTGTGCAGAGTGTGAACTCACGCGAGATGCATAACAGTGTCTATGGACAGTACAGTTCAAGAAAAAGGTGAGTACGGACAATCCTGACTAGGTAGAACTAAAACGACTGTGGAACTGGACACTAGGAGAGTCAAGCTACCCTTGAGCACCGAAATGCTCATGTTACCTCACCCACGGGCTGTGGGTGCATAGGTGCCAAGTCGTGTTGGGTTCCGGCGTTGAAGTCTATGGAGCCTGGAGGAAAAGATGCTGCAGGCGGTCAGGAGGAAGATGTCCGGTGTGATCCAAGGGTGGATCAGTGAAGAGAAGAACCTGAAAGCAGAGGGGACAATGTTCAAAGTCACTAGCCAGTGACTGGAGTGGAACCAGGAGTGGAACCAGATGTCGTCGTCGCGATCAGGTGATGGTGGACGCTGGTCTCTGAAGCGTGGACCAAGTGGTGCCTTCGACGACCAGGATGGAGGCCCAAGCTGTCCCACGCAGACTCTTGCTGTCGGCGGTGTCTGCTTCGGATTTGGAGTCAACAGGCCTTGGCAAAGGCAACCCACGCGGTGAGTGGAAACGGCGTCTCGAGTGGACCAGGAGGGTCCGGGGTGCTCCTCTTTTGGAAGGGAGCAAGGGCCAGTCTGGAGCAACCAGACCAGCAGTGAAGATTTCGGAGTTCGTCGTCTAGGAGGTCACTAGCCAGCCGGCAAGTGACCAGACAACGTGTCGAGCAGCAAACAGGCAGAAGGGCCCCACGCAGTTCTCGTTGATGCTGGAGGGCTGGTCTTCTTTGGTGCAGGAGCTGCTCGGGGTCAGGGCTTCTCAGTCCCCAAAGCACTTGGACGAGGTTACCTCAGAAGTCGTGTTGGAGCGAAGCGCTGCTTCTTTCAAGATGGCCGGTCCCACGTGTCTCGTCGCACCCACGGATCTCAGCTGACCTGCAGATGTAGGTAGAGGTCGGAGAGGTCTGGGAATCCGGGTCTCGTCGGGCTCTGAAGTCTGTATCCTTGAAGGAAGACGACAAAGGGAAGCCGCTGGACGCAGTGAAGTAGTGTGGCTCACTGGTTAGAGGCGGCAGACCCGAGAGCAGAGGACGGCCCGGGACCAGGGTTCGATTCCCGGCGCGGCAGGTTTCTGGACCAGGGTCAGCGGACTCGATAATTCTCTCGCCTCGGTGCCCACTCTGATCAGCGATCACACTAGGCAACTCTGGGCATTAGCTTGCCTCATCTTCACTAACGGCCCCACCAGACCGCCGGGGATGCCTGGTCTCACCCTGGAGATACCCATTAAGGGACCATCTCTCAGGGAAGCCAGGAAGGGTTTCGCAGCAGTTCAAGCGCCTTGGGACCCTCCGGGTAAGTAGTGCGCTATATAAATAACTATACATACATACATACATACATATGGTGCCTGCTTGTGCAGGGTGGACACTCCTTGCCCACAAGGGAGATGATCAGTCTTCTGTGGAGCAGAACGTTGAAGTCCAGAGTTTCTTCTTGTAAAGTTGTTCAGGATAATCTAATTTGGAATGGGACCAGCTCCTACCTTTATCCGGCTAAAGGGAGCTGTACTACGACTAGGTCCCTCCTCTGGGTGGGACCAGGAAGGGGGGTGGTTACACCCCCTATCCTTTGTCCGGTCTTGCGCCAGCTCTGGGGCTGGAGTGCCCCAGGAACTGGTTTAGACCGGTGTGTGCACAGGGACACCTTGTGTGCCCTAGGCATGCCTCATTCCTTTCAGCCCTATCCTACCCAATACAAAAAATCCTGTCCGGGGTGGTGCTAGCACCTCCCAAGGCAGGAAACCCTTTGTGCAAGCCTCCCTCGCTGGAAGGACTCCCAGCAGAAGGAGGTCAGACTTGTGTCTGAGGTGGCAGCATCCATTTTGTGATGCTGAGGCTCGAGTTAACTTTAACCGGGGTTCATAGTTACATACATGTCGCGTCCCTCTAGAAGGGTGGAATGCTACCCCCGTCGCCAGAATTGGCGAGGTGGTAGTATTCCAATTCGTATGACACCTTACTCGACATGTTTTGATAATGCTATACCAAAGTTGGCAATAACCGCAAGGATTATAATGCATTTAAGAGTATATGGTATAGCGTTATCATGGAATCAGCTAAAGGACTTTGTTCCGAAAGCTGCAGACAGGCTCAGCTCATGCTAGAGCACCATCTCACATAATTCCAAGCACTCTGCCTTCAGGATTGATAAGGCCTGCCATAGGAGTGACTGATAGGAGGATATGTGTCCATTTTAGGGTTAGATATAGGGATACTATATCTAAAGCAAAGGGTGATTACACCACCTTGCCCCAGCTGATTGATCAGCCAGTTGTGTCAGATTTGGATGGCCAGCCAGGGGTGGCATAATACATGCTGCAGCCCCTGGTTGGCCCTGGGTGCACCTATGCCCTGGGTACCTAAGGTACACTGTACAGGGACTGATAAGGTGACTCAGTATCCAATTAGATATGCACCAAAGGTACATGGTTGTCAATTTAGAGAGAGCACAGCTAGGCTGTGGGTCTGATTAGCAGGCCCACAGCCAGGGAAAGTCGTAAACCAGTGAAGCAAAAAGCACAAATAGGGGGTGACCATAGGATTGCGGACCCTACTCTCCTACAGTCTCCATCGGGGACCACGTTCCTTGAATCTGTAAGTCTCCGGAGTGCGCCTCCCAGCCGTGGAGGGAAGCATCCGTCACGAGAGTCTGCGTGGGAATGTCCTTGTTGAAGGGAACCCCTCTGAGGAGATTCTCTGCTGAACACCACCACTTCAGAGACTGAAGAGCATGCAGAGACAGTTGTATCTTGTCGTCCCAAGATCCTTCCCTCTGACCCCACTGGTCCTCCAAGCACTCCTGCAACGGTCTCATGTGCAGTCGTGCGTGTGGCGTTGGGAAGATACAAGAGGCCATCGATTCCAGTAGAGAAGACACCGTCCTCACTGTTGTAGATGGAGTGGTCATAAGAGCCCGAGCCTTCCGAAGGAGTGATAATCGTCGCTCCTCCGAAGGAGACACGCTTGCTGACATCGTATTGATGGAGGCTCCCAAGTACTGTATGCATTGGACCGTAGTCGGGACAGACTTGGACATGTTGATGTGCAACCCCAGCTTGTTCAAGAGAACGCACGTCTTTTGGAAGTGTGCTCGAGCTTCTGAGAAGGAGGAGGCCTTGATCAACCTATCGTCCAGGTACGGGTAGACGAACACCTTGTTCTTCCTCAGGTGTGCTGCTACCACCGCCATGCACTTCGAGAATGTTCTCGGCGCAGACTTCAGTCCGAATGGGAGTACTGCGTATTGATAATGATTGGCGCCGACTTGGAATCGCAGGAACTTCCTGTGTTTGTGTGCAATGGGCACATGGAAGTACGCATCCTGTAGGTCTATGGCACATAGTCACTCTCCCTGTTGCAACTGAGGATAAATCTGATGCAACAACAGCATGCGAAACCTCTCTCTGCGAATCCACTTGTTTGCCTGCCGCAAGTCTAGAATGGGCCTGAGCTCGTTCTTGTCCTTCTTGCGAACGAGGAAGAACCGGGAGTACAGACTTCTTAATCTTTGAGACAGAGGAACGTCTTCTATCGCCCTTTTCCTTAACAGGATATCTGCCTCCGCCTGAAGCTCGCGCAGTTGAAACTGTGAGCTGACCGGCGGAATTGCTGGAGGCGGGCTGGTGAACCGAAGACTGTATCCATTGCAAACAATATTCAGCACCCACTTGTCCTGAGTAATTTTTCTCCACTCTGCCAGAAAAAATTGAACGCTTCCCCCCACCGGAGTGGGTAACGGATGCAGGGGAAGTAAGCGCTCAGGGCCTAGACCCGACCGAGCCTTTGGTCGCTGGTGCCGACTGTTGGCCTCATCTGCCTTTCTGGCGCTTCTGGAACGGCCTTCGGAACTGCTGCTGTCGTTGCTGCTGCTGTCTCGAAGCTTGGCCACGCCCTCTGCCCTGTCCACCGAACCGCCTCTGGAACGGGCGGTACGATTCCTTTGTCTCTTTGGGCTTTTTCAGACCCACAGCCGTGAGTGTCTCAGCCTCAGCCTTCATGCGGGCCATTTCATCATCCGCATGTTTCCCGAACAGGGTTTCGCCAGAGAATGGTAGATTGGCAACCCTTTGTTGAGCTTCAGGTTTCAGCGACGTGAGGCGGAGCCAGGCGTGTCGTCTCTGGTTAATCCTATGGCAGAAGCCATGCGTCGCCAGGAGGGAATAATCGGCCGCAGCACTGATGACCTGATTCGCCACAAACATCCCCTCGTTTAACACCTCCTGGAAATCTTCTCTTGTCACGAGGCAGGTGTTCCACAAACTGCTGGAGGGATTCCCAGAGGGCGCGGTCGTAGCGCCCCAACAGGGCTGTAGCACTCGCCGCCTTCATGGACGTCGCCGACGTCCCACAAACCTTCCTCCCAGCAGAATCCATCCATCTATTTATTTATTTATTTATGGGCTTATATAGCGCTATGAATAAACTCCCAAGGGAGTATCTCCGCGCTGTAACTGACCGGTGCAAGACTGAAAAAGGGAGCGCATAGTTAAAAGTGCTGTAAACAAGGAACACTTTAAAATGAACCAAACAAAAACGTTTTTAAATGTTTTCTAAATTGACAGTGGTCATTACATTGCCTTAGTGACAACGGAAGTGAGTTCCACAATTTGGGACCCACAACAGATAATGCTCTTCCACCCAACCTGGTTTTCGTGATCTTGGGAACATTTAGTAGCAATTGGTCACTAGATCTAAGGGCACGGATGGGAACATAAGGAATAAATTTGTTTGCCAAATACTCAGGTCCCAATTGGTTGAGGCCCCTGTGTATAGTACAACATGTTTTAAACTTCACTCGTTGACGTATTGGCAACCAGTGAAGCTCATGAAGTAACGGTCTGGAGGGGGATCTAGGGGGTGCATTTAACACCAGCCTAGCTGCCGTGTTTTGCACCACCTGCAAACGGTCCAAAACCTCCTCGTTTGCACCTGCCAGAAGGCCGTTACAATAGTCAAGCCGACTAATGATCAGAGCCTGAACCAGAGTTTTCCTATGAAAATCAGGGAGGAAAGGGAAGATTTTACGAAGGAGGCCAATCACATGGAAGCACGCTCCTACAGTGATGTTAACATTTTGCTTCATGGTTAGCTCTGGTTCAAGCCTGACACCCAAGTTCTTGACCATAGTTTTTGGCACAGGGACCGGCCCCAATTCAGAGGGCCACCATTCAGGGGACCATTGAATCCTGGCTTCACCAAAAAGCATCACCTCTGTCTTTCCAACATTGCATTGTAAAAAGTTGGATGACATCCACCTTGCAACTGCCTTCATCCCATCGGAAAAAGAATGTAAAATATCCGGGGTGAGAGTTTTAAAAGGGAAGAGCAGTTGCGTATCGTCTGCGTAGGACACTGGACAGAAACCAAAAGCTCTAGTAACATCTGCCAAGGGGGCCACATAGGTGTTAAATAGCGTTGGGCTCAGACATGAGCCCTGTGGAACCCCCTTGGAAATCTAGATTCTTTATCTGGTGGGACCGTGGATGACGGAATGGTGGCATGCTGTTCACGAGCCGCCGTCACTATCAGAGTCTGGAGGGGGCTCCACCCTTAGAAAAGCCGGATCCGAATCTGGAGCCCGGTATTTTTTCTGTAGTCTCGAGGGGGCCGCCTTAGTCACCGCCGGGGTGAGAAAAAGGTCCATGGCCGGATCCTCCAGGCCCGGTACCAGTGGCAGTAATGGCCGAGACAGATGTTTCTGGTGCAGCGTCTCGAAGATTACCGACGTCTTGGGCGTGGGCACCGTCAACGAGATGACGAACTTTGCTGCCCCCCTTAACAGGACGTTGTGAAAAGACACCAGACACCACTCTTGTCTCCGATGACTCAGACAACGAAGAGTAGTCCCTGGTCCCCAAGGACCTCGTATGGGAACGAGACCTGTGCCTCCTGTGGCGTCGTCTCAATCTCGTGGATGACCTGTTGCGCGACCGTTCCCTCCTCCTGGAACGAGAGCGCGATCTCCCAGTCCGTGGACGCTCCGCAGGTTTCCTTGGAGGTGTCTTCTGTGGTTTATCCTGGGGTTTCCGCTTTGGCGTCCCCTTAGGCGGTGTCGGAAGTGGAGGCAGTGACTCCGATCTTGGTGGAGGAACGGGAGGTGTCTCCGACCGAGGAACGGGCAGACGGGGTGGAATTGGTGGGGTGGCTGTCCTGAGGGAGGAAGTGGTGGAAGTGGAGGGTTGATGGGAGGATCCTCCTTAGGTACAGGGGGAGGAGGCTCCTTCGGCCGAGGTGGTGTATAAACCACTGAGTACACCGAGCCCGGTGACTTCTTCGGGGAGGGGACTGCGAACCAGCCCCTACAGCAGGCGATCGCCGTCGCCCTCCACCAAATCCAGCGTGACTTCTGGCGCCAGAACTCCTCCTGTGCCGCTTAGGAGAGTTGGAAAAACTCCTAGACGCCGATCGTCTTCTTGACACCGACCGTCTTCTCGACGGCGACCGGCGGTGTCGCCTCGATGGCGAGCGCCGACGCCTGTCGCTCCTTCTTCGGCGTTGATGTCTCGACGCTGACATCGACGAAGCCTACCCAGGCCCTTCGACGTCGATCCTTCACGCCGTCTCGACCCGGAGGCCCGGGGAGATGGGGAACACACTGACGTCGTCGTCGATGCTATCGACGCCGACTGAGACAGTTTGCTGGTCTTCCTGCCTCTGTGGAGCCCCCCAGAGGCCTCAGCAGAGGCAGAGGGAGCCTTCCCAGTCTGCCCAGACCCACCTGCAGCCTGCAGTCGTCTGTCCTCTAGGCCTTGAAGCCTAATCTTTAGCCTTTCCCTCAGGGTCCTTGCTGAAAAGTTCTTGCAGATGTCACAATCTTCAGGGACATGTGCTTCAGGAAGACAGATGATGCAGACGTCGTGTGGATCAGTCTTGGACTTCTTCCTCCCACATGCTGGGTATTTGTCGAAAAGAGCAGGCATTTTAGAGCCCTAAAAAACCTGAACAAACACACAGGAGTGAAGGGAAACACCAAGACACAAACTGAAAACACTTTTAAATCACAAAGTGCACAAAAATCCAATAAACCCTTGAAAAAGGGAGAGCTCAATGCACCAGGGTCCTGTTAGCAGGAGCCGGAAAAAAGAACTGAAAGTAAAAGGGACCTGCTGTGCATTCTGGGATACTGGGAGAAGGTCTGGAAAGTTCTCTTAAAGGCCCAGTATCATATTTAATCCACATAATGGCAGCCTATGGGGCTTGTCTGTCCATGCCTTCCTCTCTATCATTCCAGAGGCTTTTACTGGTAGAGGCAAGTTTCTCTATGGAAGAAACTGGGTAGGCTGTGTTGTATGTGTGGTTCTTTTGGTGGAATTTCTAGTTGAAGTACTGGACAGTGTAGCCTGTGGATATAGGCTGCATTGTTTGTCTTTAAATTCTCTCTTAAGTGTCTTTGCAGTTCTACAATTTTTTGACAACTTAAGAGATTATTTTTGATTGCTGGGGTCCACGCACATGGGCGGGGTACAGAGTTCCCCTACTACAGAAATATGAATTTGTGTCATCACTTTTAAGGGCAGTTTAAGGCCACTGCTGGGTCCACTATCAGCACAAAGGAGAATTTGTTCGAAAAATGTCCACATCCAGTCTGGACGCTGGGGTAATTCAAAAATCACATTTGGATGAATCTGCAGTTATTTACAAGTACCCTTCAGACAGAGTATACATATGTGCTATTTCTGTCTTGACAGCAGTACTGCAACTTCTTTCCTGCCAACCTGTCTCTAAAAAGCGCTCTGAAACTAAGTACCAGACATAATGCACCAATCATTTTGATAAAAGGACAAATCACTCATTAGTCAACTGATAAACTTGCTTCCTTGACAATACAATTTAAAGGACTCCCATTAATTGAGGACACATCCAACAACCAAAAAACTTGCAACCAATCAAAACTGTCTAACAAATCTTTTATGTCCTTTCATCATACTCTTTTCAAAACTTTAAGAACTCACCAAAGTGACAGTTAATAAATCTTGTAGCCTGGCTTCCTTTTACGGAGTGATTAACCAGAGCATAGCTGAAAACTGGGAATGGCATAAGACATGTCATAGTTCTTTCACATAATCACTAACATCTAGATCACTGTCCCGTAGGTAAGAGCCCTATTTTTACTATGAAATTTTGGAGTGGTTTAAAGAAACTTTTAAATATAGGTATCCCGGTCTAGGGCTTTCTTGTAAAAAGTTGAACTGTTTTAATCAATTTTGTGCGCTCTAAAGTACTGAAAATGTAATAGGGGTTAAAACATCGAGTTAAAGTACACAAGTAACTAATACATTTACATCTACACTGAACTGGGCCTCATAAGCCTAAAGTTAAAGCTACAAACCTTTGCTGAATCATCCAACCACGTGTCCACAGTGTCGCAGGCAGATCTCAGATCAGATTCACCAAACTCATATTTTTTAGACCAACCAAGAGGTGCATACCGTAGACGTTCCTGAATTACAGCATGAAACCAGGCAAGAAGGAAGTATAATCTTGCTCGTTCATTTGGAGACTGAAACAAAATTTGAACGATATGGTTAAAAATCCAACAAGAAAGCAGTCTTCTTGAAATTGCTTCACTACAGTTATGCCAGAAGAAATTACTCACTTGCCTGTAACTCCAGCTATCCAGAGTTGCTATCTTTCAAAGAGCCATATGCATGAATCTTTCTAGTTGTCAGTGATTCCCAACCTGGGTTGGAATGATTCAGGCATGTGAATCTATGGAAGATCCAATGTTGAATTACATGGATTATCAACCAACAGCTATACAAGAGTACTAGATCACTGCTAGTGCACACTGTGAGAAGGTGGCCTGATATGCAGTGCTCACTATTCTAGTGAACACTATGTATCAGTCCAGCAACCCTTATTGATGATTGGTTGTAAGTCAACCTTATAGACCAGCTATCCTAGTAGCATGGATACGAGCAGTCTAAGGCTAAAGACTCGAGAGGGCGTGTTAAGCCAGCTGTTTACCACACATATACCCCTTGAATACCAAGTGAAAGGACACCACACAAGTGTTATGAAAATAAACAGTTATTTATTTAAAGATCACAACAGCCCTGTACTCTTTATGAGGACAGGGTACTAAGCACAAACCAAAACTCTTACAAAAATACTTAAGTTAGCACAGTATATACAAATGCCCGAGGGGCACGGAAAACCATATACTCTGAAAGTGGAATGCGAAATTCCTAGCAGGTAAGTACAGTACTAATAGCTTTTGGAATCGCTAGGACTTGACTAGGGAATCGTTAGATTACGTCTAGGAGGCCTAGGGGACTCGGGTGCAGTGTGTGCACTCTCACGCGAGATGCGGGACAAAAGTCTATGGTAGCTAGGAATTAGAAAGTTAGTGTTCTCGGGCGAACCCGACCTGGTAGGGAGAAAACGAAAGTAGATTCTGACCCTTGGATAGTGAGGCTATGCTGGGGCACCGAAATGCCGAAGTTACCTAGCCCAGGGGCTGCAGCTGCATAGGTCTGAAAAGACGTCGGGAATCCTCGTAGACGGACCAGGAGCCGGAAGAAAAGATGCTGGCCGGTGACCAGTGAAGAAAGTTCAGTCGGATCCAAGCCTGGATCTTGAAGATAGATGACACCTGAAAGCAGAGGGGACCAAGTTCGAGACTACTAGCCAGTAGTCAGTGGGCACCAGGAGGGCACCGGATGGTAGCCACCTCGACTAGGTGAGTGGGTGACGCTTGACTCGAAGATCTCACGGACCAGGAGGCGTTGTCGGCGACCAGGATGGAGGATCGAGCTGTCCCACGAAGATGGAAGCTGTCGGCGTCGCTGGACCCAGGATTGGGCAACAAAGCCTTGGCAAATTCAAGCCCACGCGGTGGACCTAAAATGGCGTCTGGAGTGGACCAGGAGGGTCCGGGGTGCCTCTCTTGAACAAGGAAGCAAGGGCCAGCCTGGAGCAACCAGACCAGCAGAAGAGTTGTCGTCGGGCGTCGTTCAGAAGGCCACAAGCCAGCCGGCTAGTAGCCAAACAACGCGGTGCACAGCAAACAGCAGAAGGGCCCCACGCCGATCGTGGAGATGCAGGGAGGCTGATCTTGGGTGCTGGAGCTGCGCAGGGTTGGGGCTTCTCGGACCCCAAAGCACTCACCAGTGGAAGACTCGGTGGGCTTGCAATAAAGATGTCGTGCAATCTTGGCGATCGTCGGTCCCTTGAGGTCTCGTCGCACTCACGGTTCTCAGCTTTGCTGTAGAGGTGAGTAGAGGTCAGAGGTGCCAGGGAAGCCGGGTCTCGTCGTGCTGGGTCGTCGGATTCGTGATGAAGGACTTGCAGCAGACCGCAGTGTTCTTTAGGATGGTGCCTGCGGATGCAGGGTGACTACTCCTTAGCCACAAGGGAGAATCTTGAAGAAGAAATCGTGAAGTCCTTTCGAAGAAAGTGGTATCTTGATTCCAAAGATGATCTAATTTTAACAGGGGGCCCGCTCCCATCTTTATACTAAAAAAGGGGGCTGACCCGGTGACTAGGTCCTGCCTATGGGTGGGACTAGGTGGGGGGTGGTTACACCCCTCAGCCATGCCGGACTTCCCCAGGCCAGGGGCTGGTGTGCCCCTGGAACTGGTTCAGACCGGCCTATGCGTAGTGAGCACCGGGGTGCCACTCAGCAGTCACCTTCCTGTAAAGCCCTGCCTACCCAGGATACACAAAACCATGTCTGGGACGGTGCTAGCACCGCCCCTGACAGGAAACCCTTTGTCCAGGCTCCCCTCGCTGGAAGGACTCCCAGCTGCAGGGGGTCAGACTCGTGTCTGTGGTGGCAGCATCCATTTTGTGGAGCTGAGGCTTCAGTTAACTTTAACCGGGGTTCACAGTTACATACATGTCGTGTCCCTCTAGAAGGGTGGAATGCTAACCCCGTCGCCAGAATTGGCGAGGGGTTAGTATTCCAATTCGTATGACACCTTACTCGACATGTTTTGATAAAGCAATACCAAAGTTAGCATTTAACCGCGAGGATTATAATGCACTTAAGAGTATATGGTATGCGATATCATGGAACAGCTATTAGGACTTGGTTCCGCAAGCTGCAGACAGGCTCAGCTCATGCCAGAGCACCATCTCACACGATTCCAAGCACTCTGCCTTCAGGATTGTCAAGGCCTGCCATAGGAGTGACTGATAGGAATCTGTGTGTCCATTTTAGGGTTAGGTATAGGTATACTACACCTACAGCAAAGGGTGATTACACGACTTTGCCCCAGCTGTCATGCAGCCAGTTGTGTCAAATTTAGGAGGCCAGCCAGGGGTGGCATAATACATGCTGCAGCCCCTGGCAGCCCTGGGTACACCTATGCCCTGAGTTACAGGGTCTGATAAGGTGGCCCAGTACCAATTGGAAATGTACCTAGGGTACATGGAATCCATTTTAAAGAGAGAGCAGTAGGCCTGGGGTCCTGATTGGCAGGGTCCCAGGTCGACTATGTCCAAAACCAGCTAAAACACAGGGCAAAAAGTTGGGGGCAACCATAGTCAGGATGTACCTTCCTACACAACCCCCCCCCAAACGAAAGGAGATAAGGCTATCCTTGCCCAGGTAAGCCTCTATTACCTAAGTGGCCATATAAGGAAGGACCAGCTCTGGCTTGGTTTCCCCCTGTGTCATGGTCCACTAGGCAACCCCTCACCCTAAGGGTATCTGAGGGTCTCCACCATAGGGAATCTCTGTTTCTGGTGTGTCTTGGGAAAGAAGAAGGCTGATGCTGGGTTGGAGTACTGAAGTGAGGCTCCTCTACCTTTGGGCTCAACTTCCTCCAATCACCATCCATCATGTGTGCCTTTCTTTCTTTAGCTGAGATGCACTGAGCTCTCAGGGTCAGCCTCTGGCTACCTAAAGCTGGAGGCTGAGTCCCTCTGTTTGGCTTACTGGAGGTACAGGTCAGGTCTGGGGTTTTTAGGCCCCATGTTTGGCTGTGCCCACCAGTGTCCAGCTGTGGGAGTTCCCTAACTACTTTTAAGGGGGATCCCTCAGGAGTCTGTTCTATTTTCACTTGGCTAGGTTTACCAGCTTCAGTGATCCTAATCTGTTGATTAAGGGGTTCTTTTGGACAGGGGGCCCTTTTGGGTCCACCACTGGCCTCCCTGACCTCCACAGCCCTGGGCTGACTGAGGCAGGGTAGAGAGGTGCAGGTTACCTGCTCCAGACTGGGTCCCACCTGGGAAGGGTCCACTGCCATCAGGGGCTCTGCCAGGCTAGGCCTGACTACCTCTGGGGCAGTTCCTTCAACAGGGGTAGAGTCAGTTCCCTGAGGAGGCTGGCTCTCACCTAGTGTCTGGGAGGGGGAAGACTCTTCTTCCTCCTCAATGCTCTCTGTTTGAGTGGAGTGATCCATTGTTTCAGGCTTCACAACCTCACTATCTGTCTGAGTAGAGGCTGAGACCATTTCAACCTTGCCAACCTTTTCAGGAGGGCACTCAGTCTGTGTTTGGGCTGTGACTGTCACAGCCCTCCTATCCTGTTCTGAAAAGTCTGTCTGAGCCTGGGCAGTGGCTACCACTGCCCTTCCAACCTTTTCAGGGAGGAATGGTGCTTGGACTGGGGCTGTAGCTATTACTGCCCCACTAACCTGTCTGGATAGGCCTATCATTCTGGAATGAGTTTCTTGTTCCACCTCAGCCCATGCTGAGAGTTCCAGGTCATTCCCCAGTAAGCAATCTACAGGTAGGTTATCTGTCACTGCCACTCTCATGGGCCCTGTGACATTACCCCAGCTGAGCTTGACTACTGCCATGGGATGCCTTCTCTTCATTCCATGAATGTCTGTCACCTGATAAGTAAAACCAGGGGTCAGTTGAGCAGAGGGGACCAGATGGTCACTCACCATGGTGAGGCTGGCCCCTGTGTCTCTGAATGCCTCAACTTTCTGACCATTCACTAAAACTTCTTGTCTATACTTGCCCAAAATGTGGGGTCCAGTAGTGAAGTTGGCAAACCCCATGCCAGTCTCACAGACAAGAGTGTGGTCAGGGAACCTGGCTAAGCCATAGTCCTCCTGATTGCCCAAAGTAATGCCCACCACATTCTTGGGGGCACTCCCACCACCTGGGGGATTACCACTAGTGGTAACAGGAGGTTTAGGAGTATTACCTGGGGGTACATTTCCCTTATTACCATTTTTAGGGCAACTGGCATCACTTTTGTAATGGCCCACCTGTTTACAGGTATGGCAATAAGGTTTCTTTTGTTCAGAAGGAGTGTTCTGGGACCCACCACCCTTGTTGGAGTTTTGGGGCCCTTGGGAAGTCTTCTCTGTGGATTTATCCCCACCCTTCTCTTGAGGCTTGGTTGATTCCTTTTTCTGGTCACCACCCTGGTTTTTAGGCCTAACCCTGGTTCTGACCCATTTGTCTGCCCTCTTACCCAATTCCTGTGGAGAGGTCAACTCAGAGTCTACCAGGTGCTGATGTAATAGCTGGTTCTGACAATTATTTAAGATTTGCTCCCTCATAATTAGATTATACAATCCTTTAAAATCAGTAACCTTACTACCCAGTAGCCAGCCTTCAAAAGCCTTAGTGGCACAATCAACAAAGTCAGTCCAATCTTGAGACTGAGTTTTCTGGGTGTCTCTGAACAGCATCCTGTATTGTTCAGTGGTTAAACCAAACCCATCAACCAGTACATTTTTCAAGACTTGGTAATTGTTAGCATCCTCCACCCTTGTGGTGAGGAGCTTATCTCTACCTTTACCATCAAAGGAGAGCCACAAGATAGCTGCCCACTGACTTTGGGGAACACCCTGCACAGTGCAGGCTCTCTCCAAAGCAGTAATCCATTTGTGGATGTCATCCCCTTCCCTAAAGGGGGGCACTATCTTATTCAGGTGCTTTTTATCAAAACTCCTTTCCCTATTGCTAGGTTTATTGCTGCCACCAGTGGGAACTAGCCCACATAATTCTTGCTCTCTAGCAAGGGCAAGTCTCTCTTTGGCCAGGGCAAGTTCTTCCCTTTCAATCCTCAGTTTGACTGCCCTTTCTTCAGCTTCATATACTCTCCTCTTAGGGGAAGACATTCCTCTGTGAGAAGAGTTGAGAGAGCCATTGGTTCGAAAGGATCTGCTAGAGCCTCTTGATAGAGACCTAACTCGTCCATTCCCAATGTTAAGCTGACCTGAGAGTGGGCCCAGGGGTCCCCCAGTACCAAGCTCATGTCTGCTTAAGTTGGACCTGCTTAGTCTGACTTCTAGCTGTCCCTTATCTGCCTCATCCCCTGATAACTCATCCTCATCCTCAGCAACATCTGCCTCAAGGAGGGGATGGATATCAAAGGGACCCTGTAAGGAGGGCAAACTTCCATCTGGATTAGAAGGGTCTGGGTTACCAGCCCTACTGGCATCATAAGCCTCTAAGAGACCAATCAGAAATGAAGTGGTGGGGTTAGACCCCTGTTTTAGTTTCCTGAGAGTACACACTTGTCTCATCTCATGGAAGCTAAGAGCAGTATATTTTGAAGGGATGACCTGTGGAGGGTCAACTGACACAAGGGGAGACTCAGTGTTTCCTCCTGTGACCGACATACTGCTTCTAGTGTGGTGTAAGTGATGCACCTACCTACACTATGTGTTACCTACTGGTCCCTTGCTAGAGTTGTAGCCAAGGTGTGCTAAGCCTTGAGGAGCTACAACAGCTGGTTCAGTAGAACTCAGAGTATTCTAAGCTTTAGTTATATGTACCTAACAGTACTTATGTGATCTTTCAGCAAGATATTCTTAGGATACGTGTGGTAAAACAACAGCAAGCTCAAATCCCAACCGCTGCCACCAATGTGAGAAGGTGGCCTGATATGCAGTGCTCACTATTCTAGTGAACACTATGTATCAGTCCAGCAACCCTTATTGATGATTGGTTGTAAGTCAACCTTATAGACCAGCTATCCTAGTAGCATGGATACGAGCAGTCTAAGGCTAAAGACTCGAGAGGGCGTGTTAAGCCAGCTGTTTACCACACATATACCCCTTGAATACCAAGTGAAAGGACACCACACAAGTGTTATGAAAATAAACAGTTATTTATTTAAAGATCACAACAGCCCTGTACTCTTTATGAGGACAGGGTACTAAGCACAAACCAAAACTCTTACAAAAATACTTAAGTTAGCACAGTATATACAAATGCCCGAGGGGCACGGAAAACCATATACTCTGAAAGTGGAATGCGAAATTCCTAGCAGGTAAGTACAGTACTAATAGCTTTTGGAATCGCTAGGACTTGACTAGGGAATCGTTAGATTACGTCTAGGAGGCCTAGGGGACTCGGGTGCAGTGTGTGCACTCTCACGCGAGATGCGGGACAAAAGTCTATGGTAGCTAGGAATTAGAAAGTTAGTGTTCTCGGGCGAACCCGACCTGGTAGGGAGAAAACGAAAGTAGATTCTGACCCTTGGATAGTGAGGCTATGCTGGGGCACCGAAATGCCGAAGTTACCTAGCCCAGGGGCTGCAGCTGCATAGGTCTGAAAAGACGTCGGGAATCCTCGTAGACGGACCAGGAGCCGGAAGAAAAGATGCTGGCCGGTGACCAGTGAAGAAAGTTCAGTCGGATCCAAGCCTGGATCTTGAAGATAGATGACACCTGAAAGCAGAGGGGACCAAGTTCGAGACTACTAGCCAGTAGTCAGTGGGCACCAGGAGGGCACCGGATGGTAGCCACCTCGACTAGGTGAGTGGGTGACGCTTGACTCGAAGATCTCACGGACCAGGAGGCGTTGTCGGCGACCAGGATGGAGGATCGAGCTGTCCCACGAAGATGGAAGCTGTCGGCGTCGCTGGACCCAGGATTGGGCAACAAAGCCTTGGCAAATTCAAGCCCACGCGGTGGACCTAAAATGGCGTCTGGAGTGGACCAGGAGGGTCCGGGGTGCCTCTCTTGAACAAGGAAGCAAGGGCCAGCCTGGAGCAACCAGACCAGCAGAAGAGTTGTCGTCGGGCGTCGTTCAGAAGGCCACAAGCCAGCCGGCTAGTAGCCAAACAACGCGGTGCACAGCAAACAGCAGAAGGGCCCCACGCCGATCGTGGAGATGCAGGGAGGCTGATCTTGGGTGCTGGAGCTGCGCAGGGTTGGGGCTTCTCGGACCCCAAAGCACTCACCAGTGGAAGACTCGGTGGGCTTGCAATAAAGATGTCGTGCAATCTTGGCGATCGTCGGTCCCTTGAGGTCTCGTCGCACTCACGGTTCTCAGCTTTGCTGTAGAGGTGAGTAGAGGTCAGAGGTGCCAGGGAAGCCGGGTCTCGTCGTGCTGGGTCGTCGGATTCGTGATGAAGGACTTGCAGCAGACCGCAGTGTTCTTTAGGATGGTGCCTGCGGATGCAGGGTGACTACTCCTTAGCCACAAGGGAGAATCTTGAAGAAGAAATCGTGAAGTCCTTTCGAAGAAAGTGGTATCTTGATTCCAAAGATGATCTAATTTTAACAGGGGGCCCGCTCCCATCTTTATACTAAAAAAGGGGGCTGACCCGGTGACTAGGTCCTGCCTATGGGTGGGACTAGGTGGGGGGTGGTTACACCCCTCAGCCATGCCGGACTTCCCCAGGCCAGGGGCTGGTGTGCCCCTGGAACTGGTTCAGACCGGCCTATGCGTAGTGAGCACCGGGGTGCCACTCAGCAGTCACCTTCCTGTAAAGCCCTGCCTACCCAGGATACACAAAACCATGTCTGGGACGGTGCTAGCACCGCCCCTGACAGGAAACCCTTTGTCCAGGCTCCCCTCGCTGGAAGGACTCCCAGCTGCAGGGGGTCAGACTCGTGTCTGTGGTGGCAGCATCCATTTTGTGGAGCTGAGGCTTCAGTTAACTTTAACCGGGGTTCACAGTTACATACATGTCGTGTCCCTCTAGAAGGGTGGAATGCTAACCCCGTCGCCAGAATTGGCGAGGGGTTAGTATTCCAATTCGTATGACACCTTACTCGACATGTTTTGATAAAGCAATACCAAAGTTAGCATTTAACCGCGAGGATTATAATGCACTTAAGAGTATATGGTATGCGATATCATGGAACAGCTATTAGGACTTGGTTCCGCAAGCTGCAGACAGGCTCAGCTCATGCCAGAGCACCATCTCACACGATTCCAAGCACTCTGCCTTCAGGATTGTCAAGGCCTGCCATAGGAGTGACTGATAGGAATCTGTGTGTCCATTTTAGGGTTAGGTATAGGTATACTACACCTACAGCAAAGGGTGATTACACGACTTTGCCCCAGCTGTCATGCAGCCAGTTGTGTCAAATTTAGGAGGCCAGCCAGGGGTGGCATAATACATGCTGCAGCCCCTGGCAGCCCTGGGTACACCTATGCCCTGAGTTACAGGGTCTGATAAGGTGGCCCAGTACCAATTGGAAATGTACCTAGGGTACATGGAATCCATTTTAAAGAGAGAGCAGTAGGCCTGGGGTCCTGATTGGCAGGGTCCCAGGTCGACTATGTCCAAAACCAGCTAAAACACAGGGCAAAAAGTTGGGGGCAACCATAGTCAGGATGTACCTTCCTACACACACTATCTTAAATTACCTATTCCTCTCCCTGGGACAGTGGATCCAAGATATGTAAATAAAAACTGAGGTCCCAAAGCAAAATACAAGATCATACCTATACCATCTAAACTTTTAAAGACTTTAGTCCTCTGTTCCTTTTTATAAAGTTTCTGATACCCACCTATTTAACCAATAATGCATAACTAAAAAAGTTACTTACCTTTGGTAATGCCTTATTTGGTAGAGACAGGATCTAGCCGAAGATTACTTACCTCGTAATTCTCCCCAGGCAGGATCCAGACTTTTTTCACAGCAGACCTATGTGTATCAGTAGAGGGCGTCAAGCAACTTCGTAACCATGTCGACAGCCAGAAGTGACGTGGACGGAGCGGAGTCCACATAAGCCCTCCCTAACGTCAGTTTCTTCTGTGACTACATTCCACGCCAAAACGCGGAGCCATGCATAGAATCGGTCTACATAAACTGTGTGCCTGAAAGAGACATCTTTGTGTCAAACAAATACAAAGTCCTAAAGAAAGGCCAGAAAAGAGATCTTGTATGTAACAGGACCAGCAGATCACAGAGAGGGGAGGATGTGTGGGTCGGTAAGTTATTTGTGTGAGAAAGTGGCTCTATATATACTGGACCAAAGTAAAGTACAGTGGGTATAGAGACCACAAACCCCAGAGGTATAACAGAGGTTAAAGTCAGGGCTGACCTTACTCTCTAAAGTGGTAGCTTGGTCAAGCAGTAAGGCAGTACCAGAAGACAGTGTAAGGCATTTGCTGTACACACTCAGGCAGCAAAAGGTTTCACACACTCAAGGACTGAACTCCAGGCCAATTGTTTTTATAACAAGATGTTGTTGTTTTATTTTTAGAACCAACAGGTATAAAAATATACTTTTCTCAGTAATGAGTGATCGCAGGTTATTGCTTTGCAGAAAGGTAATGACTTTGTAAACACAATAGGTACAGGGGTTGCAATAGGCAACACAGTTCTAAACACAATTTAGCATTGAGCTCAATGGGGTTTTCTACACAATTACAGTTGATTACTTTGTAGATTACTTTTGTAAGTCCAGGACTGGATCCTAAATTCAGTCCTGGGTTCTAAGCTGGAAACAGTTTAGTAAAAACTTTTGGTTATTGCAATGATTTTTAGGGAATAAAAAGGTATTTTAAAAGTTCACACTTAGAAACTTTTCAGTGAAAATCTAGCAATGTTATTCAACGAGAGAAAATTCAGGTTACAGGTAAAGTATGTGCTCGTTACTTTTGTAATCCAGTACTGGGCTCCTAGGTGCAGCACTGGGATCTCTACTTAAGACAGGTAAGTAGTTAGTACGATTTTTAAGGACTAGTTCAAGTTTTCAAAAGTAGACAGAGGAAATTTCACAGAAAAGCAGACAATGGATTCCTGTGGAGAAAATTTAGGTTACTAGTAATCCTGGTTAGGATTACTTCTTAGGTTCAGTACTGGGCTACAAGATACAGTACTGACTACTCTCCTGATCACAGGTGAGTACTTCGGAATTCGGCTGATGATTTTATAGGAATATTTAAAGTTTTCAAAACTTCACACTTAAAAGATTTTTCGAGTGAAACCAGTCAATGTTAACCAATGGCAGGCAAGTGAGTTACCGGTTTCCAGGTGAGTACTCAACTGGTGAAGTTAAGGTTATGGGCATAGACTCAGGGGTCCCTCTGGGTCAGGGAGGTACAGTTGGTTCACCCTCAGCGGCACAGGGGCAGCCGGGTGCAGAGGTAGTTAGGCCCAATGTTACCCAATGAGAGGCAGGGGGCCTTCGGTTGGTGGCTGCTAGCAGGCTACGCGGTTGTGGGAGCTGGGCTCCTGGTAACTTGGTCAGGGCAAATGGAGAAGCAGGATAGGGCAAAGGTTGCACTGCCATGCCCACAAACACACTGCCCTGGCATACCTCAGTCATCCCTCCAGCTGGGTGCACTATGCCACTGGTGTGGGCACAGGTGCATGAGCCCTGTACCTTTACACTCGCACACTGCTTTTGTAGGCTGCGTGTCTTGGTGCAGACCAAACAGTCGACATGGCACACATCCCTGTGTACGTAAGAGACCAAGGTAAAAACCCTGGGCTGCCAGATGCACTGCTAACAGGCTTAATGCCTTTACAAAAAATTACATTCCAACATAATCATATGTAGTGACTGAATGATCACATTGTTTTTAATTCACAACGTTATTCGATGCTTCTCAAAACATATATGAAAACATTACAATGCCTTACTATTCACATTCAAGCATTGATATCCGTACAATCTGTCAGGAATACTCATTATAAAAAGCATAATAGCTCATAGTGATCATTAAGACCTCCTGGAATGACTGTTCCCAGGTTTTTAATCAAAACTGTTTCTCTCCTTGCTAAGATAGTTTGAATGTCCAACCCTGGGGTTGCTACGATACGTTCCAAGACTGTATATCTTATCAAAGAGAAGCTCATCATCTCAAGACTGTTTATTGTTCTATATTATGTATCCCCTGAAGAAGGGTTCAGATTGAACCCGAAATGCATTGGGAAATAGGCACTTTTGTTTAGTTTAATCATTTCAGTTTGTGCATTCATGTAACTCCACAACCAATGAGATTCATGGAAAATGTCAATCTACATTTTTTTGAAAAAAGTTAGAATATCAATGCTTGAATGTGAATAGTAAGGCATTGTAATGTTTTCATATATGTTTTGAGAAGCATCGAATAACATTGTGAATTAAAAACAATGTGATCATTCAGTCACTACATATGATTATGTTGGAATGTAATTTTTTGTAAAGGCATTAAGCCTGTTAGCAGTGCATCTGGCAGCCCAGGGTTTTTACCTTGGTCTCTTACGTACATTATAGCACTCAGAGGGGAGGGGGCACTTTCCCTTACAACCAGAAGCACGCAAAGATTGTTAATTCATGAGAACATAAGATTATTATAACTTAAATAGGTGTGCAGATCCTCACTCTTGATTTAACAGTTACACATCCCTGTGTGCCATGCCTACAACCCATTGCCCTGGCATAGATCAGTCACCCCTGTAGCTGGGTGCACTACACCAGTGGTGAAGGTACAGGTGCATGAGCCCTGTACCCCTACGGTGTCTAAGTCTACTCTTAGACATTGTTAAGTGCAGTGCTGCCATTAAGAGCATATGGTGCTGGGAGGTTGTCATTACGAACTCCACAGCACCATAATGGATACACTGAAGACTGAGAAGTTTGGTATCAAATTTCACAGCACATTAAACCCACACCGATGCCAGTGTGAGATTTAATGTAACATGCACTACAGAGGGCATCTTCGAGATGCCCCCTGAAACCTAACCAACTCACAGTGTCCTGACTGCGTGGCTACCAAGGCTGCCACCACCAGACATGTTTCTGGACCCCTCGGTTGAGACCTTGCCGCTCTCGGGGGCCTGAAACAATGCACATCCTGGGATGAGGTGCCAAGACTCCTCCCCTAGGAAGGGCAGGGGAAGCTTCAAAGGCATGCCGCTTTTTGTGAGCTTCCCCAGGCCAATTGCTGTACTCAGCAACTGGCCCCCACCAGTTCGGACCCCCAGGAAACCCTAAGTGAGGAAAGGGGGGTGTCAGCCTCTGCCAACCCCACCCCTCAGGTGGGAGAGGCGAGGTGAAACACAACTTGGGCTCCCACCATCTTGAGGATGGAGAGCCCTACCCAATCAGAGATCGGCCCCTGCCCTCTTTCCACAGGAATGGAGTAGGATAGGGGGTGTGTTCCCCCCAGGACAGGGACCCATTGCTCCCTGCCCTTGACCTACCTGTAACACCCCTAAATTTTGTATTTAGGGGCACCCTAAACCTTCCTTCCTCAGGTCCCGATGTGAAAACAAGAAAGAAGATGAAGATGGACGATCTGACGTGCAGCTGCTAACAAGAGGACAACACCAACTGACTTGGCCCCAGCCCTGCCGGCTGGTTGATCCTTGAACCTGCTCCTGCTAAAGCCAAGTGTCTCCTGCGGAAAGCAACCTCGAAAACTCAGGAGGACCTGCCTGCCTCATCTAAAAGACTGGGACTCCCATGACTAGTGGTTCTGCACAAACAGCAACACCTCTGGTGCCAGCCAGGAACATCGAATTCAGCACACTCTGCACCCGCCGAGCCCGGCCTGTGCCTGAGTGAATAAAGACCACGATGACGTCCCCCTGGCGATTGTGACCACGAATACAGTGCCCAAGGACCCTCCTCGACAATCCTGACGCCTGCAGCCTCACAACAAGGGACCCCTCCAACCGAGACCAGCAGAGGTTAAGATTTCCGGACATCAAAAGACACCCCTGCACCCAGCGCCCCACGGCCTCCTGTGCACAACTCCTGGGTGTCTACCTACCCTCCAGGATCCCAACTTACCTCTCAAAGTGGTGGTCGCACAAAAGAATCTCCATACTCGACCCTGCAGCCTTTGTTCAACTTCCAGCTTTCCCATTGACTAACATTGGGCGCACAAAGGCCCAAAAGCACCCTGCACCCAGCCGCCCGAGTGCCGCTGGAAGTGCAGCAACTACCCTATCTTACTTCCCCACTTGCCCTGTGTAAGTGACCAGGATTCATCATAGGATGACATTGGGCCTACTCACTCTGCACCCGGCAGCCCGAGTGCCGCTGAGGGTGTAACAACTGTACTTACCTGACCCTGGGAGACCCCAGAGTCTACCCCCAGAATCTTAATTCTACCAGCCGAGTACTTACCCAAAGACCGACAACTTGATTTTCTCCATAGAGTAACATTGGCTGGTTCCACTTGGAAATTCTTTTAAGTGTCGATTTTCACAACTTTAAAATATTCCTTAAAAATCGTCAGAGTTTCAAAAACGAAATTACTCACCTGCAATCAGTAGAGTTCACAGTGCTGTATCTTTGAGTCCAACACTGCACCTGAAAAGTAATTATAACAGTGATTTATTGCTAACTCAATTTTCCTCCATAGGAACCCATTGTCTGGTTTTCACCAGAAATTCTTTTAAGTGTTGATTTTCTAAACTTACGAATAATCCTTAAAAATGGCCTGCAAAACAAAAACGATTTTCTTTCAACTGTTTACAGGAAATGCACCAGGGCTGAATCCAGGATCCAGTCCTGTGTAAGAAAAACTTAAGTAAATTGATTTTATTGCATTTACTAAAAGCTACCCATTGAGCTCAATTTTATTTTGTGTTTAAACTTGTGTTGCATATTGCATTCCAAAGTCTATTGCTATTTAAAAGTATTCGATTGCAACATCTCATTCTGAGAAAGTATTTATGATACCTACTGTGGTTCTAAAATAAAACAACTATATATTTCATTTTACAATCTGCTGCATTGTGTTCAAAGGCCTAAACCAGCTGGGTCCTGCCTATCTAGCTGATAAACTAGTTAAATACACACCATCACGCTCCCTTCGTTCCGAAGGGAAAGGCCTGCTGGTCATCCCCCATATCGGGCAAGCCAGATTGGGAGGAAAATCTCTCTCCTACCTGGCACCCAAACTATGGAATCAACTGCCCCTTGATATTCGTCTTACCACTAACTGTTGAAGTTTCAGGAAAAAACTCAAAACTCTGCTGTTTTAACTTTGCACCCCATACTTAGACATGTCCTAGCGCGGAGATACCCCATCTGGGGTGAGTCAGGCGCTCTACAAATGATATACATAAAAATAAATAAATATATACAAATCAATTGGCCTAGAGTTCAGTTCTCGAGTGTGTGAGACCATTTGCTGAGTGTGTACAACAAATGCTTTACACTTTAGAGAGTAAGGTTATGTCTATATACAGAGCCACTTTGTTACACCAATGGCAACTGAAGAGGCCAGTGAAGAACACCACTCGGCAAGGTCCTCGCAGAATGGGGAGACTGGGTGAGCGTTAAGGAAGCTGCCACTAGACAACATCTCCACTAGATACATTGTTACCGAAGGTAAGTAACTCGTACATCTGATAGATATCTAGCTGCAGATTCCTTAACTTGGAATAGATACCACAGCCATGCCCCAAAGGGGAGGTGGGTCTGCGACAGAACAGAAAGCTCCAAGCATCTGATCCGGCAACAGAGTGACGGATAAAGGGGGGAGCGGTGGCGGAACAGCCAGACAAAATCCCAAGAGCAGAAATAACGGGATGGTAGACATCCTAAAAAATGCCAGAAAAGCGCTACACCATACCCGTATAAAAATGACAGGTAGAACAGCATGAGCCATATACCCGAACAAAGAGAGAGAGAAAGAGAGGAAGAAGGACCACTCTCTGCGAAATGGCGGACGATGAGTACACCAACCCAAGGTCGAAAAGAACCTGAAGAGATGCAACCAGAGCCTAACAGACTAGCCTATAGAGGAAGGCTGAAGGAGCCGGTGCCAAGAGCCCAAAGGAAAGAGCTAGAACCCGAGCAATGTGTTGGGAATAGCAGGCGGGAGAAGAAACACACCAAGTGCACACCCAATCCAAAAAAGGGAAAACAGGGGCGAATAAGCAGCAATTTTCAAACTCACTGAAGCAGGTAGAAACATGCAGCAGGCAAACAGCCATAGAGACCTTAAAGTGAGGTACACAAAAAAGCATAAGGGTGCCAGACACGGCAGTATGAAATATGTAAGAAACAACCCACATGATAGACTTGCAGGTAGTAGCCAAGGACCACTGCCAGCAGAAGAGCTGTCCCGCAGGCGTAGCTCTTACATTAGTAGGAGACAATTTGGAAAGAATTGTGGGAAGAGTCTCAGAGTCCGAGACTCCAGAAAAGACAAGTACAGTGTCTAACACCAAAAAGGGGAGCAGTTGGCAAACTGGGAAATAACCCTAGTAAGCAGAAGCAAGGAGGAAGGAACCTTATGGGCAAATTGCAAACAACTCAGAAAAGCTCCCCCACACATGGAGACATAGGTCCAGACCTCGCAGCCTCGAAAAGAGGTGGCGACGTAGGAAGAGGAATACCATGGCAAACAGCAAGTATACATAAATGTATAATATACAAATAATATGTAGAGACAGAAATGGCCAGGAGCAAAAACCAGGTCCATACCGGATCAAACCTAGCACAGTACGGGCAGGCTGGAGCCGCTTAGAAGAGGAGATCATGAAACCTCCCAAGGAGGTGGAACAGGCAACAGGCAGGATAACCCTTGGCGTATAGAAGATGGCACCAGGGAAAAACGAGAACACCGTACAAAGGACCACCAAGAGATGCATGGATTCCACAGGTTCTCCAGGCCCAGGTGAGTTAAGCAGAGCTTTATAATAGCATACAAGTACCCCACATGCAGTATGCACACCCCAAACAACGGGTAACACCTCTTAGGGCAATAAAGCCAAGCCAAAAGATCGCAGTCATAAACCAAACCTGTGAACATGAGTTACGAGCCCTATGTCAGAGGACCAGACACAGCAACCTGTGGAACACTGCCACAGCAGGCCAACAGTCAGCTCAAAGCAAAACACATCCAAGAGATGCCAATAAAAGGGTAATTTCCCTTGACCACAGAAAAAGAAGACATAAGGCTCACTGCCCATGTTAAACACAGAGCGCATCTATAAGGATGCTAAATAAAAAAGTACCACCACGGAAGACAGGCCTAAGAATACATAAGTGGGAGGACGAATGCCCGCAAGGAGCCGGTGAACCGCCGATTCTGCGTGAGCATCAAAACAGCAAAAACCCATCAAAGGGAAAGTCATCCAGTCGCTCCCGGATATTTTCAGGGAAGACGCTATCTCGCAACCAAGCATGACGCCTTAAGGCAACAGAATCCGCCATAGCTCGGCCTAAAGAATCCGCAGTATCTAAGGCAGAGCGGATTGTGAATTCGGCAAGGTCGCACCCATCCCGGAGGAGGTGAAGGAGATCAACGCGAGCACCTTCAGAGGTGGCAGAAAGCAAAGACTCTGCAGAGTCCCACAGGGCAGAGGTAGCCCGAGCCAAAACACACACTGCATTTAAAGACCGCAGGGCTACACTAATGGAAGCAAAGATGTTCCTTCCTCATGAATCAAGCCATCTGGACTCCCGAGAGTGAGGAAGCGTTAGTGGGGGCAGGGAAGGAAAGGCACTCTGTAAAACAAACCCCTGCACATAAGGGTGCACAAAAAGACAAACAGGATCATGTGGAGCCTGACGGTAGTGGTGCAGCACAAATTACTACTTGTGTAACGGTATATCTGTAAGAGACATTAGTTAATGATAGATTCCTTAACTTCTAATATCCCCCAGCCGTCAGACTGGATCCGGAAAGTTTTGCTTAGCAGTACCCCTGCGCGTCAGTAGGTGGCGTCCTGCTGCTCCGCGTCCGTCACTGGAGTCATCAGCGCCGAGATGACATCACAACGAGTACTTAGGCGCCACCCATGCACGCTGAAGTCAGTTCTGTACACGACTTTCCGCGCCAGATACGCAGAGCCATGCAAAATACTGAACATTGGTGCATAAAACTAGGGCCCTGAAAGGGATGACCTTAACCCTAGTAATCAGTCCGCGGAATGGGGAGGATGGGTGGGGCAGTAAGGAATTTATCACTAACTAATGTCTCCTACAGATATATCGTTACACAAGTAGTAACTTGTGCATCTGAAAGAGACACGTTATTGATAGATTCCTTACCTTAGAATAGATACCCCAGCAATATCAACCCCGGAGATGGGTCTGCAAACAGGATTACACCAGAAAGTCACGGGGCACTGAACAGCCAAATAAGTCGTCTCTCCGGACCGGACTGTCAAGGCAGTAGCGCTTTGTAAACGTGTGCAGCTAGGCCCACGTAGCTGCTTGACAAATGTCCTGCAAAGGAACGCCACGTTCCAAGGGAGTAGTGGCTGCAGTTGCCCTGATCGAATGGGCACGCAGCCCCACAGGAGGCTCCTTTTTGCCAAGGAGTAACATGCTTTGTTACTAAGAAAGACCCACCGGGAAATGGTCCGTTTGTGCAAAGCCCAACCTTATTTGGCGGCCACAAAAGCCAACAAAGAGTTGATCATCCACCGGAACTGTCGTGTACGCTGCAGACAGAATGCGAGCGCACGTTTTGGGACCAGACGGTGGAGCCGCTCTTCTCTTTAAGGATGCTGAGGCGGAAAGAAGGTGGGCAAAGTGATGGTCTGCCCGATGTGAAAAGGCGGGACAACCTTTGGTAAGAAAGAAGGATGGGTTGTGAGAAAGTGCCATCTTTCTTGCATTGGTACGCCCTCACAATTTTGGTGAACTGCTGATGTGCTTTGACTGTGCCCTGGGCTCCTGCCAACCAGGTGCCCAGGGCCTGTGTTCCTTCCCTAAAACTGTGTTGAAACTAAAACCCAATTGGCATCTCTGGCCACCTGTTAGCCCCTAGTAAATGGTACCCAGGGCATGTTGACCAGAAAAGACCCCTAAAGGCTGCAACACTTATTGTGCCACCCTTAGGGGCCCTGTACCCCGACACCCACACACTGCCTTTGCAGGCTGAGTGTTTAAGTACAGAACTAAACCAAGAGTCGACATGGCTCACATCCCTGTGTGCCATGCCCACAAGACCCACTGCCCTGGCATACCTCAGTCTCCCCTCTAGCTGTGTGCCCTATGCCAGTGGTGTGGGCACAGGTGCATGAGCCCTGTGCCCCTACAGTACCCAGGGCCATTCCTGGGCACTGTAAGTGCAGTGATGCCATTAAGACTATATGGTGCTGGGAGGTTGTCATTACAAACTCCACAGCACCATAATGGCTACACTGAAGACTGACAAGTTTGCTACCAAACTTCTCGGCACATTAAACCTGCACTGATGCCAGTGTAGGATTTACTGTAAAATGCACCAGAGGGCATCTTAGAGATGCCCCCTGAAAACCTAACCTACAATCCACGTCTGGTCTGAGTGGCTACCGAGGCTGCCACACAGCAGACATTTTGCTGGACCCCTGGGTGGAGAGCCCCCGCTCTCCTGGGCCTGCAACAATGCATATCCTTGGTGAAGCGCTAGGTCTCCTCCCCCAGGATGGGCAGGGGGAAGCTTCAAAGGCCTGCCGCCCTTGTGAGCTTCTCCAGGCCACTTGCTGTACTCAGCAACTGGCTCCCACCAGATCTAACCCCCACTCTGGTGGGAAGACTGGCAGGAAACCCTACGTCAGGAAGGGGGGGTGCCAGCCAGTGCCAACCCCACCCTTCAGGTGGGAGAGGCGAGGTGAAGCACGACCCCGGGCTCCGGCCATCTTGAAGATGGGGAGCCCTGCCCAATCACAGCTAGGCTCCTGCCCCCCTCCAACAGGAGAGGAGCAGGCTAAGGGGTGTACCCACCCCAGGACAGGGACCTATTGGTCCCTGCCCTTGCCCTACCTGCAACACCCCTAAACATAGTATTTAGGGGCACCCTGAACCTTCCTTCCTCAGATCCCGATAAGATAAGAAGAAAGAAGATCAAGAAGAACACCCGCCGTTCAGCTGCTAACAGGACAACACCAACTGACTTGGCCCCAGCCCTACCAGCCTGTTGAACCTGGAACCTGCTTCTGCTTAATACCGGAGACTCTTGCGGACAGCAACCTTGGGAAACCCGGAGGACCCGCCTGCCTTGACCCTCTGAAAGACTGGGACTCCCCTAAGCAGAGGCTCTGCTTCAACAGCAATACCCCTGGTGCCAGCCAGGATCCGCAAATCCAGCCCACTCTGCACCCGCCGAGCCCGACCTGTGCCTGAGTGATGCAAGACCACGAGGACGTCCCCCCGGCGACTGGGACCCAAAGTCCAGTGCACAAACATCTTCCTCGACGAACCAGACGACGCCTGCAGCCTCAGAACCAGGGACCCCTCCAACCGCGAACAGCTGAGGGTAAGATTTCCCGACACCAAAAGACACCCCTGCACCCGGCGCCCTGCGGCTCCCTGTGCCTTCCTTTGGGGTACCTACCACTTTTTCAAGATCCCAACTTACCTCTCGAAGTGGTGGTCGCACCTGAAGAATCACCGTCCCAGAGTCTGCAGCCTTTGTTCCTTTTTAGGTCTTGCACCTGGCGATACAGCACGAAGGTGCTGCGTAGTGAAGTTAGGCTTATTTTACCAGTTATATTCTGTGGCAAGTGTTTTTGGATTGCTATATGAGATGTGTGTGTCGAGCATGACAAGAAAATCTCTTCATTGTCCACAAAAGCAAAGTGAAATGTTTAGGTACTTAAGGGAATTGGACTATTTTATGATAACTATGTTGCTACACACAATTTTTGCAGTGATCTACATGCACCTCATAGGATACAAGTTCCATCAGGGCCAAATCTACTTTTAAATTTTTGGAGCTGGTAATGTGAGCATAATTGCTTTGGATAATTACAACTTATTCCAATGCTGTAGTACCACACCATCGTTGACAAAATTAGTTAATCATTTTAGAATGTATGTTCGCAGTAATTAGTATGAGATCTATAACACCTCAGTTGAAAACCTAGAAATCCTAGAAATCTGAGGTTTATGACCGTTGCACTGACCAGCAGGCCCATTTAGTTTGGCTACTGCATCACAAACATGTTTTAAGTAGTTAGTTACTTGCCAGGTTTTCCAAAAGATGGGGGTGCACTAATAGATTTGGTTTTGTTAGTGTAGGTAAAGCCCTTAAAGCGACTGGTTTAAACTCAGTTCTTTCAAAAAGGATTATATTTTATAATCCATCCCAGTCTGAATTATCTTTAGTTGTGGTTTTACACAGACCTTCAATACAGCGAACGACGTGCTCTGTATTATTAGTTCTTTTATTGTATGATTTTGCACGTTGCTGTGATCCTACCGTAATTCTATTAGATTTTTTAATTACCGTATATTTAGTTCACAATTGCTGTTTTTTTGGTGTATGTTCATTTAGTAATCGTTAGTAATTTACCATACTGCACTTGTACCCATTGATATGTTCTAACGAAATTTAGCTGCTGTCAAACACTCAGGATGAGCTGCCTTCCTCCTCCAGTATTTACAGCAGTCTTTTTCACCATCTTATGTGTCTTACTTTCACCAGGCGTTAGAGGGGGGGCCCAGTCCAGCCTCTTCCGGATCTGCCCTTTGTCTGGGAATGTCCCGCACGCGTCCCGCAGGAGCATGACGCTCCTTTCTGAACGAGTCATCCTCCTCCCTGCAGGCTCAGTTGGGAGATAGAGTCTACACAGCACAGCTTCCCCAGCATCAGGCGGGTAGGAAAAACAGAGGCTTACCAATTCCCATGAAAAAGAAGAGTCTTCAGGACAAAGGGTGCGAAAGGAGTCAGAAGCTTCCTTGCCTCAAGACCCTTATGGGTGATGCAGCCCGCTGTACGACACTGAACAATTTTATTCAGTGAAAGGAAATCAGTCCTCCGAGAGGTGGAACCATAATGCCGAAGGAACCACGAACCAGAAGGAAAATTGACAATTAGCAATGCCCATGGAATACAAGAATACAAAGTATTCCAGAAAGAGACCGCAATAACATCCTCTCCAGGTGCGAAGCAGAGAAAAAATTGTGAGACTAGAGGTTCAGGCCTAGTTGCACAAGTTACTACTTGTGGAACGATATATCTGAAAGAGACATTAGTTAGTGATAGATTCCTTACCTTAGAATATCCCCAGGCGTCAGACTGGATCCGGAAACTTGTGTAGCAAAACCCGTGTGCGTCGGTAGGCGGCGTCCGCGGCTCCCCGTCAGTCGTCGGCGTAGTTAGCGCTGGAATGACGTCACTGGAGTACTTAAGACGCCGCCCTCGCGCGCTGACGTCAGTTCTTATACACAGCTTTTCCACGCCAGATATACAGAGCCATGATAGAACCAACACTGGTGCCACGAAACTAGGGCCCTGAAAGGGGATGACCTTAACCCTAGATATCTGTTCGCAGAACGGGGAGGATGGGTGGGTCGGTAAGGAATCTATCACTAACTAATGTCTCTTACAGATATATTGATACACAAGTAGTAACTTGTGCATCTGAAAGAGACACGTTAGTGATAGATTCCTTACCTTAGAATAGATACCCCAGCAATACCAACGCCGGTGGTGGGTCTGCAAAGAAAGATTACACCAGAAAGTCACAAAGAACCGAACGGCCAAAGAAGCTGTCTCACCCGGTGGTGGGTGTTGTGAGAAGTTGGCCTGATATATGATGTTCACTAGTTCTAGTGACCACCTTGTATCAATCCAAACAACCCTTATGGTGATTGGTTGTAAGTCAACCTTAAAAACCAGCTAGTGGTAGCGTGGACAAAGCAGTCTTAGGCTAAACTCTTTTGGCATGTCAAGCCAGTTGTATTACCATATGTAACCCCCTTGAACACCAAGTGAAAGGACACCACACAGGATATATATTCAAAATATATATGTATTTATTACTACAAATAGTCCCCTGAACTCTTTATGAGCACAGGAGCAAACACCTTAAAACAATTCAATTGATAATATACAAAAGTAGCACAAATATGGATAGGCCCGGGTGGCCCCTAAAACCATATACTAAAGAAGTGGTATAAGTACCACGAGTCGAAAGGAAGTAAGGCCTAGGGCCTTGGGAATCGCTGGGGCTACGCTGGACTAACACAGGTTAGGAACTAGGAGGCCCACGGGATCTGGTTTGCAGTGCGCAAAGTTAGAAACCGTTCACATTGGAATCAATGGATGTGTAAAAGTTAAAAAGGTGAAGGTAGGAAGTCTTCCGGTCAGTCTAGGACATAACCCTTTGGAATCTGGACACTAGGAGTCTTAAACTACTCAGGGGCACCTGAGTGCCAGCGTTACCTCACCCACAGGAAGCGGGTGCAGTGGTGCCAAAGTGTGTCGGGATTCTGCAGGAGTCCGGATGGAGCCTTGGAGTGTTGATGCTGCAGGCGACTTGTTATGAAGAGTTTCGGTGGATCCAAGGGTGGATCTGAAGAAGTGAAGACCTGAAAGCAGAGGTGACAATGTTCACAGTCACTAGCCAGTGACCGGCGTGGAAGCAGGAAGGAACCAGGCGTTGTCGGGTGCCAACAGGTGATCTCGTAAAGCTTGTCTCTTCAGCAGCGTGGACTAGGCAACGATGACGACGACCAGGAGTCACTCACGAGCTGTCCCACGTAGGCTCTAGTTGATGGCGGTGTCGGCTTCTTGATCGGAGCAAACAGGCCTTGGCTAATGCAAGCCACGCAGGAAACAGAAGGCTTCTCACTCTAACCAGCAAGGTCAGAGGGGTTGCTGCTTTTGGGAGCAGCAAGGGCCAGTCTGGAGCAACCAGACCAGCGGTGGAAAGTTGTCGTTAGGTCGCCAAAATGGCCATTAGCCAACGGACTAGTAACCGGATAGGCGCGTCGAGTGGAACAAAGCAGAAGGGCCCCACGCAGATCTCGTGAGAGTTGGAGGGCTGTTCCTTGGTGCAAAGGTAGCTCGGTGGTGGGGCTTCTGAAGACCCCAAGCACAGCGAAGAGGGTACCTCAGGGGCTACACAGTCAGCCTCTCGTGGACATTTCAAGAGGTCCGGTCCCACTTCTCAGGTCGCCTCCACTCGTCCCAGCTTAGCAGGGACTGTGGATCGGGCTGTTAGATGTCTGGGAGTCTGGTCCTTGTCAGGCTCTGGGCTCGGGCTCCGGCAGGAGGCGGCGGCAAAGCAGTCGTTGATTGCTGGATGGTGCCTGTGTTCACAGGGTTGCCACTCCTTGGCCACAAGGCAGATTCTTCAGTCTTCTGAGCAGCAGAACGTCGAAGGTCCAGAGTTTCTTCTTCTTGTAGTCGAATTTCAGGGTAATCTGCCGTCTTGGGACTCAGCTCCTACTTTTAAACCAATTCTAGGGGCTGGACTACCTACTAGGTCCCTCCTATGGGTGGGACCAGGAAGGGGGGTGGTTACACTCCCTTTCCTTTGTCCAGTTTCGCACCAGAGCTGGGGCTGGAGTGCCCCAGCACCGGTTTGAACTGGCCTATGCACCGGGAACTCGTGTGCCCCGGGCATGTCTGATTCTATTCCGCATTCGGCGGAACTGCTCCGACAAAGATAACTTCACTGAGGAAGCAAAACATCTCACCTCAAAACTGCAGCAGAGGGGGTACCCCACCCGAGTCATCAAGAAAGCACGGAAGAGAGCGTTCAATGCCAACCGCGAAACTCTTCTGTCTATAAACATGAGACCCCAGACCAAGAAGCCGGTTTTTGTATCTACATTTAATACGGCATCACAACAGGATCAGAAAATTGGTCTTAAAAAATTGGAAGATCCTCAATACAGGGGGTATGAAAATTGACACCCTTATTTTCTTTTAGACGTAGCCAAAACTTGAGGGATCTGGGAATAGCGAGAGAGAATTCTACAGCAACAGGCCTACCTAAAGTGATGGGTCACACACGTTGTGGTGCATGTAGTGTCTGCCACTTGACGAGTAACTCCACTTCAATCAACTTAGGACTCCACACTCCCTGGGAACAGAGATCACACACCAATTGTAATTCCCAGGGAGTGATCTATCTGCTAACTTGTCCCTGCCAAAAAATGTACGTAGGGATGACCAGCAGAAAAGTGCGAACCAGAATTACGGAGCATCGCAGTACCATAAGATGTGGTAAAACCAATACGAAACTTACGTCCCACTTAAGGACACAGCATTGAAGACATCAGATGGACTGTGATTGAGAAGATAAAACCGAGCAGACATCACATGGAGGACCAAAGGATACTACTACAAAGAGAACAACGATGGGTCTATCGCTTAAAAAGCCATGTAGTGGGATTAAATGATGAGATCCCTTGGCAAACACTAGGGAGACAACTATGAATAATTGATCCCCTTCATGTAGCTATGGTCACCTCCTATCCTACACTCTCTCACCTACTCTTGAATGTGTTCCAGTGAGAAACTAACACACGGGGGACAATAGATAATACACAACTGCATAAATTTAGGAGGGATATCATCCTGATGGATGGACATGGGTTAAGGAAGTTCTACCATTAGGTGGCTAGTAAGGCATACACTTATGTACTCTTATGTTCCTCAATTACTCTAATGGGCAAGCCTGCTCTGCCACAATGAGCCCACTCAGAAAATAAAAATAAAAAATAAAAATAAAAATAACAAATACAAAAAAACCATATAGTATGGGGCACACTAGAACTGTACCATCCCTGTATTATTGGGAACGATTATGCTGCTGAGGTGAAGTAACATTGTCACGATTGATTTATACCATACTCTCTTTTTACAAGGAACGAGTGTTATTTCTGACAACTATATATAATAACATCTAATATGATATAACACTTGCAATGACTGATATCTTTGATTCGAGTGCGATCAAATATTCAACACTTCAGAGGAGGCCAAGTCCTACAGTTAACCAATCGCTCTATTCTGTATTGGCGATGGGCAAAGACTAATTAGCATCAGGTTTGTTTACTAACACCCGTGTGGGCACTTCGCTTAACAATAGCCCATGTTGATAACACACCACACGCAAAATAACCCATTACTCTGGGATATGGTTAGGTGAGACGCCCTTCTCATTAGAATCGTGTTGTTTTTATCCGGGATATTCCGCATTGGGTACTCCAATCTCTCTGACACAGGTTAGACTTAGAGTAGCGGGATACCGTATGGGCAATCAGAACCACAACTCCCGAAGGTCCCTTCACACCATCACGCTGACGCGGCAACGTCACTACGTTAGTGACGTCAGACGCCACAGACGGAATGGATCGGTAAATAGAGGAATGGACACCGCGTCTCATCTACGCGGTGGCACTCCGTCCGAACAGCTGTGGGTGGGTCTAGCCGGACTGAACGGTAAGGTGAACGGGGAGAGGTGTGAATAATCCTGGCGCCATACCAAGAGTATTGAACGCCAACATCAGAGACCAAAGGGATATCGATAGTCATCACGCATACTTTATCCCTTGTAGATTGTGTTCAAGGGCAGACCTCCCGGGCGGACACCAGTTCGAGTTTGTGAAGTTCATAAACTCGGTGAGTCTTCTTGATTGAAATGTACAAACCTCATTGGAGATTTTTACCTGTTACTTTTTACTTTTTACTATTTGCCTTAGATAATGGGAGTTCATAGATAGGTTGTGGGTGGACGCATGGAGTCCTGGGCTTGGTCATTGGCTTGTGAATGTGCTACTAGATCCAAGTTCTTACTGTTTGTTATACTTCATAATCAGCAATTGAAGTATACTTCGTGGAAGGTTTAGTAAGACCATCCCCATTTAAATAACATACTAATGAGTGTGTGTGTGGAATCCAGTTGAAACACTTACTAATTTGGAGATAGACCCGAGTAAACTATTAATCTCAGGGTGGAATTGAGTTTTCTTAGAAAAAACCTTGTTTTGGGAGGGACCAGCTCCCATTCTCTTCTTCTAATTATTCTCTACTCTTTTCCAGTGAATGTTTTCCCTTAATATTTGGGGACATTTCCTCCACTGAACTACTAACATACCCAGAAGAATACGGATCCTTGAGACCTACTTCTATTTGGGAAACCCAATGATCGAATTACGACATGGGTAACTGGTGGATTTGACTGCGACAGTCCTGAGGAAGACCGGAGTAACCTTTCGGGGCATAAAGAAAGCGGTCGAAACATGTTGACTCGAGCAGTGGTAGGAGGGAAGTCTTGAGGAACCTCATTTTCTCACTAAGACATTTTTCCCATCCTCTTTAATTTTTAATCCTGATAAGGGTACCACAATTGGTTCTAATAAAGTATTTCTTTCTATTGGCACCCCTAATCAGTTATAACACACGTCCTTACTGCACTAATTTTCGTCGCATTCACATCAGATCCACGAGGTGTTCCTTTGCCCTTTGTATCACTCATGTATGTTGCTCGTTGTACGTATTTACTGATTATGTTGTACGTCTTGTAACGTGGAATTTATTATTTTTCCCCCTCCCTAATGCTCCGCCCTGGATGTGGCTACACCAGGGCGTCTGTAGCAGGCCCTATGATGAAGCATGTCACATACTTCGGTATGTGAGTGAGGGCAGTTTTTCCAGACTTGGGAATTTCCCCTTGTAGTGTTGGTGCACTCTATATACCCATTTCGTATGTGATTACAGTTAACTGAGGGGGTTTGGGGTATTGGAGTATAAACTATTTTGGCCCTCTCCCCTTTTGCGTGTTGAATGATTCTATTCAGCCCTACCTAACCAGATACACAAAATCCTGTCTGGGGTGGTGCTAGCACCTCCCAAGGCAGGAAACCCTTTGTCCAGGCCTCCCTCGCAGGAAGGACTCCCAGCAGCAGGAGGTCAGACTTGTGTCTGTGGTGGCAGCATCCATTTTGTGATGCTGAGGCTCTGTTTAACTTTAACCGGGGTTCAGGTTCTGTACATGTCGTGTCCCTCTAGAAGGGTGGAATGCTACCCCCGTCGCCAGAATTGGCAAGGGGGTCGTATTCCAATTCGTATGACACCTTACTCGACATGTTTTGATAATGTCAAACCAGAGTTAGCATTTAACCGCGAGGTTCATAATGCACTTAAGAGTATATGGTATGACGCTATCAGGAAACAGCTAAAGGACGTGGTTCCGAAAGCTGCAGACAGACTCCGCTCATGCTAGAGCACCATTTCACACATAACCAAGCACTCTGCCTCCAGGATTGATGCACAAGTTACTACTTGTGTAACGATATATCTGTAAGAGACATTAGTTAGTGATAGATTCCTTACCTTAGAATATCCCCAGGCGTCAGACTGGATCCGGAAATTTTTGCGTAGCAATACCCCTGCGCGCTGTTAGGCGTCGTCTGCGGCTCCGCGTCCGTCGTCGGCGTCGTGAGCGCCGGGATGACGTCATCGGAGTATATAGACGGCGCCCATGCGCGCTGACGTCAGTTCTGATAACACAGCTTTTCCGCGCCAGATACGCAGAGCCATGATAGAACTAACACTGGTGCCATGAAACTAGGGCCCTGAAAGGGGATGACCTTAACCCTAAATATCGGTTCGCAGAACGGGGAGGATGGGAGGGCGGTAAGGAATCTATCACTAACTAATGTCTCTTACAGATATATCGTTACACAAGTAGTAACTTGTGCATCTGAAAGAGACACGTTAGTGATAGATTCCTTACCTTAGAATAGATACCCCAGCAATACCAACCCCGGTGGTGGGTCTGCGAACCAATATCACACCAGAAAGTCCTGGAGGACGGAACGGCCAAAGAAGCCATCCCTCCGGACTTGGCTGTCCAGGCAGTAGTGTCTTGCGAACGTGTGCAGCGAGGCCCACGTGGCTGCCTGACAGATGTCCTGCAGGGGGACACCGCGGCCCAGGGCAGTTGTCGTTGCCGTGGCCCGAGTGGAGTGAGCCCGCAATCCAGCCGGGGGCTCCTTCCTCGCCATGGAGTAGCATGCTTGGATGCACAAGATGATCCACCTGGAGATGGTCCTCTTGTGTACAGCCTTTCCCTTCTTCGCGCCCACGTAACCAACGAAGAGTTGGTCATCCACCCGGAACTGGCGAGTGCGGTCCAGGTAGTAGGAGAGCGCACGTTTTGGATCCAGACGGTGGAGCCTCTCTTCCTCTTTCGAGGGATGCGGAGGCGGAAAGAAGGTGGGCAAGGTGATGGACTGCCCGATGTGGAAGGCCGAGACAACCTTGGGCAGAAAGGAAGGTCGTGTACGCAACACCACCTTATCCGGATGAACAGACAGGAAAGGCGGAGAAGAAGAAAGAGCCTGGAGCTCACTCACCCTCCTGGCAGAGGTGATGGCGACCAGGAAGGCCGTCTTCAGCGTAAGGAGACGAAGAGGACAGTTATGAAGTGGCTCAAAGGGAGCACACATCAGATAGGTGAGAACAAGGTTCAAGTCCCACTGGGGCATCACGAAGGGAACAGGAGGGAACATGTGTGTGATGCCCTTCAGAAATCTACTCACTATAGGGGACTTGAACAAAGAAGGCTGATCTGGTAGCCTCAAGAAGGCAGAAAGAGCAGAAAGGTACCCTTTAAGAGTGCCCAGAGCAGAGCCCTGCCGGGCAAGGGAAAGAAGAAAGAGCAGCACTTCCGAAAGGGGTGCAGAGAGGGGGTCCACAGCCTTTGCTGCGCACCATGCCACAAATCTATTCCACCGGCAGGCGTATACCGATTTAGTGGAGGGACGCCTGGCTGCCAGAATGATGTCACAGACTTCGGGAGGCAAGTCAAATGGCCTCAACTGCCGCCGCTCAATCTCCAAGCTTGTAGGTGGAGACTGGACAGGTTCGGGTGCAGGACCGTCCCCTGCTGCTGCGACAGAAGGTCCTCCCGAAGAGGCAGACGAATCGGGGGATCGACTGACATGCTGAGTAGCTCGGGATACCAGTATCTTCGAGCCCAGTCCGGAGCCACAAGGATAACCTGGGCCCGGTCGCGCTTGATCTTCTTCAGCACTCTGGGCAGAAGTGGTATAGGCGGAAAGGCGTACAACAGGCCGCAGCTCCACTCGCGACGAAAAGCGTCTCCGAGCGAGTGCCGCCTTGGAAACTCCAACGCGCAGAACTGCTGACATTGCGCGTTCTCTTCTGTGGCGAATAGATCTAACCAAGGCTCTCCCCACTGTCGAAAGAGACCTTGCGCCACGTCCGAGTTCAGACGCCATTCGTGATCCATCATGCACCGGCGGCTGAGTTCGTCCGCCCTGACATTCAGAGAACCTGCCAGGTGTTGAACCACCAGAGTCACGCCCTGATGTTCCAGCCACTGCCAGAGGCGCAGAGCCTCCTGGCAAAGGGTCCACGACCCCACACCGCCCTGTTTGTTGCAGTACCACATGGCGGTGGTGTTGTCGGTGAACACTTGCACCACGCTCCCCCTGACAGAGGGGAGGAATGCCTTCAGTGCAAGACGAATCGCCCGCAGCTCCAGAAGGTTGATGTGGAGCCGGGACTCCGCCGGAGACCAGAGGCCTCTGATCTCCGCCTCTCCCATGTGGCCTCCCCAGCCCTGGAGGGACGCGTCCGTCACAACTACGTGCTCCGGCTGGGGCAGAGAGAGGGGTCTGCCACTGACCCAGTCGCGGTCCGTGAGCCACCACTGCAGTTGTCTCGCAGTGCCCTCCGAGATCAGGACATGATCGGACAGGTTGCCCTGATGCTGGGCCCACTGAAACTTCAGGTCCCACTGCAGAGCCCGCATCCGCCACCTGGCGTGACGCACCAGAAGGATGCAGGAGGCCATCAGTCCCAGAAGCCGCAGCGTCAACCTGACCGAGACCCGGGATAACGGCCCGAAGACAGGAATCAGAGCCTGAATATCCCGAACCCGCTGCTCGGGTGGGTAAACCCGAAACTGCGCCGAGTCGAGAACCGCTCCGATGAAAAGGAGCTTCTGAGAGGGACACAGGTGTGACTTCGGCACATTGATGGAGAACCCCAGCAAGTGCAGGAGGTCGGCCGTAGTCTGGAGGTGGCTGACGACTGTCTGGGGCGAGCCCGCCTTCAACAACCAGTCGTCGAGGTAGGGGAAGACTGACACCCCTTGCCTGCGCAGATGGGCTGCGACCACCGCCATCACCTTCGTGAACACCCGTGGGGCGCTGGTAAGGCCGAAGGGGAGCACGGTAAACTGAAAGTGCTCGTGGCCTACCGTGAACCGCAGGTAACGCCGGTGGGCCGGCAGGACGGGGATGTGGAAATAGGCGTCCTGCAAGTCCAACGCTACCATCCAGTCTCCTGGGTCCAGGGCAGCCAGGACCTGAGCCAAAGTGAGCATCTTGAACTTCTCCGTACGGAGGAAGCCGTTCACGTTCCGCAGATCCAAGATAGGGCGTAGGCCTCCTTTGCCCTTCTTGGGTACCAGAAAGTAGTGGGAGTAACAGCCACGACCTACTTCTGGCCCAGGAACGCGCTCGATGGCCCTCTTGGCCAAGAGGGCCGAAACTTCCTCTTGCAGAAGTCGCAAGTGATCCCCCGACACACGGTGGCATTGAGGTGGCATGGATGGAGGGGAAGACTCGAAGGGGAGGGAGAAACCCCTTCGGACAATTTGCAGCACCCACCTGTCCGAAGTGACTGTATGCCAGTGGGAGAGGTGATGGCGAACCCTGCCTCCCACAGGCGTCACATGGGCCTGAAAACTCGGACTAGGAAGGTTTTGAGGCGGGGGCTGCTGAGGGAGGTGTGGACTGGCCTCGCCGCTGGCCCCGACCACCGCCACGGCGGTTCCCACGGCCGCCACCGCGTTGCTGAACATTCTGCGGCGCGTGGCTGACGGTCCGTGGTGGGGCGCCCCTTCCGTGGCCACGAAAGGAGCGAAAGGCACCCGATTGCTGGCGTGGGGCCGCAAGGCCCAAGGACTTGGCCGTGGCCCTGGAGTCCTTAAAACGTTCCAGCGCATGGTCTGCCTTGTCGCCGAAGAGGCGACGGCCATCAAACGGCATGTCCAGGAGAGTGGCCTGGACATCGGCCGAGAAATTGGCGGACCTCAACCAGGCGTGGCGTCGAACCGCCACTGTCGTTGCCATCGCCCTGCCCAGTGAGTCCGTGGTATCCAGCCCACACCGGATGGAAAATCGTGCCGCATCTCGGCCGTCCGCAAGGGTTTGGCTGAGTTTAGCCCTGACCTCCTCAGAGCATTGTGGCAGCACCTCCGCAACCGTGTCCCACAGAGTGTGGGTGTAGCGGCCCAAGAGACAGTTGGTGTTCACTGACCGGAGCCCCAGGCTCACAGACGAGAAGACCTTCTTCCCGAACTGCTCATATCTCTTGGATTCCCGATCGGGCGGGGCCGTCGGGAATGCGGTCTGGGAAGTGGAGGCCTGGATGACCAGGCTCTCGGGGGTGGGGTGGGTGGACAAAAAGCAAGGGTCGCCCGGCGCCGGGCGGTAGCGTCTGGCCACGTTCCTATCCACAGGGGGACCTGTGGCGGGCTTGGACCAAGTGCCCAGCAGAACGTCACACAAGGCCTCATTGAACGGCAGAAGGGGCTCCGCGGAGCCGGACTGCTGTTTGAGCACCTCAGTGAGGAGATTAGTCCTCACGGCCGCGACGGGGAGCTCAAGGTTTAGGGCCTTAGCTGCCTTCGTCAACACTACACTGTAAGCAGAACCCGCCTCCGAAGCCACAGTCGGGGGCGACGTAAATCCAGTGTCTGGCGATGTGTCAATACCACTGGCCTCCCCAAGCTCAAATGTCCAGTCCTGATGAGACTGGCAATCACGTGCCAGAGGGTCCTCGGACCCCTCCCACTGCTCCTCGTCACCCAGCTCCTGGAAACCAGGATGAACAGCCAGGGCCTCCTCGTGGAGATAGAATTCTCCGACGGCCGACGGAATCGGCGCCCAGCGGCGCCCTTCCGACGCCTGAGGCGGACCGTAGGAAGCATTGGGGTCGGCAACCACCACGGCTGCCGGGGACGACACCTGAAGGGACGGCGCCGGTGAGGTCGTAAGGTCGACCGGCGAGGTCCCGGATCCGGAGCCGGATCCAGCGAGGTCGCGCGGCGCCGGGACCGAAGTCGCCAGCGGCGCCGGGCCCGAAGAACCCGACGTCGTCGGGGCCGAAGCGCCCGACCCGGAAGGACCTCCAGACGGAGCCGATCGGCCCGAAGGCGCCACGGGAACCGACTGAGGAGGGAGGGCCCTCATGGCCATGAGGTACCTCTCGACCTCCTCCTGCGACGCGCCGTGCCCAGGGACCCGAAGGTGTGGGGCAGGCGGCGACGCTTGCGACTCCCGCGGAGCCGCGTGGGCGGTGTCGCCCGAACCCCCGGCCGCATCGAGCGAGCGTCGGGGCGGGTCGGAGGACCGATGGTGTCGCTCCGACCTCTCATGCCTCTTACCTGAGGACTTGGATCCAGACGATCGGTGACCACTCCCGGAGCGTCGATGACTCCGACCTCGCGACCTGTCCCTCGACCTCCCGTGGGACCGGGACCGGGACCTGGAGCGGCGCGGGGCCGACTGCCTCAGCTCGAGACGCTTGCGGGACCGCTCCCGCCTAGCCTTCGACGTCAGGGCCCGGCAGTCGTCACAGGTTCGATCGTCGTGGTCGAGGCCTAAGCACTTCAGGCACCGGCGATGGGGGTCCGTGACCGACATGAGTCGGCCGCACTTCGAGCAAGGCTTGAACCCGGGCATCCCTGGCACCGATAGTCGAGATCGACTAAGTAGAGGATCAAAAAGATCAAAAAAGTTTTCAGTCAAAAAGTGACTGGGGGTAGAGCTTCTTCCGGATCTGCGCTAGCTGGCGCGGAAAAAAGAAGAACTGACGTCAGCGCGCATGGGCGCCGTCTATATACTCCGATGACGTCATCCCGGCGCTCACGACGCCGACGACGGACGCGGAGCCGCAGACGACGCCTAACAGCGCGCAGGGGTATTGCTACGCAAAAATTTCCGGATCCAGTCTGACGCCTGGGGATATTCTAAGGTAAGGAATCTATCACTAACGTGTCTCTTTCAGATAAGGCCTGCCATAGGAGTGACTTATAGGTTACTGTGTGTCCTTGTATGTGTTAGATATAGAGATACTTTACCTAAAGCAAAGGGTGATTACACCACCTTGCCCCAGCTGAGTGATCAGCCAGTTGTGTCAAATAGTAAGGCAAGGCCAGGGGTGGCACAATACGTGCTGCAGCCCCTGGTAGGCCTTGGATTCACCTATGCCCTGGGAACCTAGGGTACACTGTACAGGGGCTCACAAGGTGATCCATGTTCCAATTGGTAAGGCACCTAATGTGCCTTGGCAAAAATTTAAAGAGAGAACAGCAGGCTGTGGGTCTGACTGGCAGGCCCACATCCACATTAAGTCAAAAACCAGTGAAGCAAAAATTTGGTGTGACCATAGGATAGCAGACCCCACTCTCCTACAGGTGTGCGAACCAATAATCACACTAGAAAGTCCTGGAGGACGGAACGGCCAAAGAAGCCATCCCTCCGGACTTGGCTGTCCAGGCAGTAGTGTCTTGCAAACGTGTGCAGCGAGGCCCACGTAGCGGCCTGACAAATGTCCTGCAAGGGGACTCCTCGGCCCAGGGCAGTAGTGGCCGCCGTGGCCCGAGTGGAGTGGGCCCTCAGCCAAGGAGTAACACACTTGGATGCACAACACGATCCACCGAGAGATGTCCGCTTCTGCATCGTCTGCCTCGCTGTTCGTCGAACCTGAAGTGTCTTTTTTGACCGAAATTGAGCACAAGCTAAGCAGTCGGCTTCGTTGTGTTCTGGAGATAAACACTTGTTACAGACTGGGTGTTTATCAATGTGTGGGTATTTAGAGTTACAGTTGGGGCATCGCTTGTATGGACTTCGTTCCATGGACGATTGGCCCTGGTGTCGAGAAGGCTACGCGGCCTGATTCGACGTCCTGAGTAGAAAGAACAGGAATAAAGTTGTTGGCACCGATCGAAAACAATACCGACGCCCCGAAGGCCTTTAGAAAGTTTTTTATCTATTTCCGAACTCAGAGTAACGAAGGTACATCCGAACCCAATGGCGGAAAAAAACAATCTGAAGATGAGGATGCCCATGCGCACTGTAGTCCAGGGGAGGAGCCACCTATCTCGTGATACTTCGAAGACTCTTCCAGGACAACAATGTGCAATCATCCGGACCCAACACTAGGCAGCGATCTATGCACCGATATGAACTCAGCAGCCCACATGCCTCGAACAGGAGGCTTAGAAGAAAGAGCCTGAAGCTCCGTTATGGTTGGGGGAGAAAGCATACAAAGGTCTAGGGAGGTATTCAGACCACTAGCATCACCAAAGTCCTCTCGCCAGTCTGACTCCTCAAGTTGGTCTGCTAGAGGGTCAGAAGACCCCTCCCAGTCCTTCTCACCTTCCTCTGGCTGCCACTCAGGGTAGTAGGGTAAAGCCAGGGATGAACAGAGGTACAACAGTACCCTCGGCATTGGTACCAGCGTCTGTCAACGTTGGTCCGGCACTGTGTCCAAGTAGGGGGAGAGTCTGGGGTAGATGCCGGCAGACACGAGGCAAAGAACTACGCGACATAGCGGAAGAACATATCTGGTTTGGCAACGCTGGGAAATGCACACAACAGTCACCCTCTGTAGCCAGTGAATATTGTGGGAAAACAACTTCGCTCCGAAGAGAAGATACCCGCATAAAAAATAATCGTGGATATCGGAGAGGAGAGGGTACCACGAACACTATCATAAATAGAAGAAAAGAACTAAAACGTTTTAATCACAAATAAAAGAGGAAAAGATTACTAGACTGCTACGCAAAGGCACAACTTTATAACCCTGCGAATCTGGTCGCTAAGGATATTTAAAGCACACGACCACATCACACTGACAAGATTGTCCAAGATTAAAGAATTTGAATCCTACTGGGAGGCACAAGACGACGGTTGGCGATAGTGAAGCAACACCACCTCGACTCCAATAAAATAGAAGGATACCACTTATATGAAAGTGAGGACCCCGCTATTAGTTGTCCTGATGAAGGTGTGACCCCATCCACGGTACCAACACCGAAACGCGTCGACGCACAGAACAATTGAGAATCCAAATAAAGCCTAGAAGATACCAACTATATGTAAATCTAATAATTGTGGTATGAATACATGAATTGTGCAAGGCTATTGGATCCCACAAATTGGTAGAAATAACATTCGAGCGATTACAGTAATTGGGGTGTTTTTGATGTTTTGTATATTAGTGTTATTGAAAATCAATGTATTTGTATTTTTTTTTGTATTTGTATTTTAGACTTGTAGAGCGCCTTATCACCCCGGGGTCTCTAAGCGCTTGACAGGCGAGTGGATACTGGCAAAAAGAAACAGACTAGATATTACCCCATGCCTCTTGGAAAAGCACGGTTTTTAGCTTTTTCCTAAAAGGTAGGAGTCTGGTTTCTTTGCGCAGATTTTCAGGCAGTTGGTTCCAAGCTTTGGGCATTGTGTGGGAGAACGTCAGTCCACCGATGGAGGACCGTTTGATCCTAGGGCAGATCAATAGAGCGGCATCGGCTGAGCGTAAGTTCCTGTTGGGGGCATATGGGACAAGGCGATTTTTGATGTATTTCGGGGCTTGCCCATATAAGGCTTTCTGCGTGATGCATAGGCCTTTGAACTTGGCTCGTTGATTCACTGGCAACCAGTGCAGCTCCCGAAGAAGGGGGGTGGCCGGTGTCCTTCTTGGTTTATTATAGATAAGTCTGGCCGCGTCATTCATGACGATCTGAAGTCTTTTGGTTAAAGCGGACACTGCTCTTCTGAGGGTGTCCTCCTTTAGGATGGAAGATAGTTTGCACAGTTGTCTCAGGAGGCCTACACAGGTGCCCACCACCGCCGAGACCTGGGCTGACATAGTGAGATTTGTGTCGATAATTATGCCAAGGCTTTTTACTGCTGTTGCCGGTACTGGGGGGTTGCCTAATTCTGAGGGCCATAGGAGGTCGCACCAAGGGCTAGATGATGTCGTGATAGCAAGAACCTCTGTCTTGTCCGGGTTGATCTTTAAGAAGTTTGCCGTCATCCAGTTGACGGTAAATTTTAGAATATTCTTCAATTTTTGATCTGCCGAGGGGGAATTGCCTATCTGAATGATGATCTGAGTGTCGTCAGCATAATTGTATATATTACAGTCCATCTTAATCAGAGATGAAATGAGGGGCTGCAGATATGTATTGAACATCAAGGGGGACAGGGCTGAGCCCTGAGGGACGCCGCATGTAATCTTAGCTGCCTCTGACACCAGGTCATCCAGTTGTACTTTCTGAACCCGTCCACCAAGGAACAAGGTCAGCCAGGCGTGGGCCGTGCCCTTGATGCCAAACTCCCCCAACCGCGACAGAAGGTCATGATTGACCGTATCAAATGCCGCGGAGAGGTCGAGTAGCACCAGGGCACAAGGATCTTTATTATCTGTTTTAAGACGCAGGTCATCTAGCACGGATAGCATGACTAATGGAAAGGGGCGACCAATCGGTCCCCCCGAACGTATGGTGGAGTACCCCGATCCCCCCGGGAAGCCATCTTGGGCGGGAGGCGAGTCTCGGCTGGTATGCCCGAAGCGGCGTAGCCGGGGCGCGCTTTTTCCCGCCCTAGAGTGGGTTGTCCTAGACACCGAAGCCGCCAGCCACGCCCCCGGAGGCGGGCGGAGGCGGGTTTACGCCCGCCCGAAGAAGGATATAAGGAGCGACAAGCCAAGGTAGCATCCTCTTGTTCCTGTGCTCTGAAGCTGCACCTCCCCGCTGCACGTGAGCTCGAGACGGAACGAAGAGCCAATTTTGACCCACCCACCAGCCCCTGAAGACAGCAAGTGGTTTGAAATAAAGTTTTGATGGTAAACGCAATTTTCTTACAGGTTGTTGATTAAAGTCGTGATTCATTATGCAATAAAGTGGATAATTCTTTACAGTATGTTTTATCGAATAAAGTTTTGCACCAGGGTTGATCAGTGATGTTTCGACAGTTCATACTTTGAGCATCTGTGTCTTTTAGTAATTAGTCTTTTTAGTTCAATGTCGTATTTATTTTTTCAGTCGGGCGGTAAGGTCATGATCGGTGAGCAGTAATTGGAAGATCCCTATGGGGGGGGGGGGCGTCACCCATTACGGATGGGAGCGCCCAGGGGGAGGTGGCCATTGGCCCCTCAACGGGGAGGCGGTCCCTTCTAAGGATGGGACGCCGAAAGGAAAGGGAAGGCGGTCAAGGCCCCTCCCTGGATAGGAGGGGCTACGGGCCCCTCCTGGGAATTTCCCGGGGCCAGGACATCTGCGACGGCAGATGTGGTAAGTTGTGTGGGGTGGGGAGGGGGGTCTACGCTACCTTCTAGACACCTCACACGAGTCCTCGGACGACCATAAAATGGCGTCGAGTTAATTGGGGCCCCCGTCAAGACAAGGGAAATTGGTATGTGCACAGGAGGTACAGTCCTCTGTGCGGCCGCCCCTCACAACTGAGGGGGTAGTTCTGGTTTAGGGATCTGACACCGGTTACGACCTTGCCGTTGGCCCTTAACGTTAGGATGTACAATTTCAATTTAAGAATGTATTTGGAGGATGTTAGTATCGGCTAGGAGAACCTTTGTATTAGAAATATGTTAAGGTCAGCCAAAACATCGTAATGTGGAAATGAAATTGTACATGATCTGAAACTGTTATTTTAATGTTTTAACTTTTGTTTCATATTTTAATAAATACGGCCGGGAGGGTAACTCCCTCCCGCCTTCCAAAAGTTCAGAAAACGTTTCCGTATTCCCATTCTTGGGGATTTGTGTTGAGAGGGGGTGGCGGGTATCTCAGCCATATTCCGTGCTGTTGTGGGCTCTAAACCCAGCTTGGTTGGGTTCAAGTAGTGAGTTACTCTCCGGGTGGTGAGAGAGGGTGGACAGCACATGAGGTTCCAGTATTTTAGCTAAAAAAGGCAGTTGAGATATGGGCCTGTAATTCTTTAGAATCTTGGTGTCAGCACCGGCTTTTTTTTAGCAGAGGAATCAGTCGCGCCTCCTTAAGAATGGAGGGGACTTGTCCAGAGGTAAGGGAACCGTTTAGGAGCAATAAAATGTCGTCCTCCAAACCTGGCCATGCTTGTTTAAATATCTGTGGGGGGCAAGGGTCCGCCGGAGAGCCAGATTGGACTTGGTTCATCACTTTTTTCAAGGTGTCCTTGGTAAGTAGGGGTAGGGAGGTTAACGGCTCAGTGACTGTCTGTGGGGGGGGGGGGGGGGGGGGGGGGGGGAGAGTTTGAGGGATTACCGGGCAGTCAAATCTAGGGGTGCTTTCGATTTCTATCAAGAGGTCGGATATCTTTGTGGTAAAGAAGGATTGAAATTTATAGCAGTCTTCTTGCGTAAAAGAATTGAATTGAATTGAATTGAAAATTCCATTTATATAGCGCATAACCACCCGAAGGCCTCGCAGCGCTAGGGACTGAATTCTGTGTGCGACTGCAGGGAAAGATTAATGCGCTTTTGAGAACAGATGGGTTTTCAATTCTCTCCTAAATGACATCAGGTTGCTGTTTTTCCTGAGGGACAGGGGTAGGGAGTTCCATGCCTTCGCCGCTGAATAGGTGAAAGAGCGGCCGCCCCATCGGGCTCTCTTGATTTTTACTTTGGTTGCCAGGTGCAGTGAAGCTGAACGTAGGGTTCTAAGCGGCACATACGGCGGTATTAGAGGGTACAGTACTGCCAGGCCAGTTTGATGAAGGGATTTGTGCAGGATGCACATGGCCTTGAATAGTGATCTTGAGGCTACTGGAAGCCAGTGAAGCTCCTTTAGGGCGGTTCTCGCTGACTGCCAGCGAGGGATATTAAACAGTAGGCGGGCGGCGCAGTTTTGAGTGACCTGAAGTTTTTTTGTCACTGTTGCCGGGGCCCCAAGATATAAAACATTTCCGTAGTCCAGGCGGGAGAGAATCAGGGCCTGGACCATGACCCTCCTCGCCTGGAATGGGAGCAGAGGGAGCACTTTCCGGAGCATTTTCATTAGCCCTATGCATACCGAGGCAGTGATAGTAGCTTGGGACGAGAAGTCTAGCGCTCTGTCCAACCAGACTCCCAGACTCTTTATCTGCTCTTTAGGAGGGGGGGGAGTACCGAGACACAGAGGCCAATCATCCAGGAAGGAGGTAGGGGAGGAATTACCAAGCACCATGATCTCGGTCTTCTCCCCATTGAGCTTGAGGTGGGAGAGTTGCATCCACCCAGCTACAGCCTCCAGACATGGACCCAAAGTGTTCGACGAACCCCCCTCGTGGTCCACAGAGACCACGAGTTGAGTGTCGTCAGCGTAGGTGACAATCCGCACACCAAAGGGGAGAACGATCTTCTCCAGAGGCTGCATATAAACATTAAACAGCGTGGGGCTCAGGGAGGAGCCCTGAGGAACCCCACAGCTGAGAAGATGTTTTGATGATGTCACCTCGCCCTCAAATACCTGGAAGAAGCGTTCCTCCAAAAAGGAGGTCAGCCACAACAGGGCCGCGCCCGACACTCCCAAGCCACTCAAGCGATGTAATAATGTGGCATGGTTCACAGTGTCGAACGCGGCACTGAGGTCCAAGAGTATGATGGCTGTTTTACCACCTTGGTCCATTATGGCTCTCGCTGCCTCCGTGACCGCTAAAAGAGCGGTCTCAGTGCCATGTTGTGGGCGAAACCCTGTTTGGGAGACCTGAAGCAATTTGTTGGATTCCAAATATTCCCCTAATGCTTTGTTGATATGCCTCTCCAGCAACTTACTCATCCATGGAAGCAGCGAGATAGGGCGAAAATTGGATAGATTGTTAGGATCCAAATTCGTTTTTTTTAACAGGGCCCTTACCATTGCACACTTCCAGGCGGCTGGTACAGAGTTGGAGGTAATGGAGGTATTAAGAGCCTCCAGCAAACAGGGGCGGATGGTGTCCATTGCTTTCACTAAGGTCTGGGGTGGAGCAGGGTCATTTGGGGATCCTGAAGTAACCTTCTGAGCAAGAGAATCTAAAGTATTAGGGTCCAGGAGTGGAAAGGTAGCCAAGGAGCAAGAAGGGGGCAAATCTGAATCTGAGGTGGGCAGTGGATTAGTGCCCCCATCATTTGCTGCTAATTGGGAATAAATGGCCTGAATCTTCTGTGAGAAGAAAGTGGCAAGATCCTCACAGCGGGCCTGCGCCCCCTCTGATATAGGTCTCTCAACAGGAAGAGATATCAGAGATTTAGCGATCTTAAAAATTTCCCTCGGTGAATTAGCTGCCATATTAATTTTATTTTCATAAAACTTGGCTTGAGCAAGTTTTATCTCCCTCTTGTAGTGCATTATAACTGCCCTGTACTCCAATTTTTTAGATTGAGAGCGGTCTTTCCTCCAGGCTCTCTCCGCTTTCCGGCATGTTTGTTTCAGGGCCCTAAGGGCGAGAGAGTACCAGGGAGCGACTTTGGGCCTTCTGATTGTTTGCAGGGAGCGTTTTGGAAGGACTCGATCTAGAGAGTTGGAGATCCAGTTATGAAAATTATGGACTGCTAGGTCAGGATTCTCCGTTTTTTGGGGCAGTTGTTCGGAGAGGGCCTGTTCCCAGGTGTGAATTGGAAGCGCGCTCCATTTCCTACCCCAATGCCTAGTATGGGGTGCAGAGGTAATGGGAATATTGATGGACCATGTAATGGGAATTAGACAATGGTCAGACCATGGCAGTGGTACTGGTGCTTCCACCGAGAGCGTGTCCAAATTACTGAAAACATGGTCCAGCAGATGGCCCCTATTATGTGTCGGCTGAAACCCCTTTTGGGTAAGACCAATGGCTTGGAGGCTAGAGCGGAGGTCGTTAGCAGCGGCATTGAGGGGATCGTCTAGATGCAGATTTAGATCGCCCAGCAAAGTGAAATTGGCAGAGGTAAGTACAGAGTAGGCGGCTAAATCTGTTATGTTGGCAATAAAATCACCAGAAGCGCCTGGTGGTCGATATGCCAAGATCCCAGAAAAGGTAGTAGTCGGAGACAGACATAATGAGAAATATAGGTTTTCACACGATGAAGAGGTGGAGGGGGTGATGCGACAGCTATAAGTATCTTTATAAATAATAGCTAGTCCTCCACCCCTGCCTGTCTGACGATTATGACATTTGATGGTATAGCCTTGAGGAATGGCCCACACTACTGTGGGATTATTGTGGAACTGGAGCCATGTCTCTGTTAGGAAGAGAGCCTCTGGGTTGTGCTCCTGAAAAGGAGGTTGTTCCTTCTTTTTCCTCAGTTCAGTAAGCACTTGGAAGATTTCCTTCTGGGGGTTAGGTGCTGTGGCAATTCTGCTTTCGTAGAACTCACTTTTCCTAGTCCTAATGGCATGTTTATACAAGGCGAGTTTTTCATTATATAAGGTTTGGCAGTTAAGATCATACCCCTTTCGCCAGGCTCTCTCGCACTGTCGCAGGGCCCGTTTCAGGAGTCTCAAATCGTCATTAAACCAGGGAGCGCCTTTGCCTTTTTCCCTGATTTTTATCTTACGTGCTGGGGCCACCACCTCAATCGCAGATTCCAATTTTTGCGATAGCTTTTGACTGGCCCTCTCTAGGTCATCTTCAGGTAGTCTGTTTAGGTGGGAAGGTTGCTGTAAAGTTGATAGCAGAATATCCGGATTAATGGAGTTCCATCTACCCGCCATTTGTCGGAGGAGATGCTTTCTTGTCTCGGAAAGGCTAAGCTACCCTGTAAAAGGTAATGATCCGACCAAATGCAAGGCGAAGAAGTGACTGGGCACAGAGCAGGTACAGAGGTCCATATTAGGTCCAAAGTATGACCCTTCATGTGTGTTGGGCCTGTCACTATCTGGGTTAATTCTAATGCGGTCATAGAGTCTTCGAGCTGTTTGGACATAACGTCTCTAATGGGCTCCTCCCAGTGGAGATTAAAATCGCCCATCACCACGAGACCCTCATATCTTGTACGGAGGTCGTGGACCAGACCCAAGAAAGGTTCAAGAAAAGGTGGGGGAGTTCTAGGCGGGCGATATACGATGATTATCGTGAGGCAATTGGTTAGGGACAATATATATGAGGCATGTGAGGCATAATATATATGTACTGAATTAGGTTTTTTATGCACTTTTTTAACTGAAATTTCCTTCTTGTATTTTTAAAGGTATGAGATGTTTGTTTATATTGTATGCTTTCAGAACAATTGTTTTTTCTGAAATTTTAATTCTGAAATAATTTGTATCTATTTTAATAAAAAGATTGTAAACGTTACACTTTGGTCCTTGGCCTGTCCCTTTATAACATGTTTATGGGTATCTTGGACACAGAATAACTTTTTCTATACATACTGTGGTTTTTATAACTACTCCAGGGATATTCTTTAGACTTGCTTGGTCACCCCTGGGATTAGAGCCAGGGAAGGTACCGTGAGGTCAACTGGCACCGATCTGGATCTATGAGGGCCCTGCGGCGCAGAGGTCGGAGCTGCCGGAATCAAGGCCTAGTGCCCCCAGCAGAGTCTGCAGGGCCTGAAGGCCCGCCTGTGGAGTCGAGCTGTCCAAAGATGGAATGGAGGGCTTCTTAAAAGGCACAAAGCTGGGCAGGGGACGCTCGAGCTCCCAGAAAGGGAGGAAAGTGTGGAGTCATCCCGGCGGGCTCTGAAACTTGAGCCGGGGAGCGGTGACGCTTTGGAGACCACGACGCCGACGACTGAGTCGACCGACGTCACCTACCGACGAGCAAGTATACTGCTACAAAACAAATTACCCGGATCCAGTCTGATGCCTGGGGGTAATTTTAAGTTAAGGAATCTATAACTAATAGTCTCTTTCAGATGTTCCAAACAGATGCAAGCGCTTGGGCCATGGTCAATTTTCCGAAACAACTTTCGTGAGTATTGACGGAAAGCAAGATGTGGATTATGTATTTTTGCCAATGCTTAGAGTCCAAAGATAAAATAAATCAATTTTTTTTAAATTAATCCTGTAAAGCTATTTGAAAACTTAGCTAAGTAATTTCATAGTGAGCTGTGTATCCCAGCACCTGCAAATTGAGGGAGAACAGCAACGGAATATGCTACTTACCAGTATGCATCTGTTCTTGGCATTTAGGGCTGCTGACATTCATATCTGTGCATAGATCGCCGCCTAGTGTTGGGTCCAGATGATTGCACATTGTTGTCCTGGAAGAGTCTTCGAATTATCACGAGATAGGTGGCTCCTCCCCTGGACTACAGTGCGCATGGGCATCCTCTCCATGAGATGGAGTGTTGTACAGTAAGAGTGAGTTAGAATGAATGCTACAGCTGCGACAGGCACCGGGGAGGAGGGTGGGCGATATGAATGTCAGCAGCCCTACATGCCAAGAACATATGCATACTGGTAAGTAGCATATTCCGTTCGAGGCATATGGGCTGCTGAATTCATATCTGTGCATAGAATGTATAGCAGTCTCTCCCTTAGCGGTGGCTACCTGTGCCAGCTGTAGCAGTCTGAAACAGAGTTTTTAGAACAGCCTGTCCTACAGCAGCTTGCTGTTTGGAATGTACATCAACACAATAGTGTTTCGTGAAAGCCAAGGAGTAGAATGCCTGGATACACAAGATGATCCATCGGGAGATGGCCCTCTTATGTACCACCTTGCCCTTTTTAGCGCCCACGTAGCGAACAAAGAGTTGGTCATCCACCCAGAACTGGCGTGTGCGATCCAAGAATAAGGAGAGCGCACGTTTTGGGTCCAGACGGTGGAGCCGCTCTTCCTCCTTAGAGGGATGCGGAGGCGGAAAGAAGGTGGGCAAAGTGATGGACTGCCCGATGTGGAAGGCTGTGACAACCTTGGGCAGGAAAGATGGCTTAGTACGCAACACAACCTTGTCCGGATGGACGGAAAGGAGGAGTACAAGAGAGGGCCTGGAGCTCACTCACTCTCCTGGCAGAGGTGATGGCAACCAGGAAAGCAGTCTTCAGTGTAAGAAGGCGGAGAGGACAGTTGTGAAGTGGCTAAAAGGGAGCGCACATCAGAAATGTAAGTACAAGGTTAATCCCACTGAGGCATCACAAACGGAACAGGTGGAAATGTGTGTGTGATGCCTTTTAGGAATCGATTTACAATAGGGGACTTGAACAAAGAAGGTTGATCAGGCAGCCTCAAGGAGGCTGAAAGGGCAGAAAGATAGCCCTTGATAGTGCCCAGAGCAGAGCCCAGCTGGGCAAGAGAAAGAAGGAAGAGAAGAACCTCAGAAAGAGGGGCATTAAGGGGATCCACAGCCTTTGCTGTGCACCATGCCACAAATCTGTTCCACCTGCAGGCGTATACCGACTTTGTGGAGGGACGCCTGGCTGCCAGAATAATGTTACAGACTTCAGGAGGCAAGTCAAATGGCCTCAACTGTCGCCGCTCAATCTCCAAGCATGGAGGTGGAGACTGGACAGGTTCGGGTGGAGGACAGTCCCCTGCTGCTGCGACAGAAGGTCCTCCTGAAGAAGCAGACGAACCGGGGGATCGACTGACATACTGAGTAGCTCGGGATACCAGTACCTTTGTGCCCAGTCCGGAGCCACAAGGATGACGTGGGCCCGGTCACGCTTGATCTTCTTCAGCACTCTGGGCAGCAGTGGTATAGGTGGAAAGGCGTACAACAGACCGCAACTCCACTCGCGACGAAAAGCGTCTCCGAGCGAGTGCCGCCTTGGAAATTCCAACGCGCAGAACTGATGACATTGCGCGTTCTCTTCGGTGGCGAATAGATCTAACCAAGGCTCTACCCACTGCAGAAAGAGACCTTGCGCCACGTCAGAGTTCAGACGCCATTCGTGATCCATCATGCACCGGCGGCTGAGTTTGTCCGCCCTGGCGTTCAGAGAAGCTGCCAGGTGTTGAACCACCAGGGTCACGCCCTGATGTTCCAGCCATTGCCAGAGGCGCAGAGCCTCCTGGCAGAGGGTCCACGACCCCACCCCGCCCTGTTGGTTGCAGTACCACATGGCGGTGGTGTTGTCCGTGAACACCTGCACTACACTCCCTCGGACAGACGAGAGGAATGCCTTCAGTGCTAGACGAATCGCCCGCAGCTCCAAAAGGTTGATATGGAGCCGGGACTCCGCCGAAGACTAGAGGCCTCTGATCTCCGCCTCTCCCATGTGGCCTCCCCAGCCCTGGAGGGACGCGTCCGTCACAACCACGTGCTCCGGTTGGGGAAGGGAGAGGGATCTGCCGCTGACCCAATCGCGGTCCGTGAGCCACCACTGCAGCTGTCTCGCAGTGCCCTCCGAGATCAGGACGTGGTCGGACAGGTTGCCTTGATGCTGGACCCACTGAAACTTCAGGTCCCACTGCAGAGCCCGCATCAGCCACCTGGCGTGATGCACCAGTAGGATGCAGGAGGCCATCAGCCCGAGAAGCCGCAGCGTCAACCTGACCGACATCCGGGATAACGGTTGAAAGATGGGAAGCAGAGCCTGAATATCCCGGACCCGCTGTTCGGGCGGATAAACCCGAAACCGCGTAGAGTCTAGAACCGCTCCGATGAAGAGGAGCTTCTGAGAGGGGCACAGGTGTGACTTCGGCACATTGATGGAGAACCCCAGCTGGTGCAGGAGGTCTGCCGTCGTCTGGAGGTGGTTGACTACTGTCTGGTGCGAGCCCGCCTTCAACAGCCAGTCGTCGAGGTAGGGGAAGACTGAAACCCCTAACCTGCGCAGATGAGCTGCACCACTGCCATCACCTTTGTGAACACCCGTGGGGTGCTGGTATGGCCGAAGGGGAGCATGGTGTACTGAAAGTGCTCGTGGCCAACCGTGAACCGCAGGTAGCGCCGGTGGGCCGGGAAGACGGGGATGTGGAAATAAGCGTCCTGCAAGTCCAACGCTACCATCCAGTCTCCTGGGTACAGGGCAGCTAAGACCTGAGCCAGTGTCAGCATCTTGAACTTCTCCTTCCGGAGGAAGCCGTTGACGTTCCGTAGGTCCAAGATAGGGCGTAGGCCCCCTTTGCCCTTTTTGGGTACCAGAAAGTAGTGGGAGTAGCAACCACACCCACTTTTGGCTCAGGAACGTGCTCGATGGCCCCCTTGGCCAAGAGGGCCGTAACTTCCTCCTGCAGAAGTCGCAAGTGATCCCCGGATACACGGTGGTTCTGCGGTGGCATGGCTGGAGGAGTCGCCTCGAAGGGGAGGGAGTAGCCCCTTTGGACGATCTGCAGCACCCACCTGTCCGACGTGACTGTGCGCCAGTGGAGGAGGTGATGGCGAACCCTGCCAACCACTGGCGTCACATGGGCCTGAAAGCGGAGGCGGATGCTGCGGGGGAAGGTGTGGACTGACCTCTCCGTTGTCCCCTACTGCCGCCATGACGGTTTCCACGGCCGCCACCGTGTTGGGTATTACCCTGCGGAGCGTGGCTGACAGCACGTGTGGGTACACCCCTTCCGTGGCCACGAAAGGCAGCCGATTGCTGGCGTGGGGCCGAGAGGCCCAAGGACTTGGCCGTAGCCCTGGAGTCCTTAAAACGCTCAAGCGCATGGTCTGCCTTGTCGCCAAAAAGGCGACGGCCATCGAACAGCATGTCCATCAGTGTGTTCTGGACATCGGCCGAGAAATTGGCTGACCTCAACCAGGAGTGGCGGTGACCGCCACCGTCGTTGCCATCGCTCTACCCAGTGAGTCAGTGGTATCCAGTCCACACCGGATAGAATATCTGGCTGCATCCTGACCTTCCACAAGGGCTTGGCCGAGTTTGGCCCGTACCTCCAACGGACACTCTGGCAGCACTTCCGCGACCGTATCCCACAGTGAGTGGGTGTAGCGGCCCAAGAGGCATGCAGTGTTGGAAGACCGCAGTCCCAGACTAAGGGAGGAGAAGATCTTTTTGCCATACTGCTCATACCTCTTGGATTCCCTGTCCGGCGGAGCCGACGGGCATGCGGTCTGGGAATTGGAGGCCTGGATGACCAGGCTCTCAGGGTGGGGTGGGTGGACAGGAAACATGGGTCACCCGGGGCCGGGCGGTGGCGTCTGGCCACGTTCCTTTCTACGGGCGAACCCGTAGCGGGCTTGGACCAAGTGCCCAAAAGAACGTCAGTCAAGGCCTCGTTAAACGGCAGCAGAGGCTCGGCTGAGCATGACTGCGGCTTAAGGACCTCGGTGAGGAGGTTAGTCCTCACGGCCGCGACGGGGAGCTCAAGGCCCAAGGCCTTGGCTGCCCTCATCAACACCACACTATAGGTTGCCCCCTCCTCCGTAGCCACGCTAGGAGGGGAGACAAAGCCAGTGTCAGGCGAAGTGTCTAAACCACTAGCATCCCCAAGTTCACCTGCCCAGTCCTCATAAGACTGGCACTCACGTGTCAGAGGGTCCCCAGACCCCTCCCAATCCTCCTCATCACCCATCACCTGGTACTCAGGGTCAGTAAAGGATGGGGCCGGTTCATGGAAAGTGAACTCACTAAACGGCGTCTGAATCAGCGCCCTTCCGGCCCTGGAACCGGGTTGAGGGAGGAGTCTGGGACGGCGCCGCCCGAGGACGGCGCCAGGGGTGACACATGTGGGGTCGGCGCTGGGGAGGTCGTTAAGTCCACCGCCGACAACCCGGATCCAGTGGAGCCCTGCGGTGCCGGGCCCGACAGCCCTGGCGGCGTTGGAGCCGGAGAACCCGACGGTGATGATTTGTTGCCTCGGCTCGACTGACCCCTTCGCCTCGATCCTTGCCTTCAGGTCGAGTGTCTTCGTTTGCACCGGCTTCGGCTTGTCGACTTTCTGCTTCGGATCGACAACCGTCTTCTGCGGGATTCCTTTGTTTAAGTTGCCTGGCGTCGACATCGATCTCGTCGGTTCGACGGCCTTCAGCTTCGGCATGTCTGTGGGTGTACTGGCTCTCGGCTTGACACCCTTCATATGCGACCCAGCCGGGTCGACGGCCATTTTGTTTTTTGTCGGTGCCGATGGTTCCGCACCTCTCGGTCCGAAGACTGTAAAGTCTATTACTTTCGGTTTCTGTTTTGCTTCCTTCACTTTCGAGATTACCAAGGAATGGTAATGTTGGACCGATGGTTCTTGCCTTATGTTCTTAGCCGGGCTAAATTGCGGGGCTGTAGAATCAATGTTCTGATCTTGGCTAAGGTCTTCCGGCAATGCCTTGACCTGAGCCTCTGGAAGCGTATCATTAACAGTACTGGGCTCCGTACTCACGGTTGGCCCCGTGTTCTTGCCGGAGTCGTCCTCGACGGGTCCTATGCCTGGATCGTCGTCCCCTACCTCGACGATGTCGTCTTCGTCGTCGACGTAGAAGTTGGAGTCATGTTCCAACCCCAGCGCCGACTGTTGGTCTGAGTCCTCAGTTCGACGACGTCTTCGTCGTCTTTAAAGATGTTCTCCGGCTCAGGCGCTGGCTTCTGCATTGTCTGCCTCGCTGCTCTTCGAAGCCGAAGTGTCTTCTTCGATTTAAACTGCGCACAAGCTAAGCAGTCGGCTTCATTGGGTTCCGGAGATAAACACTTGTTACACGCAGGGTGTTTATCTATGATCTTTTGAATGGACTTTGTTCCATCGACGATCGGTCCTTTGGTGTCGAAAAGGCCAAGCGGAAGATTCGACGTTCTGAGTAGAAACTACAGAAAGAGAGTTGACGATACCGATCGCAATAACAATACCGACGCCTCCGAAGGCCTTTTGGCCTTTTAGAAAAGTTTGTTATTGATTCCAAACTCCGAGTTGGAAATCACATCCGAACCCAATAGCGGAAAAAAACAATCTAAGGATGCCCATGCGCACTGTAGTCCAGGGAGGAGCCACCGATCTCGTGATACTTCGAAGACTCTTCTAGGACAACAATGTGCAATCATCCGGACCCAAAACTAGGCGGTGATCTATGCACAGATATGAATTCAGCAGCCCACATGCCTCGAACACATCTATTCAATTCTGGTGACTGATTAATTATGGTGATCCGTAACTGTTGCTGCAGCGTTACTAGAAAAATTATCGGCTACACAAAAGTTCTAAATTCAGGCTGCATTTTTAGAATATTTCAAGATGAAGAATCTCCATGAGAAAATCCATGTGGTTCAGCTAGTACTTTAGATCTATAAACTCATAAGACGAAAAACATATCACATGTGAATCTAGAATTCCCAACCCTCTTTATCATCACTGAAAACCCAATTTTGACTGTGAAATGCACCAAGCACCTACCTTACATATTCTGGAAACAGGAATACTGCTGAAGGTTCTCAGCATATTTGCCTTCACACCAGGTGGTGGTTCAAAAACAAAAATACGACCAGCACGAAGCAAATTTACCGGCACCTAGGAAAAAAAAGAAATATTTGTACTTATCTATGTAATGATTTTTACACATACGTTTAGGATACAAAAATTCAGACTTACCTTAGGATTAATTTCCATAGTCAGGAAAAGTCTGAAACATGCATGAGGCTGCAAAGAATGCAATTTCTTTTCTAGCTGCATCAGCCATCCAGGAGCGAGGTGAACATTTTTGAGCACCACCCATCTAAAACACACAAACTTAAAATAAGTACTTTTTATTACATTTACCAGGGTACAGAATAGATTATGAAGACACTTTCTTGAACATACCGGCCAGATTTCACTGCAGTATTTATTGCTTTCTCAGCTTGATTAAATCCCTCAGAGGAACCTATAAGAAAAAATGTTTGATCTCAAAAGTAAGCGATTCTTCATTCAAAATAATATGAACACAGCTTAAATTGCACACTAGTCTGTTAAACACTGGAACGAATTACTTCAAATAAAATATTCAACCAAAGTTCCCATATACCTATTGCAATTGATGTTATCTGAGTATTTTGTTCAGCTGCTAGATCTTCCACACGACCACTGGCATCATACCCAGGCACAGAACACATCAGAACTGGTGTATTGGGTTTCACCTGCAAACAACATTTCAGGTAAATTAATCCTAAAAACATTGTGTAAATTTAATAAGAAAGCATGTCAAGTTAATATACTGAGTATTATGGACTTGCTTCCTCTTTATTCAAACTCAGCCTCCAGTGCCTTAAAGTCAAGTCAGTCCTGAGCAGGGCTTTGAAATCAGAGTTATCCTTGGCTCAAAGAAACCAGAACACTAATTTCTGTGAAACTCATCTATAATCTTGAGAAATTAACATGATCGCTGCAGAGACTGCAGTAAACATACACAGAACCCTCTACAAACACTACCAATATGAAGGCAATAATGAATCATTGGTTTGATTCAATTTGTTCCTAAAACTAGGACAATCTCAGAGAGAATAATCTAAACTATATTGTACATGGACAGCTAGCTACAATTAATTTCAATCTACGTAAAATGCCATATCCTGGTCAGAATACAGTGAAAACACCCGGCCTCTGTGGTAATCTATGGTCTCAGGGACACTTTTACCACATAGCTTTGTGCTTTCTAGAAAATAACTTAATCAATGAAATAAGAAGCACTTTGTTAACTTACCTCTGTGTCAACAATGTGTGCCAAGTCTAAGGGTTGATCTATAATGGACATGAAAGATTCTCCAAGAATTGTTGACACAAATGCATGAGCCATTGCTAGTAGACGATCTGGACGGAAAGCCTGAATAAGTAGTAAGCGATGTACTGCTTGTCCAATAGGCGCTGGAAAAAAAGAAAATAGTAGTTGAAATTCTGAAACAAAGTACTGTTACCCAAGTCTCATATTTTAATTTCTCATAATGAAAAAAAAGGTTAGCCATGAAAAACTGACAACTCTAGCCTTTCGGAAAATGAAGGTTCTATAGAACCAGCTTAATAACACCGGCACTAAGAATTTCCCCTTGCCTTATAGGCACGTGTGTCGGAGCTGGAAGCGGTCAGAAGACATTCGCAAAATCACCTGCATTCAAGTGCTGTAGGAAGCTGGCTCTGTATATACTATACCAAAGTAAGGTATAGTGCACAGAGTCCAGTGGATCCCCAAAGGCTAACCAAGGTAAAAGTAGATAATATTTTACTCTCTATTTGAGGTAGTGTGGGCGAGCAGTAAGGCTTTATCAGAGGGTAATGGTAAACATTTATTGTACACATTCAGGCAAGAAATGGTGTTAAACACTCAAAGACTGAACCCAGACCAACTGTTTTATCAAAAATATTTCTTTAGTTGTATTTTATTTTTAGAACCAAGCACGACTTGGTACAGGTAAGTGGAATTGTACTATTTAAGCATGGGCGAATTTTGTGAATCTGGCGTTCCCGAATTTGCGAACTCGCAAGTGTTTCTGCCAATTCGCGAGGGTTTTTTACCAGTTCGCAATTGCGAACTTATTGTCGGCTCGCAACGGTCGCGACTGTGTTGTTTCTACGTCTGGTTCATCATCACAGGTTCACAGCACCCTCTGTTTCACCACTGCCACCCTGTTTCACCCATGCCACCCTCTGAAACATCAATGCCACCCTCTGGTTCATCACTGTAGATTATGGGGGGGAAAAGCAAGCACACCTGCCCTGCTTCAACTGACATGAATCAATTTGGGGTTGATTTATTAATGTGTCACTGTTTTAAAATTCCAGTCTGGAACCTGCTTCCTTATCTGTAATTTGCTTTCTGTTGCAGTGCAATTTTTTTTTCCAGGACCTTTGTGGCCTACTTGTAGCTATTCTATGAGCCTGCTGTGAGGGTCAGAGCAGGGTCATAGAATTGTTGCAACTAGCAACTGAACTCTGGAGGGGCCCCAGTCAGGAAGCACTACAGGGAATGGTTTCTAATGATGAGTTTGAACTTTTGCACCTGCTGAGTGCTTTCAGTTTTGCAAAACTCGTTTTTCTGCAGAACAGCAACTGTTATGCCCCAAACAAACTTACTTGTGAAACTTGATTTCTAATCCAAAAGTGATCCAAAGAAAGTCAAAAGGCCTCAAATCCAAAAAAGTGCAGGCAAATGTCAACCTGAGGAGTTATTCTGATAAAAATCATCATTTTCAGAAGGTCTATGCTGCTTGCTAGTGGATTTCTTGTGCAGAATAGCAAATTTTGTAATTTCGCGAGTGCGAGATTGTTGCTGCCCGCCGCACCTACATGTTCGCAATTGCGAACTCTCGCGATGTGTCGCCAAACTCCCACGGGATCCCGCAGCAAGATCCAAAATGGCGCAGCACTCGCAAAATATCGAGAAAAACAATTTGGCAAACGCTGGATGACGGTAAGTAAACGCCGCACGCCGCAATATTGTATCACCAAGAAAAAAAATCTGCTGCGTGAAATTTGCGGATTTTCGGTAAATTCGCGAGAGTTCGCGGATTGCGAATTTACCGAAAATCCGTGAGCGGAACGGATTTTCCGCCCATGCTTATTACTATTCAAGAAAGATTGATCAAAACAAGCAAGCTGGGTGAAATGGACTGATACAGGTGAGTAAAATATTTTAAGACAACAAGCATTTGCAAATACTTTGTGATTGCTTTTCTGAGTACTTTTTGGATTACTTTTTGTACTCAGCGGGATATGCCTAGATATCACACTGGGACATTTCCTAGATAAAGGTAAGTAATACTGTTTGGTATTAAAACAGTTGCTTAGGATTCCATACAAACACAACTCAACATTTGGAACATTTTCAGAGGAAACAGTCAATGCAATCGTAGGGTGAAAAAGGAGGTTATCATTTTGAAGATACACAATCGGTCATTGGGGTGGAGTTTCTGGGGTTAGAATAAGGGTTCCCCCAGAGTCAAGGATTCACTCAAACAGCACCCTCAGCAGACTAGGGGTGCTGGGTGCAGTGCGCTGATGCCCAATTTTACGTGGACCTTACACATAAAGGCTGCAGGTGCAGTCAGGAGGCTCGAGGTAGGTCAGGGATCACCAGGACTCAGGTCAGGATCACTGGGTGGACCTCCTCATGGTGTTGGGCCACTCAAACTCGGGCTGTGGGTGTCGGGTGCAGACTTACAGATTTGGTCGAAGCCAGGGTCTGGTGCTTCAGCAAGTCCAGTGCTCACAGGAGAAGAAGAATTTGTAGGGAAGGCAGGGCAGATACTCTAGGTTTTGGGGGGGGAGGGGAGAGGGCTGCTGGCTGCAGGACATGCTGGGATTCCGCTGGTCTGAGGAGGCATGGTTCGGGGTTGCCCCTAAATACTACATTTAGGGATGTTTAAGGTAGGTACAGGTATCTTTTGGTGGGTACACCTCCTATGATGCCAACCTCCAGTGGGAGGTAGGCATAAGCCTCTCTCTAAACCATGGTGTAGCAAATCTTGATGCACAGGTTTCTCCACCTGTATAAAGCTCTCTTATGGACAGCTTTCCCCTTCATCTTGCCCATATATCCAACGAACAGCTGGTCTCTTAACCTCGATTCTCTGTCTCTGGTTCTTTCCATATAGAAACTCACTGCCCTTTTGAAGTTCAAATGATGAAGTCACTCCTCCTGCTTAGCTGGATGTAGGGCAGGATAAAAAACAACAGGTAAGGTAATGGATTGTATCAAGGGAACGGAGTGACCACCTTAGGCAGGAAAGCAGCTCTGGTCCTAAGCACCATGTTATCAGCATGGAAGGAGGTGAAGGGAGGCTTGGAGCCAAGGGCCTGCAACTCAACCTTCTAACAGATGTAATAGCAACAAAAAATATAGTTTTGAAGGTGAGAAACCTCAGCGGGCAACTATGCAAGGGCTCAAAAGGAGAACCCAAAAGAAACGTAAATACAAGATTAAGATCCCACTGAGGCATTATAAACAAAATGGGAGGAAATTTATAGTGAGAGCTTTAGGACATCTCATAGCTATAGGGGACTTAAAAAGAGAAGGCTGATCTGGCAAACAAAGAAATGCTGAAAAAGCAGACAGATGTTACAATAGCGGAACCCTGATGCGGCAGGGATAGCACAACACTTAAAACATCTGATAAATGGGCTTTCAAAGGGTCAATAGCCTTCTCTACCCACCATTTAACAAATTTCTGCCATCACAGACCATCTTAGTGGAGTGTCTTCTGACAGATAAAGTAAGGTCCACATCATCAGGCGGGAGGGAGAAAGAACTCATGTTGCCCCATTCAATCTCCAGGCATGAAGGTGCAGGCTCTGGAGGTAGACGTGTAGAACCTGCCCCTGCGATTGCAAGAGGATGTCTGCCCTGGGAAGGAGACAGAGTGGAGGGCACAATTCAGGTGTTCTGCGAGGAGATCGATTTTGTGGCTTATGGCCCACCTCCAAATGTCCTGTGCAAACTTTGACAGCTGGAGAAAGTGTGTCCCCCCCCCCCCCCCCCGACCCCCCCCCAAACCCCGTTTTTGTATATAATACATGGCTGTCATGCTGTCTATACGTTTCAAGACAGCTTTGCCTGCAAGGGGAACTTGAAAGGCTTTGAGCGCTAGAAATACTGCTAGCAGCTCTAGAGGATTTACGTGAAGCTGCTTTTGCTGTTGAGTCCACATGTCTTGAATGGTGCGAGTTTGTAAATGAGCCCCCCCAACCAGTGAGTGATGCGTCTGCTGTTATCACTGTCTGTGGAATAGGGTCAATGAAGGGCCTTGGAAAGGTGTATCTATTCCACCACTGCAGAGAGCGGTGAGTGCAGCTGTCCACCAACACTAGATCTGATAACTGACCCGGAGACTGGTTCCACTGATGTGCTAAACATTCTTGAGGGGGACACATTTGAAGTCTTGCATAGGGAACTATTAAGAGGCAAGACGCCATAATTCCAAGTAACTGCATGAAAACCCGATATGGCAATGAGTGTTGAGGTTGGAACTGGGAAAATTAAGAGCCTGAATGTTGTGGATTCTGGCCGGATTGGGACAGGCTAGATCCTTTTGTGTAACAAGAGTGGCTCCCAAGTACGTTTGCGTGTTGTAGGTGGGACTTGGACAGATTTCCTGTGAATCCGAGATGGTGGAGTAGCTGTACTGTTTTGTGTGTTGTAGACACTTTACTTGTGAACTGGCTTTTATGAGCCAGTCGCACAAGTTACTTACCTTCGGTAACGATATATCTGTAAGAAACAGTAGGTAGTATTAGATTTCTTACCTTAGAATATCCCCAGGCGTCAGACTGGATCCGGAAAATTTTGCGTAGCAGTACCCCTGCGCGTCCGTAGGCGTCATCTGCAGCTCCGCGTGCAATGAAAACTAGGGCCCTGAAAGGGGATGACCTTAACCCTAGATATCGGTTCGCAGAATGGGCAGGATGGGTGGGGCGATAAGGAATCTAATACTAACTACTGTTTCTTACAGATATATCGTTATCGAAGGTAAATAACTTGTGCATCTGAAAGAAACAGGTTTGTATTTGATTCCTTACCTTAGAATAGATACTCCAGCAATACCAACCCCAGTGGTGGGTCTGCGAACCAATGATCACACCAGGAAGTCCTGGAGAACAGAACAGCCGAAAAAGCCCTCTCTCCGGACTAGGCTGTCCATGAAGTAGTGTCTTGCGAAAGTGCGCAGCGAGGCCCACGTAGCTGCCTGAAAGATGTCCTGCAAGGGGACTCCCCGACCCAGGGCAGTAGTAGCCGCCGTAGCCCGAGTGGAATGGGCACGTAGCCCCACAGGAGGCTCCTTTTGAGACAAGTAACAAGTCTTGATGCACAAGACGACCCATCGAGAAATGGCCCGTTTGTGCACCGCCCGACCCTTCTTAGCGCCCACGTAACAAAGAGTTGGTCATCCACCCAGAACTGGCGTGTGCGTTCCAGATAATATGAGAGCGCACGTAGAAGGAGAGCGCACGTTTTGGGTCCAGACAGTGGAGCCTCTCTTCCTCTTTCGAGGGATGCGGAGGCGGAAAGAAGGTGGGCAAAGTGATGGACTGCCCGATGTGGAAGGCTGTGACTACCTTGGGCAGGAAAGAGGGTCGCTTCCGCAACACCACTTTGTCCAGATTGACAGAAAGCAAAGGAGGTTGAGAAGAAAAAGCCTGGAGCTCACTCACTCTCCTGGCAAAGGTGATGGCAACCAGGAATGCAGTCTTGAGAGTAAGGAGACGAAGAGGACAGTTATGAAGTGGCTCGAAGGGAGCGCACATCAGATAAGTCAGAACAAGGTTAAAGTACCACTGAGGCATCATGAAAGGAACAGGAGGGAACATATGAGTGATGCCCTTCAAAAACCTATTTACAACTTGGGACTTGAACAAAGAGGGCTGATCAGGGAGCCTTAAGAAGGCGGAAATGGCAGAGAGGTAGCCCTTGATAGTGCGCAGAGCAGAGCCCTGCTGGGCAAGAGAAAGAGGAGAACCTCTGAAAGAGGGGCAGGAAGGGGATCCACAGCCTTTGCTGTGCACCATGCCACAAATTTGTTCCACCTGCAGGCGTATACCGATTTTGTGGAGAGACACCTGGCTGCCAGAATCACATTACAGACTTCAGGAGGCAGACGAATCGGGGGATCGACAGACATGCTGAGTAGCTCGGGATACCAGTAACTTTGTGCCCAGTCCGGAGCCACAAGGATGACTTGGGTCCGGTTGCGTCTGATCTTCTTCAGCACTCTGGGCAGAAGTGGTATAGACGGAAAGGCGTACAACAGACCGCAACTCCACTTGCGCCGAAAAGCGTTTCCAAGAGAGTGCCGCCTTGGAAATTCCAACGCGCAGAACTGATGACATTGCGAGTTCTCTTCTGTGGCGAATAGACCTAACCAAGAATCTCCCTACCGCTGAAAGAGCCCGTGCGTCACGTCAGAGTTCAGACGCCATTCGTGATCCATCATGCACTGACGGCTGAGCTCGTCCGCCCTGGCACTCAGGGAACCTGCCACATGTTGAACCACCAGGGTCACGCCCTGATGTTCCAGACGCTGCCAGAGGCGCAGAGCCTCCTAGCATAGGGTCCACGATCCCACCCCGCCCTGTTTGTTGCAGTACCACATGGCGGTGGTGTTGTCCGTGAACACCTGCACCACAGTCCCCCGGACAGAGGGGAGGAATGCCTTCAGTGCAAGCCGGATCGCCCGCAGCTCCAGAAGGTTGATGTGGAGCCGGGACTCCGCCGGAAACGAGAGGCCTCTGATCAACGCCTCTCCCATGTGGACCCCCCAGCCCTGGAGGGACGCGTCCGTCACAACTACGTGCTCCGGTTGGGGTAGGGAGAGGGATTTGCCGCTGACCCAATCGCGGTCCGTGAGCCACCACTGCAACTGTCTTGCAGTGCCCTCCAAGATCAAGACATGGTCGGACAAGTTGCCCTGATGGTGGTCCCACTGCAGAGCCCGTATCCGCCACCTGGCGTGATGCACCAGAAGGATGCAGGAAGCCAACAGCCGCAGTGTCAACCTGACACTCTGGATAACGGCTGAAAGATCGGAATCAGAGCCTGAATATCCCAAACCCGCTGTTCGGGAGGATAACCCCGAAACTGCGCAGAGTCTAGATCGGCTCCGATGAAGAGAAGCTGCTGAGAGGGACACAGGTGCGACTTTGATGGAGAACCCCAGCAGGTGCAGGAGGTGAGCCTTAGTCTGGAGGTGGCTGACGACTAGTGTTCACTGTTCGAACTGAGGTATCAGCGGCATCTAAAGCGCATCTAATGGATATGTTGGATGTGAGAAGTTGGCCTGATATATGATGCTCACTAGTTCTAGTGATCACCTTGGCATGTGAAGCCAGCTGTTTTACCACATATAACCCCTTGAATACCAGATGAAAGGACACCACACAGGTTGTTAGTTAATAAATACTTGTTTATTTTCATAACATACACCTCTGAACTCTTTATGAGGTCAGAGGCCTAAGCACATAACAATACTCTTCAGAAAAATACAGTAAGTCACACAAATTACAATGGTGCCTGTGAGAAGGTGGCCTGATATGCAGTGCTCACTATTCTAGTGAACACTATGTATCAGTCCAGCAACCCTTATTGACGATTGGTTGTAAGTCAACCTTATAGACCAGCTATCCTAGTAGCGTGGATACGAGCAGTCTAAGGCTAAAGACTCGAGAGGGCGTGTTAAGCCAGCTGTTTACCACACATATACCCCTTGAATACCCAGTGAAAGGACACCACACAAGTGTTATGAAAATAAACAGTTATTTATTAAGAATCACAACAGCCCTGTACTCTTTATGAGGACAGGGTACTAAGCACAAACCAAAACTCTTACAAAAATACTTAAGTTAGCACAGTATATACAAATGCCCGAGGGGCACGGAAAACCATATACTCAGAAAGTGGAATGCGAAATTACTAGCAGGTAAGTACAGTACTAATAGGCTTTGGAATCGCTAGGACTTGACTATAGAATCGTTAGATTACTTCTAGGAGACCCAGGGGACTCGGGTGCAGAGTGTGCACTCTCACGCGTGATGCGGGACAAAGTCTATGGTAGCTAGAATTTGCAAATTTAGTGTTCCGGGCGAACCCGACCTGGTAGGAGGAAAACGAAAGTGGATTCTGACCCTTGGATAGTGAGGCTATGCTGGGGCACCGAAATGCCGAAGTTACCTAGCCCAGGGGCTGCAGCTGCATAGGACTCAAAAGACGTCGGGAATCCTCGTTGCCGGACCAGGAGCCTGGAAGAAAGAAGTTGCTGGCAGGCGACCAGTGAAGAAAGTTCGGTGGATCCAAGCCTGGATCGATGGAAGATGACACCTGAAAGCAGAGGGGACCAAGTTCGAGACTACTAACCAGTAGTCAGTGGGCACCAGGAGGGCACCGGATGGTAGCCACCTCGACAAGGTGAGTGGGTGACGCTGTGACCGCAGATCTCACGGACCAGGAGGCGTTGTCGGCGACCAGGATGGAGGAGCGATCTGTCCCACGATGGATGAAGCTGTCGGCGTCGCTGGACCCAGGATTGGGCAACAAAGCCTTGGCAAATTCAAGCCCACGCGGTGGACCTAAAATGGCGTCTGGAGTGGACCAGGAGGGTCCGGGGTGCCTCTCTTGAAGAAGGAAGCAAGGGCCAGTCTGGAGCAACCAGACCAGCAGCAGTGATGTCGTCGGGCGTCGTGAAGAAGACCACAAGCCAGCCGGCTAGTAGCCACACAGCGCGGTGAGCACGCAAAAGCAGAAGGGCCCCACGCAGATCGTGGAGATGCTGGAGGGCTGATCTTCGGTGCTGGAGCTGCTCAGGGTTGGGGCTTCTCGGACCGCAAAGCACTCACCAGTGGAAGCCTCGGTGGGCTTGTTACAAAGAAGTCGTGCAGTCTTGGCGATCGTCGGTCCCTCGAGGTCTCGTCGCACTCACGGTTCTCAGCTTTGCTGTAGAGGTGAGTAGAGGTCAGAGGTGCCAGGGAAGCCGGGTCTCGTCGAGCTGGGTCGTCGGATTCGTGAAGAAGGACTTGCAGCAGACCGCAGTGTTCTTAGGATGGTGCCCGCTTGATGCAGGGTGACTACTCCTTAGCCACAAGGGAGAATCTTGAAGAAGAAATCTTGATGTCCTTTCGCAGAAAGTTGTGTCTTGATTCCAAAGATGATCTAATTTGAACAGGGGGCCCGCTCCCATCTTTATACTAAAAAAGGGGGCTGACCCGGTGACTAGGTCCTGCCTATGGGTGGGACTAGGAGGGGGGTGGTTACACCCCTCTGCCATGCCGGACTTTCCCCAGGCCAGGGGCTGGTGTGCCCCTGGAACTGGTTCTGACCGGCCTATGCGTAGTGAGCACCGGGGTGCCACTCAGCAGTCACCTTCCTGAAAAGCCCTGCCTACCCAGGATACACAAAACCATGTCTGGGACGGTGCTAGCACCGCCCCGGACAGGAAACCCTTTGTCCAGGCCTCCCTCGCTGGAAGGACTCCCAGCAGCAGGAGGTCAGACTCGTGTCTGTGGTGGCAGCATCCATTTTGTGGAGCTGAGGCTTCAGTTAACTTTAACCGGGGTTCACAGTTACATACATGTCGTGTCCCTCTAGAAGGGTGGAATGCTAACCCCGTCGCCAGAATTGGCGAGGGGTTAGTATTCCAATTCGTATGACACCTTACTCGACATGTTTTGATAAAGCAATACCAAAGTTAGCATTTAACCGCGAGGATTATAATGCACTTAAGAGTATATGGTATGCGATATCATGGAACAGCTATTAGGACTTGGTTCCGCAAGCTGCAGACAGGCTCAGCTCATGCCAGAGCACCATCTCACACGATTCCAAGCACTCTGCCTTCAGGATTGTCAAGGCCTGCCATAGCAGTGACTGATAGGAATCTGTGTGTCCATTTTAGGGTTAGGTATAGGAATACTACACCTACAGCAAAGGGTGATTACACGACTTTGCCCCAGCTGTCATGCAGCCAGTTGTGTCAAATTTAGGAGGCCAGTCAGGGGTGGCATAATACATGCTGCAGCCCCTGGCAGCCCTGGGTACACCTATGCCCTGAGTTACAGGGTCTGATAAGGTGGCCCAGTCCCAATTGGAAATGTACCTAGGGTACATGGAATCCATTTTAAAGAGAGAGCAGTGGGCCTGGGGTCCTGATTGGCAGGGTCCCAGGTCGACTATGTAAAAAACCAGCTAAAACACAGGGCAAAAAGTTGGGGGCAACCATAGTCAGGAGGTACCTTCCTACAGTGCCCTAGGGGCACGGCAAACCATATACTAAGTAAATGGTATAAGTAGAACGATAGAAGAAATGAGGATGCCTAAAGGCTGTAGAATCGCTGGGGCTACACTACCCTAACCTTAAGTAAGGTGTAGGAGACCCACAGGACGCGTGCAGTGTTAAAACACACACGCGGGTTTCAATGCAAAGTCAATGGGCACGGACAATTCACAAAATAGGTAAGTAAAGACAGTTCCGACTGGTTGAGACTGAAACTACAGGACACCAGGAGAGTCAATCTACCTATGAACACAGAAATGCTCTCGTTACCTCACCCACGGGCTGCGGGTGCATAGTGTGTCGGGTTTCCGCGATGAAGTCAATGGAGCCTTGGAGAAAGATGCTGCAGGCGACCAGGAGGAAGATGTCCGGAGTGATCCAAGGGCGGATTGATGATGGAGACCGGAAAGCAGAGGGGACAATGTTTAAAGTCACTAGCCAGTGACCGGAGTGGAACCAGAAAGGAACCAGATGATGTTGTCGCGATCAGGTGAAGAGGTGACGCTTGACTCTGCAGCCACGTGAACCAGGAGGTGTCTTCGACGACCAGGATGGAGGCACAAGCTGTCCCACGCAGGCTCTCGCTGTCGGCGTGTCTGTTCCAGGATCGGAGTCAACAGGCCTTGGCAAAGGAAACCCACGCGGCAAGTGAAGATGGCGTCTGGTGCAGACCAGGAGGGTCCAGGGTACTTCTCTTTTGGAAGGAAGCAAGGGCCAGTCTGGAGAAACCAGACCAGCGGTGTAGATTTCAAAGTTCGTCGTCTAGGAGGCCACAAGCCAGCCGGCAAGTGACCAGACAGCGCATCGAACAGCAACCAGGCAGAAGGGCCCCACGCAGATCTCGTGGATGCTGGAGGGCTGGTCTTCGGTGCAGGAGCTGCTCGGGGCTGGGGCTGCTCGGGGCTGGGGCTTCTCAATCCCCAAAGAACTTTCTCGAGGGTGCCTCAGAGGTCGTGCTGGAAGCGAAGTGCAGTTCTTCAAAGATGGCCGGTCCCACGTGTCTCGTCACACCCACGGGTCTCAGCTGTGCTGCAGATGTGGGTAGAGGTCGGAGTGGTCTGGGAGTCCGGGTCTCTTCGAGCTCTGAGGTCTGGTTCCGGTAGGAAGGACGACAAAGTTCACCGCTAGGACGCTTGATGGTGCCTGCTTGTGCAAGGTGGTCACTCCTTGGCCACAAGGGAGATTTCTTCAGTCTTCTATGGAGCAGAACGTCGAAGTCCAGAGTTTCCTGTTGTAAAGTTGTTCAGGATAATCTAATATGGAATGGGACCAGCTCCTACCTTTATTCTGCTAAAGGGGGCTGTACTAGTGACTAGGTCCCTCCCATGGGTGGGACCAGGAAGGGGGGTAGTTTGTCCAGTTTCGCGCCAGAGCTGGGGCTGGAGTGCCCCAGAAACTGGTTTGAACCGGGGTATGCACAGGGACACCTTGTGTGCCCCAGGCATGTTTCATTCCTTTCAGCCCTGCCTATCTGGATACACAAAGTCCTGTCTGGGGTGGTGCTGGCACCTCCCCAGGCAGGAAACCCTTTGTCCAGGCCTCCCTCGCTGGAAGGACTCCCAGCAGCAGGAGGTCAGACTTGCGTCTGTGGCAGCAGCATCCATTTTGTGATGCTGAGGCTCGGGTTAACTTTAACCAGGGTTACAGTTACACACATGTCTTATCCCTCTAGAAGGGTGGAATGCTACCCCTGTCGCCAGAACTGGCGAAGGGGTAGTATTCCAAAAGCGTATGACACCGTAGACGACATGTTTCGATAATGATATGCCGAGGATTATAATGCACTTAAGAGTATAAGGTATAGCGTTATCATGGAACAGCTACAAGGACATGGTTCCGAAAGCTGCAGACAGGCTCAGCTCATGCTAGAGCACCATCTCACATAATTCCAAGCACTCTGCCTTCAGGATTGATAAGGCCTGCCATAGGAGTGACTTATAGGAGTATATGTGTCCATTTTGGGGTTAGATATAGGTATACTATATCTACAGCTAAGGGTGATTACACCACCTTGCCCCAGCTGTGTTACCAGCTAGTTGTGTCTGTTTAGATGGCCAGCCAAGGGTGGCATATTACATGCTGCAGCCCCTGGTAGGCCTTGGGTGCACTTATGCCCTGGGTACCTATGGTACACTGTACAAGGACTTACAAGAGTGACCCAATACCAAACTAGGGCCCTAAAAAGGGGGTGACTTTAACCCTAGGAATCAGTTCGCTGAACGGGGAGGATGGACGGGGTGGCAAAGAATCTATCACTAACTAATAATCTCTTACAGATCTATCCTTACACATGTAGAAACTTGTGCATCTGAAAGAGACATGTTAGTGATAGATTCCTTACCTTAGAATAGATACCCCAGCAATACCAACCACGGAGGTGGGTCTGCGAACATGATTACACCAAAAAGTCACGGAGCACAGAACGGCCAAAGAAGCGGTCTTTCCAGACCTGACTATCAAGGCAGTAGTGCTTTGTAAACGTGGCACGCAACCCCACAGTAGGCTCCTTCTTGGCCAAGGAGTAACATGCTTTTATGCACAGAATGACCCACCGAGAGATGGTCCATTTGTGCACGGCCCGACCTTTCTTGGCACCCATGTAACCATCAAAGAGTTGATCATCCACCCGGAACTTTTGCGTACGCTGCAGATAGAAAGCAAGCACACGTTTTAGGTCCAGGTGGTGGAGCCTCTCCTCATCTCTGGAAGGATGCGGAGGCGGAAAGAAGGTGAGCAAAGTGATGGTCTTCCCGATTTGGAAGGACCTGACAACCTTCCACAAGAAGGAAGGACGGGTCCTTAAAACCCCTTTGTCCCGATGGACAGAAAGGAAGGGAGGCTTGTAAGAAAGAGCCTGGAGCTCACACACTCTTCTGGCAGAGGTGATAGCAACCAGGAAAGCAGTCTTTAGTGTAAGAAGATTCAAGGGACAGTTATGAAGAGGCTCAAAGGGAGCGCACCTCAGAAAAGTCAAGACAAGATTCAAGTCCCACTAAGGCATTATGAAAGGCAGGGGAGGAAACGTGTGTGTAATGCCTTTGAGAAAGCGGTTAACAACCGGGTACTTAAATAGAGAAGACTGATCAGGAAGCCCCAGGAAAGCGGAAATTGCAGAGAGATAGCCCTTGATAGTGCCCAGAGCAGAGCCCTGCTGGGCCAAAGAGAGGAGAAACAAAAGGACCTCAGAAAGAGGGGCCGAGAGGGGATCTACAGCTTTCGCTGTGCACCACTCCAAAAATGTGTTCCATCGGCAGGCATATACCGTTTTAGTGGAGGGACGCCTGTAAGAAAGTGCCTCTATATATATACTGGACCAGAGTAAGGTACAGTGTGTATAGAGCCGCCAGTTTCCAGAGGTATGGCAGAGGTTAAAGTTAGATATAACCTTACTCCCTAAAGTGGTAGCTTTATCAAGCAGTAAGGCAGTATCAGAGGACAGTGTAAAGCATTTGTTGTACACACTCAGTCAGCAAATGGTCTCACACACTCAAGAACTGAACTGTAGGCCAATTATTTTATATCAAAAGATATAGTTTTATTTTAGAACCAACAAGGTATCAAAATATGCTTTTCTAAATATGGGTGACTTTAGGTATTTACTTTGCAATAAGGTAATAGACTTTTCATGTACAATAGCTACAGTGGTTGCAATAAAACAATTTCAAACAATTTAACATTGTGCTCAAAGGGTTTTTCTGCAGAAATGCAGTTCATTACTTTATAGATTACTTTTGTAACTCTAGGACTGGATCCTAGATTCAGTCCCGGGATCTAAGCTGAAAACAGTTTAGTAAAATTGTTTTGGTTATTGCAGTGATTTTTAAAGAATGTAACTATTTTTAAAAGTTCACACTTTGAAACTTTTCAATGAAGAAACAACCAATGTTATCCTATGGGAGGAATTTCAGGTTACAAGTAAGTACTGTTATAATTACTATTACGGTTCAGTACTGGGCTAAAAAGGACAGTACTGGCTTCTCTCCTGATCACAGGTGAGTAATTCGGAATTCACTATTCGGCTGATTTTAGATGAATATTTTAAAGTTTCAAAACTTCACACAGAAGATTTTTCGAGTGAAACCAGTCAATGTTATCCTACGGTAGGAAAGTGAGCTATCAGCTTTTAGGTAAGTACTCGACTGGTGAAGTTAAGGTTCTGGGCATAGACTCCGGGATCTCCCAGGGTCGGAAAGGTACAGTACTTACACCCTCAGCGGCACAGGGGCAGCCGGGTGCAGAGAGAGTAGGCCCAATGCAATCTAATGGAGGGTAGTGGGCCTTCGGTTGGTGGCGGCAAGCAAGCAGGCCACGTGGCTGTGAGAACTGAGCTCCTGGTCACTTACTCAGGGCAAGTGGAGAAGTAGAGTAGGGTAGTAGTTGCACTTCCAGCGGCACCCGGGGGGCTGGGTGCAGGGTGATTTTGAGCTGTCAGGCGCTCAATGTTATCTAATGGGAAAGGTAAAAAGGGAACAAAGGCTGCAGATTCGGGGGACGGTAATTCTTCAGGTGCGACCACCACTTCGAGAGGTAACTTGGGATCTTGGAGAAGAGGTAGGTACCTCTAAGGAAAGCACAGGGAGCCGCAGGGCTCCGGGTGCAGGGGTGTCTTTTGGTGTCGGGAAATCTTACCCTCAGCTGGTCGCGGTTGGAGGGGTCCCTGGTTCTGAGGGTCTTTGGGCACTGGACTTCGGGTCCCAGTCGCCGGGGGACACCCTCGTGGTCTTGAGTCACTCAGGCACAGGTCGGGCTTGGCAGGGGCAGAGTGGGCTGGATTCGCGGTTCCTGGCTGGCACCAGGGGTATTGCTGTTTGAGCAGAACCACTGCTCGTGGGAGTCCCAGTCTTTTGGAAGGTTCAAGGCAGGCAGGTCCTCAGGGGTTTTCGAGGTTGCTGTCCGCAGGAGATGCCGGAGTTTTGCGGGAGCAGGGTCAGGGATCAACAGGCCTGTAGTCGGCGGCGTCCTCTTGTTAGCAGCTGCACGGCAGGTCTTCTTTTTCTTCTTGTTGCAATCAGGATCTGAGGAAGGAAGGTTCAGGGTGCCCATGTATGGAATATGCTACTTATAAGTATGCATCTGTTCTTGGCATGTAGGGCTGCTGACATTCAGATCTGTGCATAGATCGCCGCCTAGTGTTGAGTACGGATGATTGCACATTGTTGTCCTGGAAGAGTCTTCGAAGTATCACAAGATAGGTGGCTCCTCCCCTGGACTACAGTGCGCATGGGCATCTTCTCCATCCTAAGATTGTTTTTAGCCATTGTGGCAGAGATGGAGTGTTGTACAGTAAGAGATGTCCATGCATGAAAGTGAGAGTTAGAAAGAATGCTACAGCTGCGACAGGCACATGCCAACAACAGATGCATACTGGTAAGTAGCATATTCCGTTCGAGGCATGTGGGCTGCTGAATTCATATCTGAGCATAGAATGTATAGCAGTCTCTCCCTAAGCGGTGGCTACCTGTGCCAGCTGCAGCAGTCTGAAACGGAGTTTTTAGAACAGCCTGTCCTACAGCAGCTTGCTATTTGGAATGTACATCTACACAATAGTGTTTTGTGAAAGTATGTATGGTAGTCCATGTGGCTGCTTTACATATTTCCTCTAGAGGAATCTTTCCTAGGAAAGCTATGGATGCTCCCATTTTGCGTGTAGAATGCGCTCTTGGGGGAACTGTTAAAGTGCGTTTTGCCTTAAGATAACATATTTGAATGCACTTAACTATCCATCTGGCTAACCCAGATTTAGAAATGGGGTTGCCTTTGTGTTGTAGTGAAAAGGCAACAAACTGTTTTGTCTTCCTGAAATCTTTTGTCCTGTCTATGTAATATAGGAGAGCCCTCTTAACATCTAGTGTGTGTAGAGCCCTTTCAGGTACTGACTGTGGATTTGGGAAGAACACTGGTAGTTCTATTGTTTGATTGATGTGGAAGTGGGATACCACTTTTTGGCATGAATTTAGGGTTTATTCTAAGCACGACCCTATTTGCGTGAATCTGGAAGAATGGCTCTTGAATAGTTAAGGCTTGCAGCTCGCTAACTCTTCTAAGCGAAGTAATTGCTTCCATGTTAAAAATTGTATTTCACACGAGTGTAAAGGTTCAAAAGGTGGTCCCATTAGTCTGGTTAAAACAACGTTTAGGTTCCAGACAGGTGAAGGTGGGTGTCTTGGGGGCATTACTTGTTTGAGCCCCCCCATGAATGCTTTAATTGCAGGCACTCTGAATAGCGAAAGGTGCTGCTTGTTCTGAAGGTAAGCTGCTATGGCAGCTAAGTGTATCCTTATGGATGTATAGGCTAGATTGCAGCGGTGTAGGTGCAAAAGATAGCATATGATATTTTGAGTTGATGCGTCTAGTGGGTTTATGTCATTGTTGCAATAAATGACAAAACGTTTCCACTTTGCCGTATAGCATGCCCTTGTGATAGGTCTTCTTGCCTCCTTGATAATGTTCATGCAGTCAGGAGGTAAGTTTAGGTAGCCAAACTCTATGACTTCAGGAGCCAGATTGCAAGGTTCAGCTGCTGCGGATCTGGGTGCTGAATGTCTCCATGGCTCTGTGCTAAGAGACTGGGTGTTAGTTTTAGTCTTTGATGAGGCACCACGGAAAGTTCTAGGAACGTGGTGTACCATGGTTGCCTCGCCCATGTTGGAGCAACTAGGATTAGCGTCATGGAGTGCTGGCGCAGTTTGCGTGCCACTAGCGGTATCAACGGTGCTGGTGGAAAAGCGTAGGCAAATTTGCCTGACCAGTTCATCCATATCGCATTGCCCTGAGACTGCGGGTGTGGGAACCTTGCGGCGAAGTACTGGCATTTTGCGTTTTGCTTTGTGGCGAACAGGTCTATCTCTGCTTGTCCCCACTGTTGGAAGTATGGTTGAAGCACTGTGGGATGAATCTCCCACTCGTGCACCTTTTGGCTGTGTCTGCAGAGCAGATCCGCTATTTGATTGTTCTTGCCTGGGAGGTGTTCCGCCATGAGAAAAATGTTTCTTTGAATGGCCCACCCCATCAGGGATGCGTCCGTCGTCAAGACTATTTGTGGTACAGGCTCATGGAACAGTCGTCCCTTGCAAAGGTTTTGTGGATTCCACCAATGCAGAGAGTTGTATGCACGACTGGTCACCAACACTAGGTCGGTTTAATTGTCCTTCAGCCTGGTTCCACTGACGTGCTAGGCACTCTTGCAGCAGACACATGTGTAGTCTAGCATGAGGGACTATGAAACTGCATGAGGCCATCATGCCTATTAGTTGCATAAACACTAGAGCTGGGAGCGAGTGTTGGGGCCTGAACCTTTGGATTAGCGTTTGAATGCTGTTTATTCTGGCAGAGTTTGGCTGTGCTTTTGCTGCCAGAGTGTTTATGGTCGTTCCCAGATACTGTTGTACGTGGGCAGGCTGAAGATGGGACTTTGGGTAGTT